>NC_092152.1:28623692-28937978 GCF_045791955.1 Oncorhynchus clarkii lewisi
CACCTACTGCAAACTACTTACTACCTTTGCTTTCATCTTTTAAATTGCCTTACTGTGCTTTGAGAGCAATTCAGTGGCACACCATAAGTTAAGGTGATGATGATCTTAGACAACATTGCAGACTCGATTCCTAACGGAAAACATTTAAATGTTGGAGCCTTTCTAAGTTCCTGTGTACCACACTCACCTCCCTTCTCTGCCAATCGGATATCATTAGTGTTCCCCTCGTAGGTGTACAATGCCCTGCAGAGAAGAATGCCAGGTTACAGGATCACACTAGCATTGCAAATAGTAGATTGTTGTTTACACTGCTTATTAGGCTACCATACTGTCAACATCATTGTTCACATCCATGTAACACTTAGCCACTGCTTAAAAAGTTATTGCAGAATAGCATCCTGGTTAGGTGATGTGCCCTGATCAAACAAAAACATGACACTGGGTTGAACTGCATAACTTTGGAGCAGACCATTAACGTGAGCAACTGAGATCCTGTAATAGTGAACTATGTAATTATATGGTTAAAAAAAACACCTCTGAGAGTCTGGTCCCCATTCAGCAATAGGAAGTGTGCTAAGAATGAAACCCTCTGGGTTTGATAAACCTCTTGAGAGGTAAACCAGGTTAATTAATTAATTCAGGTCATCTTGATCTTTAAACACTTCCACCAACAGGTTTCATTTGAACCTCAAATGACGAGTGAAATCATTTGCTCCAAGTACTTTTCTTTAGCTAAAATGAGCTGATTAACCTTAAAGTTATTGCATGCACCTATTTAGGCATTGCAATAATCTAAGAAATCAACAAAATAAAAACCACAAACCGCTAACGTAGCTACTAATGTTATCTAGCATCATCCTTACTTAGCTAGCTAGCAAGCTAAAACGCTAAGGAAATTGGCAGACAACGTGACATGGTCATCCGATTTGTATAATTGGCTACTGTACGAACATGGCAATAATAATTATACTGTTTCGTTGATACAAAATACGTTATTGCACAACAAGCAAGCCAGCTAACTAACTTACATGATAGGCAAGAGAAATTCAATGCTAGGAGCTAACGTAGCTAGCTAACTAAAAATAGCGGATGCACCATTTTATGGCGATGCAATTAGATAGCTAGATAACGTTAGCGAGCTTTCCTGCGATGCTACCCTCCTTACCAATTGGTGTTGGATTTCTCATCTACCACCTCCTTGTAGGCATTTGTCAGGGCAATGCCGTTTTTGCTTAGGTTCACTGCCATCGTTCAGTCACTGAAACAGTTGTGTATTGCCGTGATAAGCCCGTCCTACTCGCGGAGGAGAGGCGGTAAAACCGAATCGAATTGACTTCTGATTGAGATCTCAGCACACAGGAAGCTCGCCTTCCAGCAACACAAATGATGACGTCACTCGTACGGTAATGAAGAAAGCTTCCAAATAAAAGCCCACACTTCAAAACATTGCAATGTAGATAACTCATTCAAATATATTAAAATAAAAAATGTAATAAAAAATATGGTTTAAAAAAAACATTTTCTACCCCCAGTAATGAATTAATGCAATGTTAACACTGATACGTTGAGAATATTTGGCTGTAGAGAGAAAACGATTATTCCTGGTTATGCTAAAGTGAGGTCGGAAATACTCAGTAGGGTCTCTACTAACCAAATATGTGTGGTTTTGGAGGCGGACTGTGTCCTACATACGCAGCAGCACTTCCTCAGCCCACTCTATAGCGCCCAATGCAATATACTGTAATAGACTGTACATGGGATACATATTGGTTTGTAGAGAGCAAACTGTTCTACCTGTCTCAGCTAAAGTGGGGTGGGAAATACTCAGTAGGGTCTCTACTTACCAAATATGTGTAGTTTTGGAGGGGGACTGTGTTATAGACATATGCATTTAGTCCTATACATTATAGTCATTCCAAAACAATACATTAATGTACTGTTGTGTTTAATATCAGTTGTAAAGACAAAACACTAATATTTTTTTGCTTACCCTGTTTGCTTCCAGTGTGAAATGAAATGTACACAAAGACAGACACAATGATGGACTGGCATACCTTTAAACCACCTAGATTAACCTAATGGTGATGGTAATGAGTGCATGTTTACACATTCAAAAAAATGCATCAGGTCAATCGCTTAGCCTGACAAAAAGTCATTTTTAGGCAGTAATCTAGTAAAATCATGTTGCTATTGGTTTATACAGTGCATTTGGAAATTATTCAGACCCCTTGACTTTTTCTACATTTTGTTACGTTACAGCCTTATTCTAAAATTGATTAAATTGTCCCCCCGTCATCAAACTTAACACAATACTCCATAATGACAAAGCAAAAACTGGTTTAGAAATGTTAGCAAATTTATACAAAATAAAAACAGAAAAATTATTCAGATCCTTTACTTAGTACTTTGTTGAATCACTGACAGCAATTACAGCCTCGAGTCTTCTTGGGTATGACACTACAAGCTTCGCACACCTGTATTTGAGGAGTTTCTCCCATTCTTCTCTGCAGATCCTCTCAAGCTCTGTCAGGTTGGATGGGGAGTGTTGCTGCACAGCTATTTCAGGTCTCTCCAGAGATGTTCGATCGGGTTCAAGTCCAGGCTCTGGCTGGGCCACTCAAGGACATTCAGAGACTGGTCCCAAAGCAACTCCTGTTCACCCTGGAAGGTGAACCTTAGCCGCAGTCTGAGGTCTTGTGCGCTCTGGAGCAGGTTTTCATCAAGGATCTCTCTGTACTTTTCTCCGTTCATCTTTCCCACAATCCTGACTGGTCTGCCAGTCCCTGCCACTGAAAAACATCCCCACAGCATGATGCTGCCACCACCATGCTTCACTGTAGGGATGCTGCCAGGTTTCCTCCAGATGTGACGCTTGGCATTCAGGTCATCAGACCGGAGACAATCTGAAACCTTTTGTCCAAAAATTATACAGAAAAGCTAATTCATGCTTGTATCACTTCTAGATTAGCAGCATCGTGAAGAAGGCGCAGCAGCGCCTCTTCAACCTCAGGAGGCTGAAGAAATTCGGCTTGTCACCAAAAGCACTCACAAACTTCTACAGATGCACAATCGAGAGCATCCTGGCGGGCTGTATCACCGCCTGGTATGGCAACTGCACCGCCCTCAACCGTAAGGCTCTCCAGAGGGTAGTGAGGTCTGCACAACGCATCACCGGGGGCAAACTACCTGCCCTCCAGGACACCTACACCACCCGATGTCACAGGAAGGCCATAAAGATCATCAAGGACATCAACCACCCGAGCCACTGCCTGTTCACCCCGCTATCATCCAGAAGGCGAGGTCAGTACAGGTGCATCAAAGCTGGGACCGAGAGACTGAAAAACAGCTTCTATCTCAAGGCCATCAGACTGTTAAACAGCCACCACTAACACTGAGTGGCTGCTGCCAACACACTGACACTGACTCAACTCCAGCCACTTTAATAATGGGAATTGATGGGAAATGATGTAAATATATCACTAGCCACTTTAAACAATGCTACCTTATATAAATGTTACTTACCCTACATTATTCATCTCATACGCATACGTATATACTGTACTCTATATCATCGACGGTATCCTTATGTAATACATGTATCACTAGCCACTTTATACTATACTATGCCACTTTGTTTACATACTCATCTCATTTGTACATACTGTACCCGATACCATCTACTGTATCTTGCCTATGCTGCTCTGTACCATCACTCATTCATATATCCTTATGTACATATTCTTTATCCCCTTACACTGTGTACAAGACAGTAGTTTTGGAATTGTTAGTTAGATTACTTGTTATTACTGCATTGTCGGAACTAGAAGCACAAGCATTTCGCTACACTCGCATTAACATCTGCTAACCATGTGTATGTGACAAATAAAATTTGATTTGATTTGAGATTAGACTACTGCAATGCTGTACTCTCTGGCTAGCCGGATAAAGCACTAAATAAACTTCAGTTAGTGCTAAACATAGCTGTTAAGGCTAGGGCTTATTTCAAGGTTTTACTGCTAAACTACAAAGCATTACATGGGCTTCTCCCTACCTATCGCTCCGATTTGGTCCTAACGTGCATACCTACACGTACACTACGGTAACAAGACGCAGGCCTCCTTATTGTCCTTTGAATTTCTAAGCAAACAGCTGGAGTCAGGGCTTTAGAGCTCAATTTTTATGGAATGGTCTGCCTATCCATGTGAGAGACGCAGACTCGGTCTCAACCTTTAAGTCTTTATTGAAGACTCATCTCTTCAGTAGATCCTATGATTGAGTGTAGTCTGGCCCAGGGGTGCGAAGGTGAACAGCAAGGCGCTGGAGCGACAACTCGCCTTGGCTGTCTCTGCCTGGCCAGCTCCTCTCCACTGTGAATCTCTGCCTCTGACCCAATAATGGGGGCTGAGTCACTGGCTTACTAGTGCTCTTCCATGCCATCCCTAAGAGGGATTCATCAATTCAGTGGGTTGAGTCACAGACGTGATCTTCCTGTCTGGTTTTGCGGTCCCTCTGGCTTGTGCTGTGGAGGAGATCATTGTGGGCTATACTCAGCCTTGTCTCAGGGTAGTAAGTTGGTGGTCTGTTGATATCGCTCTAGTTGTGTGGGGGCTGTGCTTTGGCAAAGTGGGTGGGGTTACATCCTGCCTGGTTGGCCCTGTCCAGGGGTATCGTCAGAAGGGGCCACAGTGTCCCCCGACCCCCCGTCTCAGCCTCCAGTATCTATGCTGCAATAGTCTATGTGCTGCAGTCAGTCTGTTATATCTGGTGTCCTGTGTGAATTTAAGTATATGCTCCCTCTAATTCTCTCTCTCTCATCCTCCTCCTCCTCCCTCCCCTCCAAGAGGATCTGAACCCTGGGACAATGCCTCAGGACTACCTGGTCTGATGAATCCTGGCTGTCCCCAGTCCACCTGGTAGTGCTGCTGCTCCATTTTCAACTGTTCTGCCTGCGGCTATGGAACCCTGATCTGTTCACCGGACATGCTACCAGGTCCCTGACCTGCTGTTTTCAACTCCCTCTCTCTCCATACTGCACCTGCGGTCTCGACCTCTGAATGCTTGGCTATGAAAAGCCAACTGACATTTACTCATGAGGTACTTACCTTACCTGTTGCACAATCTATAACCCTGCTGGTCATCTTTGAACGTTTGATCATTTTTAAGAACAATCGAGCCTTAATGGCCACATACTCTTAAAATCTCCACCTGGCACAGCCAGAAGAGGACTGGCCACCCCTCAGAGCCTGGTTCCTCTCTAGGTTTCTTCCTAGGTTCCTGCCTTTCTAGGGAGTTTTTCCTAGCCAATGTGCTTCTACATCTGCATTGCTTGCTGTTTGGGGTTTTAGGCTGGGTTTCTGTGTAGCACTTTGTGACATCTACTGATGTAAAAAGGGCTTTATAAATACATTTGATTGATTGATTCTTGTTTCTCATGGTCTGAGAGTCCTTATGGTGCCTTTTGGCAAACTCCAAGCAGGCTGTCATGTGTCTTTAACTGAGTAGTGGCTTCCGTCTGGCCACTCTAGCATAAAGGCCTGATCGGTGGAGTGCTGCAGAGATGGGAAAAACTTCTGAGCTCTGCCTGAGTGATCATCGGGTTCTTGGTCACCCCCTACCAAGGTCCTTCTCCCCCGATTGCTCAGTTTGGCCAGGCAGCCAGCTCTAGGAAGAGTCTTAGTGGTTCCAAACTTCTTCCATTTAAGAATGATGTGTGTTCTTGGGGTCCTTCAATGCTGCAGAAATGTTTTGGTGCCCTTTCCCAGATCTGTGCTTTGACACAATCCTGTCTTGGAGCTCTATGGACAATTCCATCGACATCATGACTTGGTTTTTGCTCTGACATGCACTGTCAACTGTGGGACCTTCTATAGACAGGTGTGTGCCTTTCCAAATAATGTCCAATCAATTGAATTTACCACAGGTGGACTTCAATCAAGTTGCAGCAACATCTTAAATATAATCAATGGAAACTTTGAGTCTCATAGCGAAGGGTCTGAATACTTATTTACATAAGGTATTTCTGTAATTCCAATAATGTATTAAAAAAACTGTTTTGCTTTGTCATTATGGGGGTATTGTGTGTAGATTGTGTGTAGATTGATGAGAACTGTTATGTAATACATTTTCTAACACATACCAGAAAGCTGAGAGTAGGAGAAGGGAATTGGTCA
This sequence comes from Oncorhynchus clarkii lewisi, assembly GCF_045791955.1. Classification (NCBI taxonomy): domain Eukaryota; kingdom Metazoa; phylum Chordata; class Actinopteri; order Salmoniformes; family Salmonidae; genus Oncorhynchus; species Oncorhynchus clarkii. The sequence continues at coordinate 28,629,863 of NC_092152.1, forward strand.
CTGAGGTCTGGTGGTGGAGGGACTGGAGGGGGCAGGCAGCAGGGTAGGGTCAGGCAGTGGTTAGATTCTACAAGCCAATATGTATCCCATGTTCAGTCTATTACAGTGTTTTGCATTGGGCGCTATAGAGGGGGGGCGGGGGGGGGGTGAAGTGTTGCTGGGTATGTACAACACAGTCACAGTAGAGACCCTACTGAGTATTTCCCACCCCACTTTAGCTGAGACAGGTAGAAAAGTTCTCTACAAGCCAATAAGTATCCCATATACCATGTATTGCGTTTGATTGAAAGGAGTGGGTGGAGTACTCTGTATTAAACCCATTGCCCAGCACAAGAGACCTATTTATGTTTTGAAGACTTAAAAGTGTATTTCTTTAAATATAGCGTACACAATAGCTTTCAACACACCAGTCTTTGTGTAAAGTTAAAAATAAATGCTGTATAAATAATACAATATTAAAATGTCAAACTTTCCATAATTTTTTTAAAATATGATTGCAATGCTGTGAAAAAAAGTTGTACTGCAACAGAGCGCAAAAAAAAAGTATATTCCCAAAGTTTAGCAAGTTTAGCATGTAGAGGGACTCTATTATTTTTATCTGCGATCGAGCAGCCAGCATAAGATCCTGCTGCTGAGAGAACGGTAATCGATTTGCCACATCATGAAGAGAACATTCCAATCCTCCACTCTTCCCATTAGGGATGAAGAAAAAATACAATGACTATGCGCCCTCTTCTGGAGGATTGAAGTGAATGTGGCCATAGGGACCAAGACAGACTGGATATCTTCTTCGTGTAGCTTTCCGGCAGACTAGACAATATGTTGGGTATTGCTGCCTTTCAGTTTGGAAAGTGCATTACATATTTGTTCACAAAAAAAAAGGCAAAAGGGAAATGGGGAAAAAAGGATACTGCACCTCCATCTACAATGTAGAAAACATTAGCAACACCTTCCTCATATTGTGTTGCACCCCCTTTTGTCCTCAGAACAGCCTCAATTCATCAGGCATGGACTACAAAGTGTTGAAAGCGTTCCACAGGGATGCTGGTCCATGGAGACTTCAATGCTTCCCACAGTCGTGTCAAGTTGGGTGGTGGACCATTCTTGATACACATGGGAAACTGTTGAGTGAAAAAAAACAGCAGCATTGCAGTTCTTGACACACTCAAACCGGTGCGCCTGGCACCTACTACCATACCCCGTTCAAAGACAATTACATCTTTTATCTTGCCCATTCATTGTCTGAATGGCACACATACACAATCCATGTCGCAATTGTTTTAAGGCAAAAAAAAATCATTCTTTAACCTGTCTCCTCCCCTCCAACTACACTGATTGAAGTGGATTTAACAGGTGACATCAATAAGGGATCATAGCTTTCACCTGGATTTACCTGGTCAGTTGATGTCATGAAAAGAGCAGGTTCTCCTAATGTTTTGTACACTCAGTGTATATTCCACTATCCCCAATACATCCCACCATACCTTCCCACTACTTTGGCCCCAACAGAACCTACGCTCAAAACCAAACCACCTGTAGTTCTTCTGCACTAAAATCTCTGATACCCAAAAACATATCTGCTGCTGCAACCAATTCAATCTTCTGGGATTTCCTTTCCATCTGTGCTGTACAATTAATAACCATAGCAATAAATGGCAACAAGCCAACCTTACACAAACTGTTCAGGTCACTCTGTACTTGCCTACTTCTCACAGGGATCTTCTCAGGCTCCCTCACCCTCCTATACTTTCCTTACTGCCTCAGCATGACACTTTCTGCACTGCCCTCATCCTGGAAATGTAAATCTGTCTTACTTGCACTGGACATTTCTGATCCCTAGCAACATGGTCACTCCCACAATTGAAACGCTCCACCTTTTCCAACAAAACAACACACTTCTCACACCTCGCAATCTCCCTCCTACGTACTGCTGCAACATAACTATGAACTCGGCACATGAAACACCATGGTGGGTTCGGAACAAAAGTTCTCACGGGATAACTTAAATACTGTGGAGGCTGCTGAGGGGAGGATGGCTCATAAGGTCTGGAATGGAGTCAATGGAATGGTATCAAACACATCAAAGATGAGGTTTCCATGTGTTTGATACCATTCCATTGACTCCATTCCAGACATTATTATGAGCCGTCCTCCCAGCAGCCTCCAATGTTATATACCCTACCATGACTTTATCCAGCAAGCACATCAAAACACTGCATCAAAACTTAAAAGAACAGACAGGTTCTCCTCAGTCTCGCGCTCACCACCGCACCGGGTCAGCGTCGCACCAAAGGCAGGGATCCCCAACTTCAATTGATTCACCTTAACACTCAACCCCACCCTTCATCACTCCTTTCAGTGCTCTGCTCCGGAAAACAAAGCATAACACCACTTTCATCCCGAGTCTCGAAACATGCAGCGTCCTCTCCCACTGAGCAGCAGATACGCAAAAACTCTACATAAGTCCATCTCTGGATACTTTGACTGAATTGACAGAACCCAACTCCTTCTTTACCCAGCCTGATACAACTAACAGATCAGCCAAAAGGGATGGATCCACTTTCGCCATGAATCTTACTCCCACTGGGTCAGAGTCCTCTCTGGCATTTTCCTGATCATTGGGGTGAGGTTCTCACCTGATAACACAGGTTATTTCTCCTCACTTTTGTCAGGATCAATTTCAAGATCACTATCCATCGACTGCTCAGAGCATTCAGTTCTATCCTGCACTTGTCTCAGCAAGGAGAAAGTACTTAGCTTGTCTATCAGTTGGTTTGGGTTCGGACCTCGTGCCGTTTTACCTGTCTTGCCTTTCTCGCCATCCTTCTCACTCGTTCCTACAACATTAATTCTATCTCTGAGTGGGACTTCTGGAAACTCAGTATCGCCCGCTGCTGCCATGCCACAGGTCAGCTAGCTCAATTAACTTAATACCATGGCATTGTTGAATACTTGTTTCTGATTGGCTTGAATGGCATGCTAGAGTGCATTCTTTCCCTATAATGCATGGTATATTTGCGCGGTAGAATTAAATGGTTTTGAAAGAAAGTCATATTGAAAAGATTCACATTGTTGAATTTGATTTTCATAATGGCAAGAAAGGACTGATGGTTTGGTTAGCTAAATGAACAACTACTGTAGGTATCTAGTAAACTTGCTAACTAATTCAGTGGATGTTTAACACATTTCTAGTGGCAAATGTGTTAAATTATAGGCATCGTAAAAAAGGCATAATCAACTCTATGCATTCTCTGGAAAATGCAACTCCATGGAAGGTCAGTTCTACATCATTCATTGTTTTCCATAGAACACAAAGCACATTTTCTAAGTCTTCATACTGTTTGTGTTTCGTGAAATCCATTGACTTGTCTCTGAAATAATTGACAATTCAACATGGCTTCAGCTGGTTGTCTCTTTGGCCATACTCTTTCTTAACCGTCTTGTCTGCACAGTATAGGCAACCATGGAGTAGAAACTTGAACTCCCTAATCTCTGATATTTCATTATTTGTTACAAAGTTGATAAAACCCTGACAACAGCCCGTCAGACCAGACATGGATAAAAAAATATACACTGAAAACTACACAGATGAGGTAATGTATATTTTACAATAGTTTTAGATGAGTCAAGAAATGAATAATGGAATTAATTGCAGAAACATAAAACAAAAAGGAGTTTTATTTTTTTTAATTGACAACCCAATTGTTATTTTCTGTCATGTGTGTATGCAAGGGGAGATAATTTGTTATGGGGATGGGAAGTCTTAATGACATACCTAGAAAATTGAGATGCATTTATTTATGAAGGCTGGTCCTGAATTTCAAGTTAGCAAGGCTGTACATTAAAAAAATTAGTTGTCCCATTTACATATTAATTGCAAGTCTCTAGTGATAAAATGAAATTGATTTCCCTTTAGGGGAAACTAGCCCTGATAGCAATTTACAGTATCTATACACAAAATGATGGTTAAGGCTAAGATTTTGTCAGAGGTGTCAGGCAAATGAAATGTAAAGAAATCCCTGATATCTGACAAATGGTTGTGAAAATGTTCTCCAGAGTGCAAAGCATGCCAAGCTGCCTATCATGACCTCCATTGAGAACCCATTGGACCAATGAGATCATTCAGTTTGTATCTCTTTGGATCAAACCATGATGTCATACTGAAAGAAACATTTGATGGATTGAGGCTGACTGCATACAAAACGGACAACTGGAAGACAGATTACAAAACGAAATAACCAAACAAAGCAATATATGGCGCAAAATCAAGCAAGCTGAAGAAATAAGTTTTGTCCAGTGGCATTACTCACTGCCTCAGTCTTTTTAAGAAATGGTTTGACTGCCAGATGATTGACTGTAGTCAGTGGATATTCAATTCGTTGCTGCTAAATTGTAGAACAATTGTGAAAAAGCAGTGTGTCAAAATCATAGCCTCATGACCAATTCTAAATGTAATTCATAATGACAGTATGCATCGGGCTCCTAAATCAAACCAGGCTACAGTATAGTGTAGACTAGACTACAACCTCTTTTCCACCCCAATCAACCTAAATGATCTTTCACTAAATCCATTAAGCGTTTCGATGACCAAATTTCTCATACCCCCCCCCCCCCATACTTTTTATTCCCTTTCCATGGCAACAGACAATTTATAGCTCAAGACAGATGCAGTCTAACTAGTCCAGCACCTCCACTGGATTATGTTTACATCAAATGTGATATTACTAATGCAAGATTAATCACAACGGTGGTCATTTTAGTGAAAAAAAAACTACAATCAAGCTTGCAGAATACTAGGTTACAAATGTATTGCCTATGTGCACTATTGTGGACCCTCTAAAAACAAAGATAAAGTTCCAATGATAAGAACAAAATCTCAAGACATGTGCTAAAACAAATATGCAGCTGGCATGACCCAGGTTACAGCTCATGTTAAGATGTAAAAGGCATGGGAAACATGTGAAACACCTAATGAAACTTCACAATAAACAAAAGATGAGTTCAAGTTACTCACTAAAACAAAACTACATGTTCATTCATAGATCTGCAACAGTTGTCATTAAAGAACGTATTTTCAAGCTCCCATCTAAATTAAAAAAGACTCCAGTTTTAACCAATGGCATATTCAAAGCAATAGCATGTATGAACAAAAACAGTTTGAAAACATTCACATCATTGTGTTGTACAGTAAAACAATCTGTGATAACGGCGAGAAGTTGAGTAGGGAAAGCTAATGAATGACCCATGTCAGATAAAGTCTCCAAAGACAACTTCTGGATTAAAGCAGCATGTCAGTGTGCAACACAGATCTGGTCATTTTCATCACATCACAGGTCACTACAGTGCCCTTTCAGACAGGTGAGTTCAATATATACCTGAGCTACTGTATTTGCAGGGTTGCACTAACGCCAGCCTCATGAACCATCCCAATCTCACAAGTTTACATTCTGTTACGCTATGCGTGTACTCAACTGTATGGCTGGGAGTAGTTAAACTCAAGAGATGAGCTTTACCAGGGTTTAAGTGCTACCTTACAGTAGGATTTTATGAAGTAAGATGCTAGCCCTGGATGGATCTAAGACAAGAAGCAGGGACATAGACGACACAGGTGAGAAACGTGGTAGAGGTTCCAGAACTTTCTCCCTGGTCTCTTGCCCATGAGCACAGATGCCAGTCCAACCCAGGGCAGCTTACCTTGATAGCACCTCTCCCCAGGCTCTCCAAGGACCACCTGTCACTGCATTTGGGACATTTCCAAATACATTGACGGATAAAATTAATTGGCTCAGGGGGATACAGAATGACTGTCTGAATCGTCTCACATTATGTCCGGGTGTGAGAGTTTGGGTAGAACCATCTCCAGAGTCTTAGTGAGCCATTGAACCACGCTGCTGCATATAGCCATGCACCTTTATGTGCTGAGCACTCCAACTCAATTGCACTTCTACGTCTGAGAGGAGGTTGTTACAATAATACAGCAAGGCCACAGAATACATAAACATACAGTAATACAAGACATTCAGAGGGGCAAAGAAAGTACCTTTGAAAGGAGTGCGAACCAAGCTGCTAACTAGTCCCCTCCAAATTCAAAACCCAATGTTTCAGCATTCAGTAGAATAACACAATGATATCATTATAATAACAAGTGATCATAAGAATATGAATAGTAACACTGATAATAATAGTCACAATAGAAGTAGTAATAGTTAAAGTCAGGGTGTGGTCTGGACTATGGGGAGGTTCCAGTATTCCATAAGGGAGTGCTTTCAGGAGTCCCTTAGGCCTTGCTCAGCTGATCCATACAAGTCATGAAGAATGGCACATGGCAGCAGCTCGGCACTTAGCAGCCAGGTTGCACTGTCCCTTATTTTATCGCTTCCTTCTCCAACCAGAGTGTGTAGTTATGTTTCCCCTCTTGTTCGTTTGCCTTGTGTTAATATTAAACATGTGTTTCTTCTTTTAGTGTTTTCATTTCACAGGCATTCTCACATTGCATACTTCTGTGTCCATTCTCTTGCTAGTCTGTTGTACCTGTAAAACAAAATTGAAGGTTTGCGCTATACCTGAAAAACAGAACTAGCACACTGGTATTCTAGACCTTCACCAGGGTTGACAAACATTGTTATCAAATGAAGGTCTATTGACCAAAATGTTGGCATTAAAATATACATTTAACTGTTTGAGGAGTAGGCCCTATTCAGGAATACCAGTATGCTGGAGTTTCAAAACAAAGGAATCAAACACTATGGCACACTCACTTTTCCCTGTCAGCTTTGTAGGTGTGTGCAATCTCTGGTACAAGAGGGTCATCTGGGTTCGGATCGCAAAGCAGAGAGCAGATTGACAAGAGAACTAAAAAAGAATTGACAAGAAAATCATCAAAATTCAATAACTACATCTGAAACCCCTCACCCTGCAGACCCCCACGCACACATGTCAATAAAATGTTTATTTTCAATATTTTATTATGCAAAAAGGAGGCCAAATGCTTCTGTAACAGCTCTTAACCATGCATTTTCTTTAGGGGAACTAAGAGCCTTTAATACATCTACACACAGCTTTCATCCATATTGCATCCATAAGCTGTTGTGTTGACCACCTCTTCACCGGAGAGACAAAGTGGCACATGATAACGATTTCCCTTCAAGTCTAAGAATAATATATTTACTATCTGACAACCATTTGAAGTAGAAAATAACAATGGATTGCTGAATTTGAACTAATTGTCTTGTACATTATACCATACACACCCATGTACGGTACATTCATGATACACACATCACAACTGCTGCTGCCAGACTTAGTATTATTACTAAATACTGCACAATTTAAACACTGGCCCTGCAAAAACCCCTTCCCAAAACACATATAAATATTAGATTATAAATTGTGCCTTCCTGTACTATACTTATGCAAAAAAAAAAAGTTATATTCTACTGAGCCATATACTTTATATTCGTATTCTTATCTTTTATTATTTCTTATTGTTGCATTGTCGAGAAGGAACCTGCAAGTAAACATTTTGTTGGATGGTGTATACCATGTGTATCCTTTACATTAAAATAATAAAACTTAAATACCTGGAGAGACATGGACTAGGTCAAACAATTGTTTCTTAAAATGGTAAGCCTTGTAAACAAACCAACTAAATGTGTAAGCCTACAGTTCTAAAATTAGCATGTTTGGAGAGATATGCCGTCTCTGTCCTTAAATCAATGCTAACATTTGAAAAGGTCCTATGCATTATATTTAAATATATTTTCCCTCATCATAATAAGTTATATTGAAGTAATCCCTGGAAATATTTCATTCCAACCTCATGTCAGATCCTATAGACTAGAGCTGGGCGATATGGACAGAAGTCCATGATAAATTGACAGAATTTTCACAATAACGATAAATTGAACAATACGTTTATAGTATGCATCGATATCAGTAAAATGTCTGAAATAATTGGTTTGATCGGTATCAATTTTCTATTCATCATCCCAGCTCTACTATAGACAAACATTCATAGGGGCTTACCTTTTGATACAGTGAGCGCAGGCGACCATTGAGATCTCAATATATCCAGACAAATGCTTCCATTACTGTTGATATTGGGGTGGTAGATCTTTGTCGTGAACGCAACCTGCAATTGAATTGAAACATTTTATCAACCAGCACATACTGCTAGCACTATGAATTGTTTCCTAATGTAAACTGATCTTATGTGCTTTTAAAACTCACCTTTGGTGGTTTGAAGGGGTAATCTGTAGGGAAGTGTATAGTCAAAAAGAACACCCCTCCCTGATAAGGACTGTCATTCTAAAAGAATAGAAGAAAAACATGTTTAGAAGGAGAAGAATACCCGTAAAAGCTTAATTGTTGCTAAGCTATATGTTAATAAGAGAAAAGGGAAATTAAATCACATACCGGACCCATTATTGTCGCCTGCCAGTGAAACACTAAATACAATTTCAAATGGGTTACAATTAATACAGAACAATGCAATGTCATAGCCTAGCCCATTGCATGGGTCCCACTCAAAAGTTACCTAAATGTATGTATAGTGTAGGTGTGCATTTCACACTACTGAATGTCTGGCACAGACTTTTTAAAAACATGACAAATATGTCCTTCATGTGATCAATATATAGGATTTATCCCATAGTTACTTACAATCATCTCCAACTGGTCCCGCTGAGCACTGTGCAGGCGGATCCCTCTGCAAATCTGTCAGTTCCTAAAGAGATTAACAATAACAGATCAATGACATTTTTGAGTCCACTTCTAGCTGACGTGGCAGATAAGGAAAAAAATTCTGTCATGGATATACCTGTCTCATATGTTACAGATATACAGTACCAGTCAAAGTATGGACACACATACTCATTCTAGGGTTTAGGGTTGCACATTTTGGGGAATATTCAGAGGTGGAAACTTTGTGGGATTTAACAGGAATACATGGGAATTAACAGAAATATATGCAAATGAATACCATTTAAATGTAGATGTTTTTTTGCATTGGATATACAGTGCCTTGCGAAAGTATTCGTCCCCCTTGAACTTTGCGACCTTTTGCCACATTTCAGGCTTCAAACATAAAGATATAAAACTGTATTTTTTTGTGAAAAATCAACAACAAGTGGGACACAATCATGAAGTGGAACGACATTTATTGGATATTTCAAACTTTTTTAACAAATCAAGATGTAACAGCCAAATTAACTATCAAAGCCTCTTCTCAAATTTGAAATTTAGGCTAACATGACCAATTACTATACAGGCCACGTCTGTACCATACTGTGAAGTGATGATAATGTTACACCCTACAAATGGTATTACTTTTATTACAGTGAGAATAGAGACAAAATTAAAACAGACCACTGTTTCAATTGTTCGCCAAATTCACAAAACTAATATCCCTACTAATGAAAAGTTTAATTACAGTGAGAATACAAACAAAATAAAAACAGCCCACTGCTGTTTCAATTGTTCACCAAAGTCACATATGTTAGCAGTTATGGTGTTTACTAGCAGTATACCATTTGAGTTTATATGGAATGACATCACTGTTATTGTTGTACAGCAATCAGTACACTAGTTAGTTAACTATTTATGCAAACGCTGTCCATTCTGTTATAAATACACTTGCTTGCCCCAGTGCCCCATTTGCCATTCCATATATGGCAACATTGACATTGGGGTTCAGTATTTGGCAACCTGCAAACAGCTGTCATATGTCACGCGTGCGCATTAGTTTCCAGCACACTCATTCATGATGGAGCAAAGATGGCAAAAGATAGCTACCGCTAGCTAGCATTAGCAACCTAGCCCCAAATTGTACTCTCACCGGGTTCGTCTGACAAATAAATGACTAGCTAACTAGTGATTAAAAAAATAACAAATACACGCAAAATGTAGTCATATTACTTGTACCCCAACCAAATGCAAGTGGTACAGGCCCCTTTGTATTATCTAACGTTAACTAGATGGGAGGACCGCTAACCTGCAAAAAAAAATACTGTCCTGCTAAGCTAACGTTAGCTAGCTAACAGCTTACTAGCATGCAATGCGTCAATTGCAAAGGGCCACCATTGGTTACTCGTCTTTGTCTATATGTGAAGTATTCAAGGGGAGCACAAATAAGTGTGTGTTACATGAAATGTGGAGAACTATAACGTTTCTGATTGTAAGCATAACTATTTAGTTGACTAACGTTTCCGTTAGTTGCAACGCAGGATGACAGGAAGAAATAAGCAAACAATAACAAACACTCACCTTTTGAATTCTTTTCAACGCCATTGCTCGTTTAATTAGATATGTCTCTCTAATACACTGGCACAGATAATTTGGGTTAAATTACGATGTTTTTCAAACCAGTTACTTTATGTATATAAATAATGTAACTAACGTGGGATCTTTCGAATATAACTAGTAGTTTCCACGGTACAAGGTTGGCTAGCTTTCTCATCCACTGAGGTATAATATAAGAACGTTCTCACCCCCTCTCTCCTTCCACTGCTGCTGGAGAGGAGTTCCGGAATATCGCGAGACGAGAAATGCATTGGACAGCTGACCCTAACCAGACAGGAAGAGGCGAAGCGAGAGGGATAACAGGGCCCAGATAGCATAATGTTAGCAGTGTAGTTAGGTTTATGTTTAAAATCACATTTTAAGAAGATACATTGTAGAAATATGCGTGTTTTATGACTTTGTGGCTGTAATAACTAGTGACGACCAGGCACAACGCCGATATAGTGTTTTTTTCTCAAGGTTGGCGGGATAAATACTTATATAGGTACACTCTTTACAACCTAATCATTACAAAACGTCTATTTGATCAAATAAGCTATTCAATGTTTTGTTAACCAAATTAAACACTCATTGACCTCCATACAAAAACGTAGGTACCTTTCGGTCTTACATTCTCCCGACTGCCGTTCCATTTTTGAAGACATTTATTTTCATGCTTAGAGTGGCCACTAAAGTATCTGATCAATTTAAAATATATTTGTGTCGTAAACAAATTTTTATACATTCTGAAATGAAATATCGGCTTGGGGCGTAAGATGTGGCCTTATAGCCATTTACAATCTATTAGGCCTATGCTTTTTGGCCTAGCTACCTATCTGACAATGAAGGCAGTTATTTTATAGACATGAGCATCGATTTATTGACTGCCCTTTTGTAAGTAAAGAAAATCTATATGCTTCTCATATTTTGGTTAATATTTATTCATATTTGATTTAGATCATGTTATCATTGTGTTTTAGCTGGATGAGAAGAACCAACATTTTTTGGTTTCTAAGTGGGTATCCTGTTTGGACCACAAAGATTTTCAACATGATTTACGGTTATTCCAAAAAGAGTCTGATCCTGCCAAGATGTGGTAGGTACAAGACATTACAATTCATTTTAATGGAGAGCTCAAACAAAATTACCATATTAAGCATACATTTACAGGGGCAATCTGCAACCATTTAGCACACAGCAGCACATACAAAACTTCATAAACTACATGTGAGCCTCTGACCACAAGATGTCCCTGTTTGACTTCAAGGATAAGCAGGGCCCACTGATCTAAGGGCCCTGCAGTAAACTCACTCAGCTGATGAATCATGCACACCATTATCAGAAGTATACTGATAGTGCTATTAAGAAGCTCCATAGCAGCTATATCAGTTTGTCAACAATATTTGTGTATATTTCAAAAGTATAGGGGTGCACTCTCACACAGTTTGACTGGGATGAGAAAAATATGTTTGGATCCCAAATTTGTGCAGGTAATTTTTCTGCAGAGTTTGCATAAACACCTTAGATTGATATTTTTTTTGCCATTTATAACCATGTAGTAGAATATATCTAAATTTCTTATTTTTCGGTGGCATCTATATTCTAGATGTATTCTATTATATTTCTTCAGCATGATACAAAACAACAGTTATGCAAGTTGTTAGGTTCTAAAGAAATGTATGAAACATTTAGCCAACAATAGGCTACACTACATAGTCCCGCACATTCATTAGCAGAAACTTTTAAATGTATACATTTGCTTTAAAATGGATTTTTCTATATAGCTTTGTCAAGTACAATGGTGATAGACCAAGGGATTGTTCAGTCAATATCCAATCATTGTAAAGGCGTATTCATCTGTGAGTCAGCTGCATCCTCCAATTTCTGCACAGCCTTGTCTTGCAAAGCTCTATGAGTTTCCCTTTATATGTCTTAAACAAAGGTGAAAAAAGAGCTCTCATTATTTTAGTGAGTATCTATGAATGGGTGGCAGTGTTCATCCTTCTTAAATGGCTGATTCAATGTCAGGTTGATGATCCCATCGTCAATGTGACACTGAGGACCATTTTCCTTTGGAAAGCTAGCGATTCCTTAAGATAATATCTATTGTTTGCTCATCTCTGCGCTCTCAATGACCTGCCTGTCCTCAGGGCCTGCCTATAATCAGATTCAGCCAGCCCAGCAGTAGAGGTAGCAGTTCAGGCCTTCTGCAGCAGGGGCCTTGTGTGCTGACTCTGCCTACTTGCTAAGAACATTCAGCATGGAGTTGTTTCCCCCACACTCTCTGTTGGCCTCAAGCCTAAGCTCGAAAAACTTCCCACAGTCATTCCACCACTGTCTCCCTCTTAGAAATTTAAATGTGCACTGTTTGGCTACTGTGGGCTTTAAACTTAGATCATCTGGGTGACTACCACTAGAGAGCCCTAACCCATCATACATCCTGCACCAATAGCAGATCTACATTCTTTAAAAAAACTTTTCTACAGTATCTAGAACCTAAAAGGTTTCTCTGACTGTCCCCATAGGGGAAACCCTTTGAATAACTATTTTTTGTTCCAGGTAGAACCCTTCCCACAAAGGGTTTTACATTTACAGTGGGGAGAACAAGTATTTGATGCACTGCCGATTTTGCAGGTTTTCCAAAGTATGTAGAGGTCTGTAATTTGTATCATAGGTACACTTCAACTGCGAGAAAAGGAATCTAAAACAAAAATCCAGAAAATCACATTGCATGATTTTTAAATGCATTTAACTCAAAAGGGTTCTACCTGGAACCAAAAAAGGGTTGTACTTGGAACCAAAAAGGGTTCTCCTATGGGGACAGCTGAAGAACCCTTTTGGATCCCTTTTTTCTAAGAGTCTAGGACGGTCTGTCAGGGTGATATGGATTTAAAAAATAACTTTCTTGGCAGAGAGCAAGTACAGTTTGCTTGTTTCTTGGGTAAACTATTACCAAGGGGTTAGGGAAATCCCCACCTATCCCTTGTAGTGGGGAGTTTTTAGTTACAACGTTGGTGCCCCCAGACCTAAAGTTATGTATGTGTCTTGGTGTGGATGCCCAGGGACAGGTATGATATGGGTAGGGTGGCGGGATGGCTGAACTCTCTCAACTGAAGACAATGTAATAAAGTGGTGTAATTTGAGAGCATGGCGGTGTCTGTTTATTATGACATGTCTCTCTCGGACCAAGAGTCAGATGATTCATCAGAGGATTGTCCCACTATCAGGAACGAAGGGTTCTTGTCATTTAATTTCTTATACCCAAGCTATATTTTAACATGTTCCTTTATTGAGTTAGTCTCCGCCAGAACCCCAAGCTAAATCTGCTGTAACAATGCACATAGGTTCACAATAATTTTCACAATAATTCCAAATAGGTCCTGCTTATGTCTGAATTATCCAATAAACGCTCAACCAATTAAAGTTGAGCTCAGCCTCTGAGAGCCCCTCGAGGTACTCTACCTTAACCAAGTCCATGGCTGTTCTCAGAGGTTCTTATATGGAACAAAGATCCATAATTCCTACTTACAGAGAGATATTTGTACACTCCCTGTATTAATGTTCTTGATTTGATTATACACTCTCAATTGTGTGCAGTCAATTCTCATGTTTGCAGCGAAGTCAGCATCTTTGGGCACAATCCCATCCTTCTTTGACTAGGCTATTGAAAAAGGGAATTATGTGCAGTGCAATCACTGATTCATGGTCAATTTCCTTGACTCTGATTTTATTTGGTTTGTCAACGTTTAGGTGGCAGATGATGGCCCATTGACCCAGTCTAAAGGAGGTCTGAATCAGCCCACAACTATTCCGCATGACAGTGTAAGCACTCGTGTGCATGATGTTTGCCACAACCTACCAATCCGACACACCAAATCCTTCTCAGATTGACTAAACCTCCCTGATCTATAAAGGTTCTGACAGGTAGACCAGACTGACTAGCAAGAGTTCCATGGGCACAGTTTTTCAAAAGTTACCTATCCAAATTGAATCTATCGGATAGGATTAAATGCATAGAAATATAATGATAGGACGGGTCTTTATTGAGCCTGGTTCTGACCTCAATAAACCACATGGACTCAGACCAGCAATCCACACAATAGTTATTTTTTTGACTAAGCAGATATATTAATAAAGACCATGGGACATCATACCACACATTACTGTGAAGTATGAAAATTACAAAACAATAGAACAAATATTTCCAAGGCATAGATAACAACTTTTGTGGCACTGTATATATTTTCATATATCCATTTTAATGGTGCAATATAAAAGTCTACAGAAGTTACTCCCTATCTTAGACAATGGAAATTCAGGACTAAGCATTAGCCTGCATTGGTTTGTTGTGTGAGGGGCATGTTCAAATCTTGTTATGATACAGTGGTGTAAACATTTATGGCCTCAGGGATGTACTCATTAAATGGCATTATTTGCTTTAACAGTTACCAGAATGAACTCTGCAGTGTTTAATTGGATTAATTGGTGAACAGTTGAGGGGGTGTCTCATTTAGAAGCAGGGGTCCTTGCCCAATAACGCCTAATTTATTTGTTTACCTGATTAACATAGTTAAAAGCCCATGATCCCAGACATGCCATTTATAGACATAACTCAGGGGTGAGACCCGCTATCTACCCCTGGTATTTTCATAGTTTCAGCGGGACCGCTCCCCCCTGTAGGAGTGGGGGTATATTATTTACTTTGGAGATTCCAATATGGACATTTCTTAAGAAGGCTTTTCATTAATTCTTGTGCTTACAAGTTCATAATTGGATCAATCAAAAGCATTCCGATAACTTTTTAAAGTAACACTTTCTTCCAACCACCTTTGTTTAATGAATCTATATTGCGTTCTACTGCACCCATATTGCACTACAATGTAAGACTTCTTATAACAAATCATAACAACTCATGGGCTTTTATAATATGGCAATGCATTACACATTGGTAGTTCAAAGTGTTACAAATGTGTAATGCAAAAAACAACTAGCCTACACACCATTTGCTTGAAATGTATAATCTATAACACCGTAACTGACTAATACAAAGTCAAGAAGGGGATGTGCAAAAGAGGAGATGGGCCAAGTCAAACAAGGCCATCAGAAACAATTTTAGCACCTTTTTGTTAAATAAGAGCCCATTGTCCTCTACAGGATTACATCAGCATGTTCATCAGGGAGACCATTGTAGCAACAATAAGAGCAGTCAGCCGCCCCACCCTCCCCGAAAATGATTTGACAGACCCTCATAGTCTCAGACAGACATGAGTACCCATCCCCCCCAAGGAGCTATGCCCTACACAGACCTCCTAGACATTGGATGAGGAGAGAGGGAGCCAAATCATCTCTATATACACTACCGTTGAAAAGTTTGGGGTCACTTACAAATGTCCTTGTTTTTTGAAGAAAAACAAATTTAATGTCCATTAAAATAACATAACATTTATCAGAAATACAGTGTAGACATTGTTAATGTTGTAAATGACTATTGTAGCTGGAAACGGCTAATTTTTTATGGAATATCTACATAGACGTACAGAGGCCCATTATCAGCAACCTTCACTCCTGTGTTCCAATGGCACGTTGTGTTAGCTAATCCAAGTTTATAATTTTAAAAGGCTAATTGATCATTAGAAAACCATTTAGCAAGTATGTTAGCACAGCTGAAAACTGTTGTGGTGATTAAAGAAGCAATAAAACTTGTCTTCTTTAGACTAGTTGAGTATCTGAGTATCTGAGAAATTAAGGCTATTCCATGCAAGAAATTGCCAAGAAACTGAAGATCTCGTACAACGCAGTGTACTACTCCCTTCACAGAACAGTGCAAACTGGCACTAACCAGAATAGAAAGAGGAGTGGGAGGCCCCGGTGAACAACTAAGCAAGAGGACAAGTACATTAGAATGTCTAGTTTGAGGAACAGACTCCTCACAAGTCCTCAACTGGCAACGTCAACAGTGGAGAGGCGACTCCGGGATGCTTGCCTTCTAGGCAGAGTTGCAAAGAAAAAGCCATATCACAGACTGGCCAATAAAAATAAAATATTAAGATAGTCAAAATAACACAGACACTGGACAAAGGAATTCTGCCTAGAAGGCCAGCATCACAGTCGTCTCTTCATTGTTGACGCTGAGACTGGTGTTTTGCGGGTACTATTTAATGAAGCTGTCAGTTGAGGACTTGTGAGGCGTCTGTATAAACTTGGATTGGCTAACACAACGTGCTGTTGGAACACAGGAGTGACAGTTGCTGATAATGGGCCTCTGTACGACTATGTAGATATTCCATTAAAAAATCTGCCATTTATAGCTACAATAGTCATTTACAACATTAACAATGTCTACACTGTATTTCTGATCAATTTTATGTTATTTTAATGGATATAAATGTGTTTTCATTTTAAAAAACAAGGACATTTCTAAGTGACCCCAAACTTTTGAACGGTAGTTAATGTTGATATTCAACCCACCACATGCAGACTTTGAGCATGTTGAGAAAGGAGGAAAACTTTAAACACACTCAACCATAGCCAGTGATCCTTGGGGGGTAAGCATTTTAGGGAGGAGCCTTGTACCCCCTGTGTCTGTCTTTCTGTCTGTCTTTAACTGCAAAGCTGACAACGTGCCTGCTGGAAAAGTTGTTTTACTACACTGCCATTGCTATGAGTAGTCTCCAGAGCCTTAGGTAAGGTATAGTCCTTTGCATTAACTAACACAGTTGTTGCTGTATCTGGAACCATCACAGCCTGAGCATTAGTAAATGCTTTCCAGCCGTTTGACTTCTGATGTCTTATTCAGGTTTTCATTTCGCTAAGCTTCCTTGAGAAACAAAGAAGGGATTTCCTCTCAAACAGACAGATGGTGGCAGTACCAAGTACTCCTGGTACTAGTCTAATCAGAAAAAGCATCAGTCAGAGATGTAAACGGTTGACTACCTGAGCCAACCCAGCCATGTGATAATTTAAAAAATCAGTAACATGAGACCAGAGTACATCTCATCTTCGTTTTCTCAGGCATGTTTTGGTGCTAGGCAGAAAGAAGGCGGTACTAGTACACTTTTCCGTGTGCTTATTGACACCATGCTGCCGCTCTCACCTTCCATTCTGAGAAGAAGATCTGTTTCTGAATACTACCACCACACAAGTGTGGAATTTGGAAGATTTGATTTACTTCTTTACTCGTATTTCCTATTGATGATGTTTATATTTTTTCAAAAGGGTGGACAGAATTTTTGATATATGTATTGGCCGTCGTATTCGTCAACTTATTCAAATGTAGTGCTTGGACAAATGTAGTTCTCAACTGGATATATTCTATATGAACCAGGGGGGTTGGTAAGAAAAGGCGCTTTATTTATCCACAAAGGAAGTACCCTCTCTATTGACTGTGTCCATGACAGAGGGCTTTTTATGTCTTGTTGAATAAAAACAACAAAAGATAGAAAGTCCAATTACTTCATGAGTCAACCTTAAAAAAAAGGGCACAGTCAACCTATACAAAAAGAAAGGCAAAAGGCAAACAAAAAAGAAAATAACTAAAATCCTTAAACTTGTTTAGATGATGCACTCTGACGGATGCAATCTTTTGTGAGTAGAGACAACATGTCTTCCCTAGCCATGTCCTCATCTATTACTCTCTCTCTTTCTCTTCTCTCTCTCTCTCTGTCCCCCTAACCCCTACCCCCCACACACTCCTTACCAGGGACCATCCCCCACATGAGCAGACACTGAAGCCCACAGATAAGTGACGGGCGTGTCCCTATTTAGTGTAACAATAGCACATCCAAACATTAAGTAATCTATAGCTAATTTCAGAGCAGCAGGTTTGGACGGTGCATACATCAGCTGACAAGACGTGTGGAGCTGTTCTTGCATTTTATGAATCAACAGGAGGCATTTGTGAGTGTGTGTGTGTGTGTGTGTGTATGTGTGTGTGTATGTGTACGGGTTTGTGTGAAAGTAAGTGAGGGCCCTGTCCATCCTGTCGCACAATAAACAGTTTGTTTCCCAGGAGCACCCCTCATGTTCCTGTTGTTGGCTACGTCGCTGATCACTGGGAAACGTCCTGGCCTCTATTGTCCAGGGGTCAGGGGTCACAGGATGCTTCTAAAGGCCCAAAGGGGGAGGTGAGAGGTTGGATGTGAAGCATGATAAAGAGCCTTCCCCTCTAGAGAAAAGAAAACATTAAAATGTACTCTTCTTGCTCTCTTGTCTTTCTCTCTTTTATTCTGAAACACCGTTATTTCAAGAGTTTTGTTCGAACTAAAGTAGAGTTTCTGGTTAGAATAGAACGTCTGACCATTTCTTAATAAACTTCCTGACTTTACTGCCTTTAGTTATTTTCTCATCTGAGTAGACCACTCTTCCCTCTTCGCGTTCTATGTATGTCTTAATTAGGTACTTCAATATAGTGATTTCCTTCAAAGGGGGACATAGTATACATGCTTTCCCACAAAAGTATGGGAATTACATTTTGACCAAATTGGAGGTAATGCAGATCATTAAATAGAAAAAACAACTAAGAAAGAACTGCTTGTGTCTTGGGTTCTCTAGCATACAATGCTGCTTATACCTCAGCTACAGAACGACAGGCCTGGCAAAGTCTATACTGGAAGGTCCTGTCTGAAAATTATGCTGAATAGTTGATAAATTAACAGCTTTATCAACAGAATATTAAATACAATGTGTGACATTGTGTATACAAAGCTCGTTTTTGAATCTCGTAGTACGACTTGGAATTGTACATACAAAGAAGAAGCAGACAACCATTACAAAAATCGGAGAAATGTCTCAGACTTGCTCTCTCTTGAAACTGCTATGCTTTGCAAAATTAAGGTTGATGCACAGCAGCTGCACAGTAACTGCTTGCGGTCATGCACACCTATATACAGTATGATAATGTAATGATCTCTCCCAATAATTTGCATTTATCTAAACAATAACACATCATCCTCCCAGACCTTTCTTCAAGCTGAGGCATATGCCAACGCTATTATGCTTGCACTCAACTGAAGTGTACAGGGGGATAGAAGTGCATAGGAGCTTTTTTAGCCACAGTGGGTACCTGTGGGTACCTCAGGTAAAATCAGAATAATGAAAGCCAAATATACAAGGGTAAGAGTCATTTTCTAAAGAGAGACAGAAGTGGCAGAAGTGTATGACAGCCAGAGTGGTTGTGGTGCAGAGGTTTAAGAATACATCTAAATCAGTAGAGTACAATGTTTAAATTGTTTATCATAAATTGTTGTGCATATCCTAATCTAAAATTAGCTTGATGTGGGATTCAAATGCCCTGCTTGCTTTACAGGGGAATATGTGAATTATTTCTCTATTGCTCAGTGTACACATGCTCTTGCCCTTGAGCTTAGTGCACTTTAACCAAAGAGAGATTTAAGACCTCCAGTCTGTCTTCAAACCTTGTCTTGAGGGATTTGGATGAGTCTATGTGCGGTCTCTGGACATTCTCAGAGACACATTCATATTTTTTTATGGTACTAGGACTTGAGCTTTCTGTGATATTCCAGATGCTCTTTGGCCAGGATATTGTCAGGTTACTGCATGTTTATCTTGACATGTTATCTGTTGTGTCATCAACACACAGGTTGGTATGGTACATTACAGTAAATTCTAAAGATGCAAAATAGTTTGTTAACAGTATTTGTGTAATAATACTGCAGCTCTCAAAGTCCTCAAAGCTCTGACTGCTATGAACTAATTGCTACTCAATAGATTGAAATTCTACTTTGAACAAGCATTCAAACTTTTTGCATACAGAAAATGTTTCTGAGTGCTTTGTAGTTGTATCTGTGTGAAGGCTTAAAGTTATATGCAACTGAAATATGATTCAGTGTATGTGTTACACTTGGCTTGTTTTTTATCCAACAGCGATTCGGAGCATAGTACTTGTAGTTTGAGTTACATATCTTGTATTTTCCTCGAGTCTCAACCCTCAACCCTCACCCCTTCAGGCTGCAGGAAATGGATCTTGGAGACATGTAACTATTGGTTTCAGTACTTTGTCAAATGTTTAATGAGACAAACAACACTGTCATTGATGTCACTATTATAAAACCTGTATTTCTGCATGTTATCTGTTCTACACTGATAACAAACCCAGAGTAGTATTCATCATCATGAGTGGTCTGGGCTATCTGCCTAAAATCTCCAGGTATGCTTGTAATGTGCCACTATCTGAGCTGATTAGTCTATGTATGGTTTGAATATTCTGGGTGCACTTTGACCCCTCAGAATATATTTCCTGGCCCGTTGTGTTTCTTTGTCTACAACTGGGTCTGGCATGACTTGGTTTCCCACTTCCCCAGCCCCTTCAGATGGTGGGGTGCTTTTACTCTCTTTATGACTAAATAAATCTGACCGGTGCCAAAGAACAAAAAAAACATGGGATTAAAATTCCCCTTTTGCTGTGTCTTGAAGAGCCCAGCTGCACGGCGCTGTTTGTTTTTCAGAGCACGGTGCAGCTGCACAGCCAAGCATTTAAAAGTAAGTAGGCCAGTGCTAAGCAGAAATTACTTGTTTTTATTGGCACATACGATCCCTTTCACTAAGTGATAATTGTGTGGCAAAATTAGTGGAGAAAAGAACAACAGTCTGGCTAAGACAATTTTAATGTGCTTCTGTTTTGGGGCGTTTTGGAGTATTTTATGCTGTTAGTAAATAAATATATACATTTAAATATAAATAAATATATATATGTTTTTTTTTTTTTTTACAGTAGCTCTTTTTAACACAATCAACTACTCTTTTTAACACTATCAACTATTACTGTGGGGTGATTGGTCAGTGTGTCCATCATCAGATAAAGACAGAACGTGATGAAGTAGTGGGAGGTATTGTGATGCATGTGTGATTCCTAAACACAAAGAAGGAATGTGGAGCAGCAGGTAGGACTACCTTCCATGCGATTGGTCAGACGGTTCAGACAGGTTGAATGTGAATGAGCATGACCGCTCAGCAGGTTTATGAGTACCTTCACATCTGAATGCACCCTCTCAATACTTGGCAAGGCCTTGGGAAGGACTGATCCGTCACAGAGGGAAAGGGGGTCAGCCTTTCACTGAATATCCTGGTTTGCTCTTTACCAAAACATAATATCTATGCCAGCCTTTAAACGCTGAAAAATAAAAACAAGTTGTCCATTCAAACATGATGACCTCGACATTTGAAGAGAGCCTTCAGTATAATTCCACATCACCAGAAAATAACCCCTGTATCTATTTTTCACCTAGAGTGTTTTCTCTCTGAGCTAATAAATAAAGGTACTGTATTATCGTAGATCAGCATACAGAGATTTTTCCTGTGCCCATTAGTATAGTCTCACCGAAGGTGGAGAGAAAAGCCTAGAAATAACACAGGCCTATTTTTCCACAACATTCATTCCTTCCACACCCAAATTACAGCTGTAGACACACGGTTGGTACCCAGGAGCACGAGGCAAATGCCTGTAGAAGGTTGTGTAGTAATTTTATGGTCCAGAGTTTTACACACTAACACATAAAAATGATGGCTTCCAGACTGTCCATTATATTGGACAGGATCTTATGTGAAAAAGGGAAAGAAAAAAAAAACTATAAAAAGTAATCCATGAGAGAAATGAAAGATCCTATAAACTGGGAATAACTGCAACTTCTCCTGTGGATTCATTCTGAGAAAAACAGCTCGGACACTAAAAATATGCAAACGACTTGTGGTGCAGTTTCCCAAGGACAGAGAAAGGAAATAGTCTGACAGTTTCTCCCTGACCTCTTCACTACCCCTGTAACCTCTAAACAACCCCCACGGGGGATCCTGTCTCTATGTGTAAAACAGACAGTCAAAAAGCATCCTGGAAACTCTAAACCCAAAAGAATCAGGGGACATGAGGAAGGCCAGTAAAGCCTCTACATAGCAGGGCTCAGTCAAGAGATAATCCGTGGCCCACACAGACCAGGCGCCCAGTTAATGGTGTTGTAGTATGGCCTTGGCCATTCTACAGCAGAGCACCATGGTTATTGTTGTCTTTGCAAAGTAAGCAACTTTAGTGAGGGCAGTGGTGTGAAAACCATCTCTCTACTTCAGTGTCTGCTCCAGTCCCCTGTGTTGACATACAGGACAGGTGCAGCTGCTCCCTCAAACCCTATCAACTAACCCCCCTCAATACACGCGCACACACACACACACACACACACACACACACACACACTGACACACACACACGCACGCACACACAGCTTGAATGTCACAAGATGCGGGTTTATGTGGACAAAGCCATTTTCTTAAATATCTCTGCAACAATCAGCAAGGCATTGCTGGGTTAACACAGGGCCCACAGAGATGAAAACAATGGGTGGATTCTTCTTGGTTGAGGATGGCTATGGGAAATGGCAGGGATGCCAGTACTGATAAGTGACTGAGAGTCTCGAGTTACTTCCAGCTGTCTACAGCTATGCATGCCTCTGCTCAACGTATGGTTCATGCATAATGAAAACCATCTCATACACATAAAACTCCTCAAATCTGGCGGACATATTAAATGGAGTCAACATTCTTTCACTTGTATAGGGTTTACATCACAGGAAAGGACCTCCAATCCTCCAAGGAGCTCTGCTGTGCATCCTCAGCTGACAAAACACCAGACAGTTCAGAAGTGCTTGCCTTGCTAACTGGATCAATAAAATGTGTGATGGCAGAATGGGAGAGCCCCATATCTGGAGAGAGACTAAATTTATTTTGCACAGTTCAATACAGGGGACAGTAGAGTATATTACATTTTTAACAGTGATTTAGGTAAATTACAGTAATCTTGCGTTGGGATGCCAACTGCACTAATTGGGAATAAACTAGCCAGAGGGTATAGTTAATATTACTGTAACTTTACATTTTGTACTGGATTGTAAAACTTAACATTGTGTACCAGAGCTTTTTTCAGTTTTTAAAATATTGAATTGCTTCAAGCAATTTAGTAAAATTGTTGTCATGTATGGCACTCTTCCCTTTTCAGTTTTCATTAGAGTGAAAATAGGGTTAATCTAGAGTTGTACATGAATGATCTTAATAGTGCAGAGTACAGTACTGGCTCAGTCACCGGGGACAAACAGGGTTATGTGGAAAACAAGCGCCGCACTGCATTAACATTACCTCAATACCAGCGAGTGCCTCTTCCTGTCCATTTGGAAAATATAAGGATGTTTTTAAGAGGAGAGGAGAGTGCATTTGGCAGGCTTTGAAGTTCTTGGCAATAATGCACCTTAAAAGAAACCTCTGCATTACAGAGAACACAAAAAGGTATTTCAATCAGACCGGGCACAATTTTAGGGAGCCATGTAAACCGTAAACACACAATGGAAGATGCACTGATACATGTTTCCTCGTTTTCCTTTTGACTGTGTTTTTGGGGAGTCTTATGAAGCAGAACTGTATAATGTATGACAGGATTATCAGTATGAACAATTAAAACGTGCTCATGTGAGCTTTAAAACCGGCTAAATTGGGATTATATTCAGTGTTAAGATTCACTGTTTTTAGACAGAGATAATGTGAATCTTGAGTGTGAACAAAACATAGTTTGAATCAATGTAGAAATAAACACCTTACTGTATCTTGAAAAATATTGCTTTTGAAAATGAATACTTTAAGGGCAACACAAGAGAAACTGAATGAATAAAACGCTGAAACAGTATTTGATTTTCTCTTCTCTGCACAGTTTAGTGTTTCAGTTACACCCTCTTGGCAGTAAAAACTGTCATCTAATATAGTGTCATCATACAGTCTTAACTACCACGTACGCCCTACCAGCTTGAAAAAGGGGCCTTTCTTTAGAGAAAACGGATATGAAGTTATTTAATAAAACATATGATTGCATGAGGCATTCCCACTAAAAGTCAGAGTGCTGTCTGTGGAGGAGATAGGAGGGGGAGTTAGACAAATAAATAAACATGGGGACATGGCTGTATGAGTTGCGGGTAGCCCTGTCAATCAACAAAACATCAGAAAACATTCTCAATGAAGTGGAAAAAATATGTGGTTGCCTCTGAATAACTAAGGGAAAATGCTTGAGTAACTTCCAGCAACAATTCTAATAAACAAGATCTTTGAATAACAATAAAGGTGTTACGGAAAAATCCCACTTGAAGAGAGAACTTGTACGTTCTGAAGTAAATCAAATCAAAGATCAGTATGACAGAAAGAACAACTTATGAATTTTTCCACCTGTGAAACCAGTTGAATAAGTTCAACCTGCTTTATATTCACAGTTGCTAACTGGCTTTATGGTTCAATTTGTGACACACGGAATGGTCCTAAGGGTTAATAAAACATGTGTCATGTTCATGTGTGGATCAACATGTACATTTAGGAAAGCTTTGAAGTTGTGGATAGTGGAATGAGACTTGAGCCTGTAAGGACTGAGACAGAGGGGACAGCCAGTGTGGAGTCTGACATGTCTCTATCCAGCCATACATACATGTCACAGTGACTAGGTGGGCTCTGCATGCCATAATGTGCTCAACATAACACTGCAGATCAGAGCAGAGAAAAGAGCACCTAGAAAACAGTGAGGCAAATTTGTGACTAGGAGGCCGGAATTAGCTCTGAATTAAACATTACTTTGATGGAAAACTGATTGAGTGAAGATCGGCAAAACCTAATAGAATGACCTTGAATTTGCTTAAGCAAGGATGGATAGGCACAGAGTATCCCACCCCTTCTCTCTTTTCCTCTCTCGCACACACACACACACACACACACTCATTCTATTTCTCTCTTTTTGCTCTCTCTCTCTCTCTTCAGAAAGGAAAAATGGGCATAAAGTCACGTAAGACAGGCCAGAGTTTAGAGAACAACTTCAAAGTAAGGCATATGCAGGGACAGCACCATCTGAATACATTTTCTGGCCACCAGTCGATCTGCCCTCAGGCTAAGATTGTGGCTGTTCGCATCTCTCCTGACCCCTCATGAGCTCCCAGTTAAAACGAATCCCTCACGAACAAGGAAGACATGGAGAAAATGAGAGATGAAAAACATGATAAGAGTGGATATTTAGAAGAGAGAGGGATTATATTATCAACTGTAGAAGTGCTGTAATGGGTTAAAGAGCCTTCAATTTTATTCAAGAATATATAGTACGTATTAATGAAGCACTACTGTATTAATCATTACCTTGCTGTGTACTCCCTTGAGTTTTCACTTCATCGTTCAGGTATAAGTGCAATGTCGCAGTGTGTTGCTTTTGGTTCTTACGTGTATAACAGAATGTTTTTCAGCAGTAGTACTTCATAGCTCAGTGACATTGATGCATCCATGATAATTGTCAGTGTGTTGGAGATTTTTGGTTCAGTGCGATCTAAGACCTAAAATCTATGTCGTTGTAATTAATTAATTAAATATTTGATTGGGTAAATCCTTCATAAGTGTGTGGTTATGTCTACTGGGACACAGGATCAAAATCACATACACACATTCATTCACGCTTGCTCAACCACCACACACGCACACACTACACACCACACACACCACACACTCTGGAAGGAGTCAAAGGACTATTATGTAATGTGATGCAAGGTGCCCTTCAATTAGAAATTGAAATCCTTGAACAATTGGATAAAACATAGAAAAGAATGTGTACCTTTCCTCATGATAATTGACTTGTCTAAAATAATCTATGCCTGAAAAATTGTGTAAGCGCCAACAATCGGTAGGAGTAAGTATTGGGGTTGTGGTTAGGTTATCCATTTTGACATACAATAGAGCAAGAGTTTCCTGTGCATCATGGGGAAAGGGTTTTGTGTTATGTGCTGGGCATGCGGTAGGGCAAGAAGACACTGGGATGTAGCCCTTGGAGCAAAAATTAATCTGCATGTGTGGAACTCTAAGCTGGGTCTATTGTTCATGATCACCATACCTGCAAACCACACACACACACACACACACACACACACACACAC
Source organism: Oncorhynchus clarkii lewisi (assembly GCF_045791955.1). Classification (NCBI taxonomy): domain Eukaryota; kingdom Metazoa; phylum Chordata; class Actinopteri; order Salmoniformes; family Salmonidae; genus Oncorhynchus; species Oncorhynchus clarkii. The sequence goes on from NC_092152.1 coordinate 28,656,076, forward strand.
ACACACACACACACACACACACACACACACACACACACACACACACACACACAGGGGGAGTGGGGCTCTAATGAGGCCCTTGGAGACTGCTGGATTGTCAATCAAGCCTCTGCATGCTGACACGCGGTCGACAACATCAATGATATTTTTCCCAAACAGATAAAAGCCTGTCAGATTGCATCAGAAGAGAAGGGGATCAGAAGTCCATAGGAGTTTCAGTGAGAAAGACGAAGAGGGAGGGCTGAGGGAGGACATGAGGAAAGAAGAGCAAAAGCAAAAGGAAAGAGGGCAAGAGTAAAAAAAGAAGAAGAGAAGAAAATGAATGAAAAGCCAGAGAGAAAGAAATTGTGGGCATGGAAGAGAAGATGATGGTGAAACCTTTCTTCCCTCCAAATGTACACTATACAGTATAGCAAAAAGTATGTGGACACCCGTTCAAATTAGTGGATTCGGCTATTTCAGTCACACCCATTGATGATTGGTGTATAAAATCTCCACACAGCCATGTAATCGCCATAGACAAACATTGGCAGTAGAATGGCCTTACTGAAGAGCTCAGTGACTATCAACGTGGCACCGTCATAGGATGCCACCCTTCCAACGAGTCAGTAGAGCTGCCCCGGTCAACTATAAGTGTTGTTATTGTGAAGTGGAAACGTTTAGGAGCAACAACGGCTCAGCTATGAAGTGCTAGGCCACACAAGATCTCAGAACGAGACCGCCGAGTGCTGCGTGTTAAAATTGTCTGTCCTCAGTTGTAACACTCACTACTGAGTTCCAAACTGCCTCTGGAAGCAATGTCAGCACAATAACTGTTCGTCGGGAGCTTCATGAAATGGGTTTCCATGGCCGAGCAGAGGCACACAAGCCTAAGATCACCATGCGCAATGCCAACCGTTGGCTGGAGTGGTGTAAAGCTTGCTGCCATTGGACTCTGGAGCAGGAGAAATGCGTTCTCTGGAGTGATGAATCACGCTTCACCATCTTGCAGTTCGACGGACGAATCTGGGTTTGGCAGATTCCAGGAAAACGCTACCTGCCCCAATGTATAATGCCAACTGTAAAGTTTGGTGGAGGAAGAATAATGGTCTAGGGCTGTATTGCATGATTCGGGCTAGGCCCCTTAGTTCCAGTGAAAGGAAATCTTAATAATACAGCGTACAAGGACATTCTAGAGCAGGCCTGGGCAACTCCAGTCCTCGGGGGCCTGATTGGAGTTATACTTTTGTCCCAGCCCCATCTAACACACCTGACTCAAATAATCAACTATTCATGATCCTCAGTTAAAAATGCAATTAGTTTCAATCAGGTGTGTTTGCTAGGGATGGGTGAAAAGTGTGACACCAATCAGGCCCCCGGGGACTGGAGTTGCCCAGGCCTGTTCTAGAGGATTCTATACCTCCAACTTTGAGGCAATAGTTTAGGGAATACCCTTTCCTGTTTCAGCATGACAATGCCCCCATGCACAAAGCGAAGTCCATACAGAAATGGTTTGTCGAGATCGGTGTGGAGGAACTTGACTGGCCTGCACAGAGCTCTGACCTCAACCCCATTGAACACCTTTGGGATTAATTGAAACGCCAACTGCGAGCCAGGCCTAATCGCCCAACATCAGTGCCCAACCTCACTAACGCTCTTGTGGCTGAATGGAAGCAAGTCCCTGCAGCAATGTTCCAACATCTAGTGGAAAGCCTTCGCAGAAGAGTGGAGGCTGTTATAGCAACAAAGGTGGATCAACTCCATATTAATGCCCATGATTTTGGAAGGAGATGTTCGACAAGCAGGTGTCCACTACTTTTCGTCATGTAGTGTATTTTCTGTTGTGCCACTCCTCCAGAATAATATTGTAGATCTGTTTACTATGAATCATTCAGTAAATCAAATCTAATTGTATTTCTCACATGCGCCAAACAGGTGTAGACTTAACAGTGAAATGCTTACCAGCCCTTAACCAACAAAGCAGTTAAAAAGTAAGAAAAAGTAGGTAAATAAAAAAAGGAAACAGTATCACAATAAATTAACAAGGCTATATTTATTTAACTAGGGAAGTAAGGTTAGAACAAATTCTTATTTACAATGACGGCCTACCCAGGCCAAACCCTAACCCGGATGATGCTGGGCCAATTGTGAGCTGCCCTATGGGACTGCCAATCACTGCCGATTGGGATACAGCCTGGAATCGAACCAGGGTCTGTAGTGACACCTCTAGCACTGTGATGCAGTGCCTTAGACCGCTGCACCACTCGGGAGCCAATATACAAGGAGTACCGGTACCTAGTCAATCTGCAGGGGTACGAGGTAATTGATGTGATTGATGTCATTTGTACAGTACATACAATATAGGTGGGGGTAAAAGTGACTAGGCAATCAGGATAGATAATAAACCGTGTGAAAGTGTGTTTATGTGAGTGTGGCGTCAATATGCATGTGTGTGTTTTGTGTTTTGTGTGTGTAAGCGAATGTAGTGTGTGTGTGTTGGAGTGTCAGTGTAGTATGTGTGTGGGTAGAGTCCAGTGAGTGTGCATAAAGCCAGTGCAAGAGAGTGAAGTATGTGCCTCAGATGAGGGCATCTTGCTTCTGACTTCAACTAGATGATCAGACAGATCCCTTTCTGACAGTTATAATCATTTAGGCCCTTCCTCAATGATACTTCGCCATTTTTATTTTCAGTACAGATCAATAGATGCTGTACATAGATTCCATGCAGGGAAAAATGACTAAATAGAGTTGAAATCAATATATAAAGTTTTCATTGGTCAGCTTCAGCTTCACAGCTGTGCACTTAAATGCACTAGGCTACACCAGTATATAATGCTGAGCATAGAAAAATGCACAATTTCCAGGGTTAGGAAAAGATTGCATGCGACAGACAGGTACTAGAATATTAATGCACAGTGACAGGTATCATTTGACAATTTTTCTTCTTTTGCCACATTTCTGAAGTCATCTGATAGTCACAGCGATAGACATGATTCGTAATAGGTGATGGTCAGAGGGGGAGGTGCATTTAAAATAAGCAATTTATTTATCTTTGAGAATATAGCACACCTCTTTGGAAATATATAAGTATCGTAGAAAAATGTCTTTAATCATTTATTTCTCCTTATATTAGCTGGAATGGGTATACGTGTTGTCGTCGTCCCTGTTTATTAGTCAACATCACACATGTAGATAGATTCCCCTCGAAGGTACCTCCAAAAGCCCTAACTCACTGCAGAGGGCATCATGCAGCTGGGGTTAGTGCAATGGCCAGGACAGTCCTGTCTAGGTGGGAGGGCTGGAGATCCAACCTCATAACAAGAGGATTTCATTACCAAACTAAACCTAAGCTCTGCTAACAGACCATGCTTATCCCATGCTGCTGAGCCTTGCCTTTCCAAGTGTTTTGTTCCAGGAACACACCAACACACAATTAGCATGGCGGCGTGTAATTAAGACTTTTTTCTCTGAGCCTGTCATTATCACATGGCTTTAGCCCAACATGGTTCCTGCATGCTGCTGCTGCTGGGTTCACAGCTTGGACAGGAGACAGGGATGCATGGGATGACATGAGCATGAGAGATAGTGCTGCTGCTGGGTTCACAGCTTGGACAGGAGACAGGGATGCATGGGATGACATGAGCATGAGAGATAGTGCTGCTGCTGGGTTCACAGCTTGGACAGGAGACAGGGATGCATGGGATGACATGAGCATGAGAGATAGTGCTGCTGATGGATACAGCAGCACTAAGGAAATAAATACAGTGTTGTTGGAGGATTAGGTGTTTCTAAAGATTACTGTATAGTATTATCATATCATAATATTTGGTCTGCTTGATAGAAACCCCGACTTCTCTCTCTGTCAGAAAGTGAAGTTCTGTCTGTAAGTGCCCACTGGAACAAATGTTTATGAATATTACTTTCTCTATTTCGTAGAACAATATATCTAAAAATAAGATACAACAAAAAGTAGCTACTGCAGGCAGGCTACGTAGAATTTTAAAGATTTAAATTAAAGTATAGACCTATTAGTTGACATTGTCATGGATCTTGGAAGCATTGTTAGTCACATAATAACCATTGATATCTTGCTGATGTTGAAACAACAGGATACTATTACCATATGAATGGTAACGTTGTAATGTATAATATGGTCAAACTGTTCCTTTAAGCATACCCGTCTACATGGTGAATGAAGTGTCGTTTTTCAGCGTTAACTCCTCCTTTGCATTCTGAACAAGTTGCGCTGTTTCTTACACTTGAACAACCAAGTAGTTTCTAAGCGCATTCCCCGTTAGCTAATGTGGAGGGAAAGCGGGTTCTTTTTTTTTACCTACCTGAAAATATAGATTTGGCACCGGATATCACTTGACAGTTAATATAAGAACATACGAAGGTCGGTTATTAAAGGTAAACTTCCTCGAAGTAAATATAGTTTTGATCGAAACTCTTGACTGAACGAGTGTCCCGTGAAGAAAGCAATAGCTGTGGTTCCATGCTTATAATAAGACTCATATTTTGCCTGTCGAATTGAAACTCACATATGATATTAGGAAGTGAAATGGGACGTCATCCTTGAATTTAAATTGGTTCGTGCCCAGTTTGTTTGCCTGTGAGCGTCTCGGGAAGAATATCGAAGTTGCATTCTTCAGCACCCATACGGAGGGAGAGTGGGTTGCAACTAGCCCACTGGGTAGAGTGAAGAAGACACTTCTGGGAAGTTGCTTTATTCGGCTATTGACGCCGAAATTAAAACAGTTGCATTTGGTGGATTATTGGGGAGTTCATCATCATGGAAAAGTTGGAGATTATTCAGTATATCAAAATGGAGATGTGAAAACGTTGCACTTTGTTTTCACACTGTCAGTTTTGGGTTTATTCTAGTGCGTAAACCTTTGCAGATAGTCGATTTATTTCGGTTTGTTGGAGCGATCGTGCATTCTTGTCAACTTTATCAGGGAGAAACTTTTTCATCAGCAAAATGCCACAACTTAACGGAGGTGGTGGTGATGATTTGGGGGCGAATGATGAAATGATATCATTCAAAGATGAAGGCGAGCAAGAGGAAAAAATATCCGAAAATGTATCAGCGGAGAGGGATTTGGATGATCTGAAGTCTTCGTTAGTGAACGAATCGGAAAACAACAGTAGCTCGTCAGACTCCGAGGTAAGGCCGTTGTATGCTGATCTGAAGTCTGATCTATTGCAAACGCGTGTCTATAGCCTATATGCTTTATACTACATGCCAATTTAAAAAAAATATTTTTGGTATAGCCTATTGCTGAAGTAGACTACTATTACATGTTTTCCCCTTTTTGTTCTGTGTGCGCCTCTGTCCTTGTCAGCAAGCAGAGCGGCGCCCTCAACCAAGACCGGACTTGGACAGTTACGAGAAAACCAGGGATTACTTTAGTGAAGGTAAAATCTGTCACTTGCAATGCTACATTGTTACATTTGCTTTACATTTGTTTAATGAATTTCATATGTATGTGATGTCCCTTCTATTTACTGATATTCATGCTCTGTCCTTGCAGCCCTCAGAAGACAGCAAGATGGTGGCTTTTTCAAGAGTCCCCATTATCCTGGGTACCCGTTTCTTATGATCCCAGATCTTACCAACCCCTACCTATCCAATGGGGCCCTCTCCCCTAGCGCAAGAACGGTGAGTGACCATAACAAAATGAATCTACAATGTAGGCTATTCTTTAGTGTTGACAGTTATCCGCGTTGCTTTCCACTGAAGGCATGTGTAAAAATTGGTTATGCACAACCAGACCGCCATATTCCCTTCGAGTGGCCTCTCAAGGAGTAGGCTAACTAGTTCTTTGTTCTTCTGGGATTTTTTTCCTCCTGTCAGCCTTCTGTAGGGTACTAACTTCACATTTTTAGGCTCGATCTCTAATTCAGATGAAGTCCATGATTATCTATGTGTTGGTCTATTTATTTCGAAGCAGAAGTGATTATGATAAATATGAGCAGTTAAGTGTTTTGTAAATGTGATTCTTCAACGGAAGCTGTGGCATTCGGGTGGTTAACAACTTATTAGGTACTAAGTACATACTACATTGAGAACCATGAATTCCAAAGCCCATCTAATGTTCCATAGAGCCCAAATTCAACAATAAGTATGAAGGACAACTTTGCAATAATGATAACTTGTGGGTGATAGCCAACATGTACTCTTACAAACAGACACTTTATGCACATGGCATTATCAGATGTTGCAGTCAAAGAGACCTGAGCAAAACATGATGTAGTAGGCCACAGTAGTGTCCAATAACCTGTCATTCTGAATGTGCTTATTTTCAGGAGTTGACTGTCCTGTCAAAATTAGTTTTAGCCCAGTTATTTACCTAAAATCATATGCCCATATATTTTTAATAATAAAAATAATATAATTTATCACCTTAGATATCTGTATGCATTTCATGTAGATAATGTTATCCATTGTGTATGTAATTCACAATTAAATAATGTGCATCATTATCAACTAAATAATAGTGCAAACGTCATTAAAATACCACCTAATGAAATAATGTTGTTGTTAAGAGCATTTCCATCCCCCAGTCCTTCTCACCCTAAAAAGCAAGTGATTTGGATGGGACCAGTCAAGCATTTCAGTGAAAAGCAATTATCCCCTTTCTTCCTCTGCTTTTCCCTGCCTCCTTTTCACTGTTCCAAACCAACTCTCCCTGCCTCCTTTTCACTGTTCCAAACCAACTCTCCCTGCCTCCTTTTCACTGTTCCAAACCAACTCTCCCTGCCTCCGTTCCACTGTTCCAAACCAACTCTCCCTGCCTCCTTTTCACTGTTCCAAACCAACTCTCCCTGCCTCCTTTTCACTGTTCCAAGCCAACTCTCCCTGCCTCCTTTTCACTGTTCCATACCAACTCTCCCTGGCTCCCTGTACCTTCCATTCAATTAGGGAGGCGTTTGTTGACCATTGTTATTCTGAGCAGGCGCTTGATGGCTTCATTGGAGGTCTCCATTGGGGCTCATTAACTAAATGGCTACTCTCTACACACAAGTTGCATACCACTGTGGAGATCCTCTTTTGTTCCTCAAGCCATTTGTAGGGATAGGCAATTAGCATAATTGTTGCATTTAATTAGCATGCCTGTGTTTTTTTTCCATGTTTAAATTTCATTCTCATGGACATTATCTAGATCTATTCCAATTCTTGCTTTAATTTCGGTTCCTTCGATCTATGGTTTGAACCATACCATTTTTTTTGTACACTCCTTGCCTGAATTTGGCAATGAGATTTAAAAAGTTTTTCAAATTAAGATAATTTTCTTTACAAAATGTATGGTCCATGTTTGTGCAAGCAATCCATGCTGCTCTCTCACATCATAAAAATATTAATTGTGTGGACAAATATACAATATTTTCCTTCTCACTGTTTCCTTATTGATGTTTTTCATCACTTCCTCTTTTTTTTCTGTGTGAGTTGACCAAAATGTAAATCCTATCCAAGGTCAGTGATATCAGAAAAAAATATGGCTATTTTTTGCAAATGTGCCAGGCCCTATTTACTAATAACCTTCCATGTTGTATTCCTTGCAGCACTTGGTATTTTAGCAGAACTTGTGATCAAATAGCCTATTTATTATGTTTAGTTAGCGAAATAATAAGTAAGTACATTTTACTTAACCCTGTCTTGAACTCGCGTTGTTCCTCCATGACCCCTCACACAAAGCATGCTGGGACCTAGAGCTCCACCTCCGCATGGTTTTGATTTGGTTTAGAAAAACAAACTCTTAAACAAAAAGTTAGTTAGGATAGCTGTCAGTTTTCTTTCTCAATGTTATACGCTTTAGGGAGGGATCCACATTCCTTCTAAGCCTTTCCAATTTGGAGCTATATCCCCTTAATGACATGGGGAGGACAGAATCAGGTCAATGGGATGTATTGAGCCCACTCTGTCAATCAGCACAACCATGGTAGAGAAACTACAGTGAGACAATGGCTGGCTGGAATACTCAGGATATTTACTGAACAAGTAGTCCTAAACGGCACATTTACTGGTATTGCCCCATTGAGCTGAATAAAACTCATTGCCTGGGATCTAACAGAAAATGCTCTGAATTCGAATAATCAGATAATTTATCATCTTTTAAGCCTACAATGACAGATATTGAACCGTTATGCCAAGTTGGATACAGCTGCATTTAATAGAGAATACTTGTCACTGGTCTCCGCTCAAACATTGGGTTAACAAGTTTGTTAAACTAATGAGTTCCACAGTAACATTTGCTCTGTACATACCTTCAAGGTTTTCTAATTGGTTAGTTAGCTGGAGAGTGTGACTGAGGTCTCTATACAGGCTCATAGAGTAGATAATTAGTCTTGTTGAGTTTGACAGCATTGCTCCAGATTTGGGCAGAAATGAATTAAGGGCAGAAAGATATTCTACAGTACTTTTGTATACTTTTTATCCATTAGTTCTAAAAGTAGCGCCCGCGAGCCAAAAGTGATCCCCGAAATTTGCGTACTACGTCACAAATGTGCAGATATGTGCACCACATCATATTTCTCTCTCTCTCTACTGTGTGTGCATCTTATTAGCTGTCACTCAAATGGCGAGGGCTGAAGCTCATTGGCTGAAACTCAAATTGCTAGGGGGCAGGCCCACGTTGGGGGAGTAAATGTTGCTTTCAAACTAGGGATTTTGTGGCTAATTGAGGTAAAACTGTAATTCTGCACTTAGATTATGGATGTATGAACTACACATTGGCACATCCCGGCCTAAAGGGGGAGGTTTAAAAAAATATTTACTAGTTGCCAAAGTACCGGAGCATGTCTTCAACTTCAAATCAGTTTCATACAGTAGTTTGGTGTTGCAAATATTCTGTTCTGGAGCTCAGTTAAAACAGAGTTCAGAATAAGGAATGTAAACACAGATATTGGAGCAGTAAGGGTACATTGACAACACGGTCTTCCTTGCTTTGAATCAACCAATTGATAACAAGCGTAATGGATGTATCATAACTTTAGTAGTAATTAGTGAATGCTTCATATCTCTAACCTTTATGTGGAATTGTTTGGGAAGTCTTGCTTTTTCTCCCCAAGGTGCATTCTCTCTGTCTCTGGGACAATGTTGTCGACAACTCCCCCTTCTGGCCTCCCCCAGTAATATAGATACTATGATAATACATGGGCATTTTCAGTCAATTGATATGCCATGTTGTAGAAGAAGCAGTGTAATGTCCAGACGAAGAGAGCAGGGACAGAGGCTTCTCAAGAGACCACCATGATTTCTCAGAATACGCCTGGTTTCTTTGAGTGTTTCTGGTTTAATCTAGTATTGTATGTCAATTGTTTTGAGGCACAACTTGAGAATGTGGATATGACAACCCTAACGTGAGCAATGGTAAGACACTTTGGCTCAGCACAACATGAATCCCTAGATGGAGAAGCATAACTGATTTAGTGGCTGTTCTGAGCTGACATTCCACTGTAATCCGCTGAGGGTTCAGGAGGAACTTTGCTGTTGGAATTCCGTTTCACTAGACTTTTGTCACGGCTGGAGGGCCAAGGAGGCTGTCCCCTGTGAGGTAGAATGTCAGACGGTGTTGTTTTTAGGCCTAGTGTAGATGTAATTAAGAACTCTCAGTGACGAGTGCTGGAGGAGGTGTTCCAGACTACGATGTTCATCGGCCCTATTATATTTTAGTCAAGATTGTTTTCTTTTTTTAAAGGGACACCCTTTGTACAATGTTGTCAGTAACAGTGATTTACCTCTTGTGTGAGAGGTGTCTGTCATTTTGGCTAAAGTCAGTTGAATACAACTAAATCAAATGCATGTATGCTAGTCAATCATGGGCTGTGAAATAGGGGTGTTACTATGTCTGAACATGTCAGTTACTACAATTGCATGCTTCACTGACGTCTTCATTTTTCCAGTCTTGCTGATGGTTTTGGTGTTTAAAAATGGGTAGACAAAGACAAGTAAACAGTGGCATTGTCCTATTGAATAAACGGACCTCTCCTTGTATAAGCAAACAGTGTTTGTGTGGAGCAGTCTTTTCATCAGGTAAGACACTGCCTTTTCCACTAACCTTGCAGTCCCAATGGTGGAGGGGCGGTTGAGGAGACGAGCATCAGGGGAGGTTCTGTGGCTGCTCTGCTACAGAGGGGACAGTGTCCAGGATGCTCATTCTGACAAGCCTCGATACTGTGCGACTGCTGAAAGTAATCTCAATGTTAGCTGGCAAATATTTTTTTACAAGGACTGTGTAAACAGAGCTAACATTTTTTTACTAGGTTTATGTTTTAGAAAAGTTTTTTTTCTTCAAAGGCAAACAAGTCTACATCAATTTAGTAGCAGCCTTTTGATTAAAAAAAGATTGCACGCGCCCTCAGGGACGTCAAGACCAGCTAACATCTCACAACTAAAATGATTTATTTGTCGTAAATGGTCTTATTGTTTGCAATGGGGGAAATTAAATGCTCAAAAAGCATTATTATTTGGCTAAACTGAAGTAAACTACAGATCTGAAGAACGGTGTACTACTAACCCTTGTATATACAGCTCTAACCCAGATTAAGTTCTGATATGTCTTAAAGATGGTTTGAAAACCTTTCTCTAGTACCCACCCATATTAATTGAATGAATAGAGTATAAACCATGTTTTACACTTTTTTAGATTTTGGTTTTCTACTGATTACTTCATGCAGTGGTGAAGGTGCTACTTAGGTCTTTGCTCTGGATTCTCAGCCCAAATATCTTCCTGTGTCTCGGGGAGGATGGATATTTCTCTGTATTTCATCTTTCGGACTCAGGGTTGTTCATGTTCGGTTCATAACAGCACTTGTATTGAAGTGTGTGAAATGGTGCCAGTCCTGGTCTCTATTCCTCCCTCTATGGTCTCTGTGGAAAGCATGAGCTGGCGTCAAATCCTACCGCCATCCCCTCGCCTACTAGCTCACCACCTACCCACCCTCCCTCCCGCCTGCCATTAGAAATTCTGTTTATAGCACTCACTGGCTTCTCAAGAGCAGGGCCCATCAGGAGCATCTCGGCCCCCTTTGAGGAAAGGATAACCACCCCCTCAGCCGCAGACTCCCTACGTTCTGTGACATCAATGAATCCTTTTGAAGTGCCCATATGAATATGTGTGCAAATGTGTTTTTATCAATTTATCCCAGATATGTGTTTTGGTCTAACCAGAACTACTGCAGAGTTTGAGATGTAGTACAGTACTTGTCTTCATGAAAAAAAATTGGGACTACTTTTTGTCAAACCTGATAGGTATTTTGCCAACCAAAGCATGGATACCTTTCAAATCCACTTTGATAGCATCTGTTTTACTTGATACAGTAAGTAGAAATGTATATGTTATTTGTGAAACAAGTCACCTGGCCTAGTTTTCCAGGTTTACGTTAGGAGCAGGTTAGAAGGCATCTGATTAAGTCTTTATGACCATGAGTCAATGGCTTGAGTCAATGTAATGTTGTGCAACATCAAACCCCAGCAGCAGGTTTCAGGAAACCACACGTTGATCATATATACCTGTCTATCACTCATTTCACCTAATATCTTCAACATTGTTACTGTGTAGGCAGTTTCCTGACCCTCTCCATGCCTGAAAAGAAAGACAGCACAGCACTGTTTGATGTACATGGATGGGTTGATATTTGCAGCCCTCTTTTAGCAGATTCTCCTATTTTTCTAGTGTCTTTAGGATAGGCCATGATGGGGTTCAGAGAGTCAGAGGAGTCAAGGTAGTGAAAATGCAATATGATTCTCATTGACAAACCTGTCATCTTTGGCATGAAGGTAAGGGCTAAGCCATGTGTGATATGTGGAATTCTCCCACTAAACAAAGGAGCTCCCAGCAAGGCCATACAGCTGTTAACTGTATTGAAAGTAGAAAGGTTGCCATGACATGAGCAGGAGGTTGTGGGGGTTGGATCATATATCATATGAATGCCAGCATGTCTCATGCTCACTAATGTCTATGGTCTCCGTTATTAGGAGTAAGCCTCCGTTTAGGAGGGAGTTTTTCTCCCTAGTTTTATCAGGGGATCTGAGTAATCAATCTGCCTCACAGGTGATTGGGCCAATGGCTGATTGATGGGGAAGGGGGCACAGTGACGACACCACTACTCACAGCTTTGGGGTTCCTTGTACGTGGCCCTCCACTTTGCAGAGACTTGTTTATATTACATTAACTAAGGTTAGCTCTCAAAGTGTACACTAAAGTTTTCATTCCATGCTAATAAAACCTGATTGAACAGCAAACAAAATCTAATCTAAATAGGTTTTATCAGTCTGGTATTACAAACAGCTGTTTTCAGTTTAAGTTGTGCATGCAGCAGAAGAGGGAGAGGGGAGCAGAGAAGGTAAGAGGAGAGATTGTTGATGAGAAGTGGTGGTGGGAGCATAAACTGGGGCAGATATAGGCCTCACTATTCCTTTGCTTGTTATCCCGAGGTCGGCCAGCTTCCAGACCTTGAGGCTCTCATTTGAGGGATTCTCTCCCCCACAGAGCTGCACTACTCTGCTATGGACCAGAATGCATTGCCCTTTCCTCACAGGCCAATCAGAGAGCTGCAGGACACTGTCAGATCCTACAGATCTAGATTCACTGGTACTTAGATCTTAATCTGGTCTCACTTAAATTCATATAACGGCCATGGAAATAATTTTTTAAGGCTTACTCTGCAATTTTTACTCTCAGGACCGCAGGATAAAGTAAGTCAAGTAACTACTGGTAGGTTACCATAGGTTAATTGTGAAGTGTATATACTAGTAGGGCCAGATTAGACTCTCCAATCTATACTATATAAAGAAATGGTTGGGTATCTTTCCAGCATGAGTTTAGTTGTCAGTGAGCGGAGCAGCTGTTGTTCATGTTGAAGTTGTAAATCAGTGTGTCTCATTCCAGCACTGCTGGTCCCGGCTTAAGTCTCCTGGTGAAGGGCTGTAGAGCCATCACGTTGCACCTGCATGCATTCTAAAGGTCCTAGATACCACCGTAACACAGTAAGATGAGGACATCTTTTCTTGGACACACATGGACATTGGACATAGTGTCCCTCTGTCATAAGACCTACGTACTTGGTGATTACATGACACTTTGAAAGATTTGTGAGAAACGTGTGTTAATGAACATGCAGTGCATGGAATCAATACAATGTCAAACAAGTTCACTAAAGTGTGAACTGGTGTGCTACTCCCATTTCAACTCTTATTACAATTTCATACATATTTACAGTGTAATAACACTAGTGTTTATAGTACACTAGTGTAATGTAAGCTTGCATACATTTACAAGCAGCAGATGGATGTATTGGAATGTTTCTTGGAAGAGAGTAGCTTGCTACCCATTTGACTGAATGTCAACATTTGTTAAATCACTTTAAGCTTCTGGAGATAAGGATTAACTTGTTCAGTGGAGGATGTCTGGGGAAGATGCAAGACTTTCAAACAAGGTTCTTTGGATAAGGCATGTAGGTGGAACATCACTTTTGGACCTGTGACAGGGCTTTCAGTGTAAGGCCATAACTGAAATGGTTATTTAGTTATCATTCAGCTTGTTGATGTGGATGTTGTCCTAACATTTAAATTCCCCATTTGCCTCTGGTTGCCTTAGCTGCCTCCATGTGGTATACCAATTGTACTTGTTAAGGAGTCCCAATGTTCTGCAGAGCATCACATTTGATTAAAGCAAAGACACAATTCACCTGAAATGTGTAGCTTCGTTTTCTCCACTTGTGGATCTAGTTAGTCAGACGAGTTGTAAAATGGTCACAGCTTTTAATTGTTTGATTTGTAGTTTTTATGTCCTTTCATGGAATATTTCAAACCATTATGCAATGTACTTGATTACCATGAATAATACACGCTGATGAATTCCAGCTGAGATCGTCAAGCTTTGGTTTCAAGTGATTTTGGGATTTCCCCTTCTCCTGCCTTTTAGCAGGGACATGCACATAGGATTGTCTAACGTTCGCCAGCCGCAAATAATTAGCACCTCTGAACAGTGTCGGCAGTCACTCTCTTTTGTGTTCACACAGCAAAGACCTTGGTCGTCAGTCACTCAGCCTGGTTAAAGTACTCCGAACCAGAAGGTGGCTGTAGCGTTGTTTGGCAATGCTTGTCCGTTTGTGTTGCTTAGTTTATGGTCTAGATTCGAATGTTAGTTTGCTAGCTGCACTAATATTGCTATTTTGTAGAAAGCCCTTGTTGATACTAGCTAGATAATTACCTACCAAGATGACGAAGAAACTATTTAATTCACTTTCCATAATCACATACTGCCAGTGCCAGCCCATAGCCAAATGTTTAGCTAGCTAATGTTAGCATATTCATTAGTTAGCACAACATAGCTGGTTAGCTAGCTAAGGACATTGCACCGACTCGGCAGCTAACAAAGGCAGTTGTTTCCAGGAAACTAATACACTGTGATTTCATTATAATGGCAATACTAGCTACTGTGGTTATCTAGCTTGGAGGAAGTATTTAGTGTTGTTTGCAATGCGTAGGTGCACTCAGCTAGCTACCATCCCATAGCCTATATTTAATATGGGGCGACAGGTAGCCTAGCTGGCCAGTAACCGAACGGTCGCTGGTTCAAATCGCAGAGCCGACTAGGTGAAAGATCTGTCTTTGCCCTTGAGCAAAGCACTTAACCCGAAATGCTCTTGTAAGTCGCTCTGGATAAGAGCGTCTGCTAAATTACTAAAATGTAAAATATTAAGTGTGACTGGCTCATGACATTTAACCGTGAATGTACTGACAATTCCCTCTTATTTTTTTGTTGTCACCCCTGTTGGCTCCCCCACATGGGGGGTTGTGCTCACTGATTGACTCAAAGTCAAGTTGTTGGCCACTGACTAGCATTGCGATTCTACAAATGGGAACGGCAGATTCGTCACTAACATGTCGGCACGCAGCAGGTACCACTTTTGTTCTAGCAAGAGTAGAAATGGCCTCCTACTGTGATAAGTACCTAGAGGAAGTGAGATTCTCTGTGTTTTTGATTCTTTAGATTATCCTTGTGATTTGTTCATTTGACGCTTGTCCTTATTTGGCTTAAAGATGTTTTCAAAACTTTGAAACAGTTGTCCCCTAGCATGATCAATAGTATAATAAAAGATAAGACTTCAAATTTATTCTGGAAAAATGTCCAGAATTAAACATGTTTAAGAGAGGGGTCTTTATAGGTGCAGTTGCAATATGGCGAGTTGAAATGATTAGATGCCAACTCCTCCACACCTTCCATTGGTATAATTTCTCCTCCATTTACATGGTTTGATACAAAATCCTTACAAACGTGAATTACTTTTTTGCTGCATAGTTAGACCAGTTAGCTACATAAAAAATCTCTAATCAAGCCTATATGACATGGAGTAAGCCAAGGAGTCCTTTTGTTTGATTTGTACATGGGCTGGAAAGGCCTGCTATTGGAAATCCCTGAAGCAGGCTTTGGGGGGCAGGTTTGATTCTCATGTGAAATGGGAAGGATCTATAGCTGTGGGCTGAGTTGACTGAGGCTGTATGGTTGTGTTGGCAGCGAGAGCGCTGGTCATGAATAGGGTCTTTGACTACCTCAGACTTGCCCTAAAAAGCAGGACAAAGACCCCAGGGCAACTACTTCGAGCCTCACAGCTGAGCTACAGAATGCTGCCTTCGCCCAATGTTCCTCTCTCCTTGCCTGATTTAAATAATACAGTGGCTTTAAGCTTTCTGGAGACCAAGGCTTACATTCACTTCTATATGCCACATTTGCTATCAACACTCTCCAGTGTTTTTGTTTACAACATGCTACTGCTTGGAGGCTATTTACTTGAGCTATTGTGTTGAATCTTTGGAAGAGAAGTGCATATGCCTCAGTGAATTCCTTTTAAACAGACTGTTTATTATTGGTTTGTTTCATCTATTTTTCGATAATTTGTTTTGCCATGTTATTCCATTTCTTTTCTCCTTCTTTGCTATAACTCATATTAGTTTTGGCTTAGCAAAGCCCCTCGTTAAACATGTATAAGTAGCTCTATGGAACCTCTCTCTCGCTTGTTGTTGGTAACCACAGCTTTGCTTGGCGTCAGGCGGGTGAAGTTGTTCATTAGGGAACAGTTTTGTTTGCTCTCGGATAATACGGAGGTGTTGGCAAATAAATTAGATTAAATGAGATGAAGACTTTGACCTCAAATTAGTTGTTTGCTTCGCTATTTTGATTGAGCAGTGTGCTTGCTACCCCATGGTTTAAGATGCTCATAAGAAGAAAAAGGCACAATCTTATCAGCAGCGTTAATGGGTCAGTTCAGCCCTGTCCAGACACTCTCTCCCCATAGGGTCTCCTGTTTCAGATGTCACTCAGAGCTTTGTTTGCCCCCCAAAGGTGAAGGGTGAGAGGTCAAGGTTCAGGGCCACTTGGCTGAGTGGGCACCAAACCCCACCGAGCACATCCGTTCCCTTTTTCGGACCAGCTCTAAGCTGTGAAAAGAGAGGGAAAAAGCCACTCTATTGTTTAAAAAAAAACAATTATATCACCATGATTTATCTCAAATAAATGTTTGGGTTCACTCTAATCCATTGATGTGATTATGGTGGTTAAATACTTTCACATGGATGTAATGACATTGGCTTAGAACCTGAGATATGGATATGGTGTCTTATTGCAGGCTACGCTAGTGCCATTGTATAACTGTTATTGGTATTTTTGCTGCAGGCCTACTTTTTGGTTCTCCCTCAATAATTACCCTTCACCTCCATACATAATGGCATTTAGATTGATTGAGCTTTTCATAAACGTCTGACTTATTATTTGCATGTGAAAAGCCATATTGTGAGGTTTACACAAGGACTCTCCGCCTCAAGATCAACAATCTTGTTTTGCACCTCAGCAAAATTTCACACCACACATATAAAAGACTCTCAGCCTTTTTGTCCATAACACCTCCAAAGTTTGTGAGCCAAAGATCTCTCTCGTCAGCCCCCACCAACAACTCCAGCCTCTTTCCGTCCCACCTCCCCCACCCCCAAAATGTCCTCCAGTCAGGTTTATTATGCAGTTTCACGCAGACCAAAATTGCAGCTGCATGGAGAGCAATCTGGATCACATTATCTCAGGCGATGTGATTTATAAATTGTTTCTCAGGCCATAAATCCCTACTGTAATTGTGCACAAGCTCCCCTCTCCCTTCTCTCCACCCTCCCCCTTCCTTCCTCCATCAGCTTCCCCCCCCCTCTCTCTCTTTCTGTCTCTGTCTCACTCTGAGACACAGCTTACAGTGCTTGGGTCATCCATTTTTTTTTTGCAGGAGTGAGCACTTTGGATTTGGAAGAAGTTTGTTACACTGTAAAGTAGGATAGGTTTAGTTTTTTTGGAAAGAATATATCTGGAAATAAATATATTTTCTTCCACTCTGCATCAACAAAACTACTACGTGAGCTAAACAGCATGTGCGGTATTGCTATGGCCAGTGGTGATTGTGGAGAGTGGTCCGTGTTCAGGTCTGTGGCTGCGTGGTCTTGGCTCTACATTCCCCAACACTCTCAGTGTAATTGGTACACTGCCCTGTTCCTGCCTGGGAATCTGATATTTGCTGCAGCCCCTGAACATAACCACCTTGCCCCTCTCATAAGAATGTATACCGATTTGAATTATAGTAATATGCAGCGACTGGAATATTTTTTTGTAAAATGACAAGGTCAGTCTTTAGTTGATGTCGGTGTAGTTACAGCATCTTTATGGGTTTCAATATCTTTCCATTGGCATTTAGTGGTCCTCCATTCTCCCTGATAAAAGCCTCCATGATATCATTGGCATTCATCAAGACTACTGGCTAACATTGTGCCTTTGGGACTGCCTGTCTTTCCTCTCAGATACAGATCATTTTATTTCATTTGACATGGCATTTATTATCTGTAAAGATTTGATTTCTTTAAGATCACTGAATTTCATCCGCCTCCCTTTTCCTCCAAACCCTCTCAAAATGATTTGTTCCAGAGGTTTTTCCTAAGTATTGACAGGGACTGAGAGGTTAATGTGTGCTTAGGAAGGTGAAGATTCCCCTGCACATGTTTACTACTCCATTGTTTAGCTGTCAGGCGACTTGGTGATCCTTGAAGAGGTTTAATGACCTTATGACCCAGGCTCGTTTTGCTCTGTGTTCCTCCTTAAGGCGGATGTTTCTGGAATTAGGAAACTGGCAAGCAGGAGTATGTGCTGGATGCTTGCTCTGGGTTTAAATGGACTTTCTTAAGAAAGTGTCATTTTATTTACATTTGTACTAGTGAACATTTGAATGATTTTATATGGTAACCGTTGTTTGGCCCATTTGAACATTTTCGTCTTGAAAGGTGAGTCAGCAACACAGTCTAACTTTGTTTGATTAATAATTTTTACATGAATACGATGTCCAAAATGCTGCCATATTAAACTTGAACTTGAACAATGTGACTTGGATGTATGGGCTGAAGTACCGCAAGAGGAACATAGTGTTCAGGCATACATACCCGCTGTGTGTGTGTGTGTGTGTGTGTGGGAGAGAGAGTTAGCAGTGGGGTGAGAGGGATGTCAGGCAGTAAAACTGAGACGAGGCAGGGCTGAGACTTCAGGCCCTGAGATTTGGGCCTGCTTGCAGTGCAAACACTGGAGGCATCTGCAGGCAGCTGTGTGTGTGTGTGTGTGTGTGTGTGGTGGGGAGGGTGGAGCTGGTGGAGGAGGCTGGGTGGCATTGGGGGGTGGCTGCAGAGAGAACACAATCATCCCTCTGTTTTCATAAGACTTGTGGTATGTGAGAGCAGAAACAAATGTGTTTAATTTAGGCCCTTTTTCTCTCTCCCCTTCTCCCCAGCACCCCACCCACTGACCCCACTTTTTCAAACGTGCTTTTTCTTAAAGATGCTTCATGGTCTCCTACCTCTGTCCGCTGCTCTGAGGAAGTTTTAAAAGACTAGACAAAATCGGCCTGGTTTGCTCTGTCAGAAAGCACTTATAGAAAAGTTGGCAGACTTCTCATCGATTTAAGATCAAATTTACTCTGAGGTGTAAATATTTATCTACATTTTCTGTAAAAAGTGTATTTCTATGTTTCTCCCTCAGTTTAGAAGTGATTACTGTGTAGTGGTATTTTCCCTGTTGTGTGAGGGTGTATGGTGGACTTATTATTGCGTCTTAATCAGCTTGGCAGGCACCACACTCTCCATTATATTGGTAACCCATGTTGTCCCTTTTAGTCTGTGTTTTGGTTAAACATGAAAAAATGCAGGTTTCAATTATGTGCCATTTGTTTAGATGTTGCACTTTTGTTTCCGTCCCTCGCTCTCTCTCACACACACACACACACACACACACACACACACACACACACACACACACACACACACACACACACACACACACACACACACACACACATACACGCACATGCACACACATACACGCACATGCACACACATGCACACACATGCACACACATATACACACACACACACACACACACACACATACACACATACACGCACATGCACACACATGCACACACATGCACACACATGCACACACATGCACACACATACACACACATACACACACACACACACACACACACACGCACACACATGCACACACATACACACACATGCACACACATGCACACACATGCACATAGAGTTCATTTGATTTCTCTGTTGCGCTTTACAGTAAACATCCAGCCAATCACTGTTAACCACCACATGTTCTGGAGTTAATTACACAGAGGTTTACGGCCGTGCATTTCAATGAAAGTAGGCTGCTCCCCAAACAATAAAATGTTGTGTTCCTGCACAACTGGACCAACAATGCCAGTAGAAATGATGCGAAAGACAGACGACGTCTTCTTCGTTATTGGTGTAGCATGGTTTGATATTGGACTGCATTAACACTAGGCTTAACAGAGAAGCCTATCAGAATTGAAACCAGATACCCCAGGTATGGAAAACCACATAACTGACTCCAACAGCATGGCAGCCTCCTGTCCTCTCATGCCAGACGCATGATTCTTTTCTTGTGACTCTAATTATACATTCTGTTTTATTTGACCTGCCTGTTGTTGTGTTCTGTAATACAATTGCTCACTTATTCCAAACTTTCGCCCCAACAAGGCCTCACAAAGTGCTTATTTTCCTTAACCACATCTTATTGAAATTGCCTTAAAGTCAATTAAATAGAATAAAAACTATACTGTGCTTCCTTTAAAAAAGGCATTCACTCTGCTGCCGTACTTTAAGCTCTGGCTACAGGAAGCAATAATTCAGGATCACATCAAAACCCCCCAAAATTAACCCTGAAATAACTGCGTGAGCTGTAAAAATGCATAGTCTCACTAAAGCCACAGTATTTTCCTCTCTAGTAAAACCCCCAAGGCACTATTCAAAAAGGCCAAAATAAGAGTAAGCAAAATCCAACACATAACTTGGGCTTGCACTTCATGTTCATGTAAAAAGAGATTGTGTATTGAGACTGAAGTCCAAATTCATTAGTGGGATTTTACAAACAAAACCTAATGTTTGCAGCCTAAATAACTCAGGGCTTGAAGACCAGTCTGGCATTTTTCTAAATATGCATGAGATAGTCATATGACACGAAAGCTCATTGAGTTCAATGAAATTGAATCTCTGGTATGTTTGTGAAATATTTAGAAGTATTTTCCCTGTTGAGTATCAAACCAATACCAAAAGTGTGGATGAATTAGCAAGTTGTTTGTCTGTGTCTTAAACCTCTACTTTATAGCTTGTAGACGACTATGGCAATGATGTCAGCTCTGTATTGGACTAAGACTGATAGTTGTGAGAAAGCATCGATGGATGTTATGTTGGATTTATCTGGGACTCTTTGGCACAGTCTGTTGGGGAATCTTCGAAAAGCTCCTCCAATGTGTTTTTAAGACCTCCCTCAGCCTGCCTTCCCTCTTCACTCTCCTCTCTCCCTCTTTGCACAAATAGTTATTTTGTGTACAAGAGCATGTTAAGAGGCAAATGAGCCTGGCCTTCATAGGCCATGTTTCCATAGAAACCAGTGCACTCTGGATGGCTGACCTTTGACCCATTTTCCCCGGCTGTGAATAAGAGAGCAGGGCGACCAACCGGGTCACAATAGAGGCCCAACGAGCGGAGGGAGTGCCCCTGTCACAGTCACTTAACTTCACTCCTCTACTTACTAATGGATACTTCAAATGTGCTAGCCATTAGCAGGATGCTAGTGACACTGCTGGAAACAGCGACCTTCTCAGGGTTAGCCCCGCACATAAACTGGATGTTTGCTCTGGGCTGGGGGGCATTGAGCAATATCATTCTGTTATTCACATATCCTACCACACACATCTATAGTTTTTGATGTACTCATATTCAAAATGGCGTAGTTGGTATTGTATCCATTTTATGGCATGTGCATTTGGAACACAGTTTTTCCTGAAAAGATCGTTTTTTGGGGGGGATTATGGTACCAACACTGATAAGGACATTGAAAGTGATTTGATAATGTCTCTTTGTATTGCCTTGGAGTAGTTCATACATTTGTAGGAGACACCAAGATAAATGTAAACACAACATTGTTTAGTTTAAGAATATAACTGTTTAAGGCAATATTTGTCTTTAATGTGAAGAGCATCTTGTTATTTACTGACAACCCTATAAAGGTGGCCAGTGTATATCTATGTTTAGGTATGACATGATGAATACAGTGTGTGGATATATTCACAGTAAATAATTGTTATTTCCATCAATTATCTACGCACCATAATATTTTCTCCATGTTTTATTTCTCCTTGTATGTTCCTTAGTTTTCCTCAGGATTGTTTCCATTGACAACTTCCTCCTAAGGTAATCCACTTTACTGCAGAGAGTCAGACTGGATAATGGGCTGTTTTTCCACTAGGATCGTTCCATGTTATTTCAGCAAGCCATGACACCCACCATCTCCGATTGTTCTGAAATCATTTCTGGAGTTAGAAACAGATATTAGCATTCCCGCAACATTATTTTGTTGAAGTATAATTTTATCTCTAACAAGAAGTTTACGATATCTGTTTTCTATGTTTGACAAGTAGTATGTTTACTGAACAGAAATCTAAACGCAACATGCAAAATTGTATTGAGTTGCATATAAGTTATATATAAGGAAATTAGTCAATTTAAGTAAATGCATTAGGCCCTAATCTATGGATTTCACGACTGGGGAAAAAGACATGCATATGTTGGTCACAGATACTTTTAAAAAAGGTAGGGGTGTGGATCAGAAAACCAGTCAGTATCTGGTGTGACCATGCAATGCAAAAATCTCCTTCACATAGAGTTGATCAGGCTGTGGAATGTTGTCCAACTCCTTTTCAATGTCTGCATGAAGTTGCTGGATATTTGCGGGAACTGGAACACACTGTCGTACATGTCAACCCAGAGCATTCCAAACATGCTCAATGGGTGACATGTCTGGTGAGTATGTAGGCCATGGAAGAACTGGGACATTTTCAGCTTTGTTTCAGAACATTCTATTCTCTGCCAATAGCGCTTGTGGACATTCCTGCAGTCAGCATACCAATTGATGCTCCCTCAACTTGAGATATGATCTGTGGCATTGTGTTGTGTGACAACTGCACATTTTAGTGGCCTTTTATTTTGCACCTGTGTACAAGGTGCACCTGTGTAATGATCATGCTGTTTAATCAGCTTCTTGATATGCCACACCTGTCAGGTGGATGGATTATCTTGGCAAAGGAGAAATGCTCCCTAACAGGGATGTAAACAAAATTGTGAGAGGAATAAGCATTTTGTGCGTATGACATGGAACCAACACTTTACAAATTGCGTTTATATTTTTGTTCAGTGTAGATGCGTCTCGGAGTATTATTTATTTATCCTATGTAATGTATTTCGTTTTTTTCCCCTGTTTAGAGAATTACTCATTTAAGTTATTAGGTTTATGTCCCATCCTTCATCCTGATGTTACCAGGTTCTGACCACTAGATGGTTTTGTTCCAGGTGATTTTTATTTAAAAAAAATAATCCCCCCACACCCCAGTGTTTGGTCCAAATGTTAAAGGGATATTTCACCCAAATTCTAAAATGACATATTGGTTTCTATTTGCAGTCTATGTACAAGGTATATCAGCAACCCATGCTTTGGTTTTGTTTAACTGGCCTTTGTTTCAAATGCTAATACTTTAGTATTTGTGGCACAAAAAAATCCATGGTACCTATATTGGCATTTGCGCGCTCCATTTCCAAATCCTCTATAAGTAAAATTCTTGACTTACACAATACATTTTTAGATACTTCAGGGTGATTTGGACATGAAGCGTGAAAATTTTAATTTAGGTACAATTTACCTTAATTGGATTTGAAACAATGGGCAACAAAACCAATGCATGGATTGCTGTCATACCTTGTCCATAGGATGCGTACATGGTATGGAAACCAATGTCTTTTTGGAATTTGGGTGAACTATCCCTTTAACATTGAGGTGTGGGGATTCTTTGAAAAAGACCTAGAACAGCACCATCTAGTGGCCAGAACCTGGTAATATCAGGATGTAAGATGGGACATAAACCTAACTTAAATGACTAATTCTCTGAACAGGGGAAATAAACATCACCATACTACATGTGAGACATAGAGAACTCAGAACTGATACTATATACTCGTTGTTGGGGTGGCGTTTGTCCCTTTCTTTGGATTCCTCATGTCTAACTCATTGTTAGAAAAAGGTTCAGTCCAAATCAGATGTTAGGTACTATATTGAATTAATATTAAACGAATCCTATACATTTAAATGGCCAATTTGGGTGCAATAAATTAGCTTCTCAGATCAAATTATATTTCAACAAAATAATGAAACAATTTCAGAACAATCTGAGATGGTGGGTCCTCTTTGTGCTTTATGAGGTGGAACGACCCACTAACAACTATTTCTGTGCCCAGTAGCAGCCAAGCTGACCAGCGGAACTACTTGTCATTTCCCCATCAATTAACCACTAATTAGCACAATGAGGGCTGGACTTTGCCTATGTCTATGTAATTGCCCGCAATGTCTGCAAACAATGGGTCTTAATTCAAACTCGGTGACAAGGTGGGACTACTTACAGCAATTGTCTTTGCTCTGCAAGCTTATAATTGTAAGTCATGCATAGATCAAGTGGAAGTGTCAATGGCTCGCATAAGCAGGTGATTTGAGCGGAGAGAAACGGGGGGGGGGGGGGGGGGGGGGGGGCTATGGTGTAAGGTTGACAAGGCAAATGTGTGGAGCTGCTATTCATATGGGTAGAGGATCATTAACACCTCATTCTAACAGCAAGCTGTGTGGCCCATTTGTTTTCTGTTGGAGGGCAAAAGAAAACCATAGGGAGGGGCTCTCCACACAGTAGGTGATTGACATTATCTACTGGAGCAATCCCTGGAAGCATTCCTCTGGCCCTGCTGTTTGGAGAGGAGAGGGGTGGGAGGGGGCTTGATGCCACAGCGCAAGGCAGCTTTAGGGCAGGTCTGAGCTGGAGTGTTACTGTCAATTAATCTGTTGCCATTGGAATCTTAGAACAGTGTATTAACATTTTAAAGTCATTTGGTTAGTAATTTGTAACCATAAAAAATGGGTCTACAATAGGGTTTTTAGATGGCAGGGTAGCCTAGTGGTTAGAGCGTTGGACTAGTAATCGAAAGGTTGCAAGTTCGAATCCCCGAGCTGGCAAGGTACAAATCTGTCGTTCTGCCCCTGAACAAGCCCACTGTTCCTAGGCCGTCATTGAAAATAAGAATTTGTTCTTAACTGACTTGCCTAGTAAAATAAAAGACAAGATTGCTCTTTAAAATAGACATTGTAGACACTCCAAAGACACATTTTTGTAGTTTTGTTTGACTGGAACAGAAGACTCTGAGGATGCCATTGACATCAGATTGATAATACTTTTTAAAACACTCCAACGTCTGCAGATAGTTGGTGGAAAAGTTTGGCCTGTTTATTTCTCTCTCTGGCAGTGTCTGATTTACTTTGACAACAAATGTCCAGACATCTGCCTCTCCTCTCCTCCATGGCCAGCAGTATGGC
Source organism: Oncorhynchus clarkii lewisi (assembly GCF_045791955.1). NCBI lineage: Eukaryota > Metazoa > Chordata > Actinopteri > Salmoniformes > Salmonidae > Oncorhynchus > Oncorhynchus clarkii. The sequence continues at coordinate 28,681,083 of NC_092152.1, forward strand.
ACCACACACTTCAGAGATGACAAAGACACTTGGCCATGTTCCCCCCCCCCCCCCCCCCCCCCCCCTGCTCTGTGAGAGAAATTGAACAATTAGAACCCAACTCTGGCAGTCAGCATGCCCCAGAGCATATGCTGTATTCTCTCTGTTCGAAAAACCAAAGAGTTAATCTTGGCTTTTTGGAAATTTTCTGTGGCGACTTTGCCACCTTTGTTGCATCTGGGTCCCTGACATGTAGCACAGTATTCTACTGATGTCTATTTTGAGTTCTGGAGGCTGGAAGACAGAGAGGCATGGAAATGGATCAGATATTTGCAGAAGTTGACTATTTGCACAGCTCTCACAGCTTTTTATCTGACACTCTTCTCTAGAGCAGTCTCTACAGTGAAACCAGCGTCTCGATGGAGGCCAAACATAGGCCTGCTCAAATTGTTTCTAATGAAATTAAGGACATCTGTCAAGCATTACAGGACTGCCTGAAGTTTACTGTAAAATGTAATTGCTGATTTTAGTTTAGCAGTGTTTTCAATCTATTACAGACTATTCAATAAGACTGCAGCCATGGGAACCTCCTTTTCAATAGTATCTTCCTATTTACCGTGCCATCCTTTCTGGGTTTTAAGTACCTTTTTTATTTGGGGGGGATTTAATGAAGTCTCCTAACCAGGTTTCTGTGTTCTAGTCAAAAACACCATTTGGATTTGATTTTGATTGAATGGGGGGGGCACTAGATTCAGCCGCGGGCTGATTTTTTTCCGGAGTGGATGGTTCGGGGGCAGGTACATAATTCTAATCATTTGTTCACTGCAAATTGACCACGTCAATTGTTTTGAACATAAGAATCATTTCATAACTAGATTACATTGAGACGTGATCACTTGTCTCTTTTTTATTTTTTCTCATGGGAATACTTGGAGAACCAATTTTCTAAATGAAACACATTTTTAACAGAATTCCTGGTCATTTTAGCAACCTCTGGCCTAAATGTTCTGTTATTTTGCAGAGAGAACATGTCATTCCCATTTGGATTTGAAGCTTCGTCCCCGTACTTAGAGCAAAGTCAACTTCTTCATGAGGAACACTGATCTTTTGCCAACATACAGCTCATTTGGAAAGTATTCAGACCCCTTCCCCCTTTCCTCATTTTGTTACGTTACAGCCTTATTCTAAAATGGATTACTTTACACACAATCTACACACAATACCTCAAAATGACAAAGCGTAAACAGGTTTTTAGAAATGTTTGCAACAAATAAAAATGTACGGAAATACTTTATTTACATAAGTATTCAGACCCTTTGCTATGAGGCTCGAAATTGAGCTCCGGTGCATCCTGTTTCCATTGATCATCCTAGATGTTTTTGCAACTTGATTGGAGTCCAACTGTGGTACATTCAAATGATTGGACATGTTTTGGAAAGGCACACACCTGTCCATGTAAGGTCCCACAGTTGACAGTGCAAGTCAGAGCAAAAAATAAATACAAATAAAACACATGAGGTCGAATTGTCCATAGAACTCAGAGACAGGCTTGTGTTGAGGTCCAGATCTGGGGAAGGGCACCAAAACATGTCTGCAGCCTCTGTCATTTGTAAATGGAAGAAGTTTGGAACCACCAAGACTCTTCCTAAGCTGGCTGCCCGTCCAAGCCAAGCAATCGAGGGAGAAGGGCCTTGGTCAAGGAGGTGACCAAGAACCCGATGAGAGCTCCAGAGTTCCTCTGTGGAGATGGGAAAACCTTCCAGAAGGACAAAAATCTCTGCAGTACTCCACCAATCAGGCCTTTATGGTGAGTGGTCAGACGGAAGCCACTCCTCAGTAAAAGGCACATGACGGCTCGCTTGGAGACTCTCAGACCATGATAAACAAGATTCTCTGGTCTGACCAAGATTGAACTCTTTGGCCTGAATGTCAAGTGTCACGTCTAGAGGAAACCTGGCACCATCCCTATGGTGGTGGCAGCATCATGCTGTGGAGATGTTTTTCAGCGGCAGGGACTGGGAGACTAGTCCGGATCGAGGCAAAGATGAATGTAGCAAAGTACAGAGAGATTCTTGATGAAAACCTGCTCCAGAGTGCTCAGGACCTCAGACTGGGGCGAAGGTTTACCTTCCAACATGATAACGACCCTAAGCACACAGCCAAGACAACGCAGCTTCTGAACAAGTCTCTGAATGTCCTTGAGTGGCCCAGCCATAGCCCTGACTTGAACCCGATCGAACATCTCTGGAGAGACCTGAAAATAGCTGTGTATTAACGCTCCCCATCCAACCTGACAGAGCTTGAGAGGATCTGCAGAGGAGAATGGGAGAAACTCCCCAAATACAGGTGTGCCATGCTTGAAACGTCATACCCAGGAAGAGTCACGTCTGTAATCACTGGCAAAGGTGCTTCAACAAAGTACAGGGGGTCTAAATACTTATGTAAATGTGATATTTTTTTATTTGAATCCATTTTCAAATAAGGCTGTAACGTAACAAAATGTGGAAAAAGTTAAGCGGTCTGAATACTTTCCGAATGTACTGTATTTGTGTGTGTGTGTGTGTAAGACTGTGTCAGGAAAGATTTATAAGAAGCATTTGAATAACTTAGGCTCCTCTGAGTTGATTCCTGAGTTGTTTTTCTCCCTCTTGCTCTCCTTGTCTCCCCTACCACAGCCCACTGGACTGTTCTCTCTCTCTCTTGTTAGTGAGTGAGTGAGTTGTGTGTAGTTGACTACAGTGAGGTAGGGTGTGTAAGGTTGAGTAGACATTTGTAGGGAGGGTAGTGGAAGATGGTAGTTTGAGGGTTTCTTTCTCTAACCAGCCGCTCCATCGTGTACAGTGGAAATGATTTAAAGGAGGTTGACTCTTCTGAATATAAAAGTCCCCTAGGGCATGTTCCCCAGTCCTGCCAGAAGCTGTCAAATAAGGGAACGGGGGGGGGGGGGGGGGGGGGGGGGGGGGGGGGGTAGGCATGGTCAGGGTAGACCAAACGCTCACAATAGAGCTTGTTTCATTTGTGGAGGGACTCGTGAATGACATAGATTAGACAGTGAAAACTGTATTGTTTTGTTTTTTCCCCCCAGAAAGCAGCATTCATTAGGCAGTATGCACAGCGCATAATACATGTTCAATGGGGAGCTAGCAGCCTCTAAAAGCAAGGGCCTTCTGACAGTTGTATGGACTTGGGCCCATTAGTTGGAACCTGCGATTCAGCCTTGAGCAGTGTGGTGAAAATGAAAAGGGCTGATGTCAACTCCAAGAATTCCCCCCCTTTTAGATGGGAATAAGGGTCCCCCTCCCTCCTCCCTCAGTACTCTATTGGACCCCAGCTGTCAGGAAACAATACCCTCTGCCTGCTCCGACAAACTCATTCCTGAATGTTTTTTTCCCCTCTCTCCCTTTCCCCCTGCTGCTATAATGTATTTTCCATTTTTAACCCGCAGTCATCCAAGTTTCCTTCCTCTCTACAAACTCGGAGTGATGAATGAAGCTTTAAAAATCAAATCCTGCACAGATGATTGATAAGTCTTTTAAGCCTTGAATAGGCTTTTGTCATCTTTCACATGCGTGCAGTGAGTTTTCCCCACCATACATCACTTTGTGCAACAGTATAATTTATTAATGAAAGTGCACAGCCTTGGTTTATGTAATATGAGGAAACGTGCCATGTCTTATTGTACAAGATGGCCTTTTCCCATGCAAAATACTCTTTCATTTGTTTGATTCTGGGATGTGGATTTGAGAAGTTTAACAGCAGGACACAATTACGGTATGAGTCAAATGTGATGTGTGTGATGTGTGTGTGTGTGTGTGTGTGTGTGTGTGTGTGTGTGTGTGTGTGTGTGTGTGTGTGAGTGAGTGGGCACATGTATGTTTAAGTGCACTAGCCCCTGAAACAGCCGAGCTGTTAAAATGGTCTTAACCTTTAGATCAGTGCAGTGAAACAGTCAAAGGTCCACTGATAAGACCTAAGCATAGGTGGCTGAGGTTTATTACAGGGACCATCATTCTCTCTCTATGAAGCCTGCTTCCGACCTAGCCATTTTGGGGAGTGCCATACTCAACATAAATTAAACTACTGAGTAATGTGCTAAACTTCTCGCAACTAGTGGATCCATTACTAAACAGCAATGCTGTTACATTACTAATGACACATGCAGAGGTGTTGGAATCATGTTGGTATTCAGATGAACTTTGATACCACATGTCTATGTGTGCTCGCACAAATGCATTATAAGCTGAAATGAAAACCCTTTTAATGAATTTGAAGTCGTTGGATACCATGGAGAAAATCCACATGCATGACAATCTGCTGTATCCGGTATTTACACAGATTCACAAAGCAGATGGTGGAGCTCTTCATGGAACAGATCACCAGCTCCACACAGCACCAAGACTGATAGGGAAGATATATTTGAAACGTGTTGCTTTCAGGAGGAGATAAAACAACTCCTGTATACATGATCCTGTTCCAATGTGAGGATGCATGGGCTGGGCTGCCATAAAATAACAATTAGTGTTCCCCCCCAATTTTTTTTTTAAAGGAAAACACTAATGCTCCATATAATGATGACTATGATAACAAGATGAAAAATGCTAACAAGGAAAGTGGATTAGTTTGGTTTGGGTCAAAAGGCCGAAACAATTCACCAGGATGCCATAGGCTTAGTGTTGAGATCCCACCCCTGCCTTTCCCGCCTGATCTGATGGAGCTTCCTTCCAGCTGTGCCTTCCCACCCGCTAGTCGATGGGCGCCCACAGCTGGACTCTTGTTTTTTTTCTCTGACAAACAGAGATTTCACAGTCCCCCTCCAGTCTGCTGTGTTCACTTCCCTCTCCCCCGCTCTGCCAAAAGCCAGTGTCTGACTCCAACAACATGTGAGTCTCATACAGGTGTCTGTCAGAGTTCTGTCTTTCTGCTGGCTCTCACACCATTTATGACATCTGCTCTGGAATAGCTCAACCATATTTCATGCAGTTCAGTCTCAACAAGTATTAGCGAGTTGGTCTACATCAGTGCTTCCCAAAACATTTTGCGCCCCCCAACTCTCCGCCGCGACTGTAAATAGTATCATTTGTCTATAAAATTGTTATAAGTACACCTCTGCATAACATTGTATCCATTGTATTTGATACTGAAAAATAAAAGGAAATATAAGCAATAAATAATACATTAAAATGTATCAGCAACATTAACTCAGGAGCACAATATATGAAACACTTTGACCTATAAAACAAAAATGAATAAAACAATTTGCTGATAATTTTTTTTTAAATCAAAATGAAGTCAGGATTAATGGCTACAATGAGCACGTTTTGCAGAGCACAGCTTTTCGAAGCCGGGTTTGAAGCATGATACTGCAACTCTCAGCTCCTGCTCAATGTTTAGCTGGGACCTGTACTTGGTCTTCAGTGCAGCAACAGCAGAGAAGCCAGTCTCACAAAGATAAGATGTTGCAAAAGGAAGAAGAATGCCCCTCTACACTCAGCCAGAATTCACTCAGTGTCTGTGATGTGAACCTCAGTCTCAATGTGGAGTCAGACGTCATATCAATGAACTGGTCCTCCTCTGCAGAGCTGAAACTAGTTGGAGTTGGTGCATTGAAAGGATCTCTCACCCAGTCATATTGGGAACTGTTTTCAGGGAAGTACTTTTATTTTTGCAGCACTTGCGTCATCCAGCATGACAGAGACCATGTCTAATGCTGCAGGCAGTATCAGCTCCTCTGCTATGGAGTGGCTTTTTTTTTTCACTGAGCAATTTGGTACCTCACCTAATATGATGCTAACAGTGTTCGCTGGTTTACTGAAGTAGCGTTCACAAAGCGAGACGATTGTTGGCAATATTCTGCTCAAGCGGCTTATCAGCGTGATTGGGGTGTAATGTCTTTAAGTGACGCCTTCATTTATTTGGCTTCATGCTGTCCGCTGCCAACATTTTTATACACAGTAAACATACTGGTCTTTCCTCGTCCCCCACCGTAGTCACAGTGAAGCCAAGCGCTACATACGCTTCCTCATATCTCCTCGTTTCCCACCGTAGTCACAGTGAAGCCAAGCACTACATACGCTTCGTCATATCTCCTCGTCTTAGCTTTCAGGAGACTTACGTTTGTCTCATTATCTCCGTCTCTCTCCACCTTTCTTTTCATCCCTGTTAAATATTTGTCCATGGTGTCTCTTAAGGGTTTGTTATCTGCACTTCATACCTCCTGCTCTGTGCTGTGTGCTCTTGTTATCTGCACTTCATACCTCCTGCTCTGTGCTGTGTGCTCTTGTTATCTGCACTTCATACCTCCTGCTCTGTGCTGTGTGCTCTTGTTATCTGCACTTCATACCTCCTGCTCTGTGCTGTGTGCTCTTGTTATCTGCACTTCATACCTCCTGCTCTGTGCTGTGTGCTCTTGTTATCTGCACTTCATACCTCCTGCTCTGTGCTGTGTGCTCTTGTTATCTGCACTTCATACCTCCTGCTCTGTGCTGTGTGCTCTTGTTATCTGCACTTCATACCTCCTGCTCTGTGCTGTGTGCTCTTGTTATCTGCACTTCATACCTCCTGCTCTGTGCTGTGTGCTCTTGTTATCTGCACTTCATACCTCCTGCTCTGTGCTGTGTGCTCTTGTTATCTGCACTTCATACCTCCTGCTCTGTGCTGTGTGCTCTTGTTATCTGCACTTCATACCTCCTGCTTTGTGCTGTGTGCTCTTGTTATCTGCACTTCATACCTCCTGCTCTGTGCTGTGTGCTCTTGTTATCTGCACTTCATACCTCCTGCTCTGTGCTGTGTGCTCTTGTTATCTGCACTTCATACCTCCTGCTCTGTGCTGTGTGCTCTTGTTATCTGCACTTCATACCTCCTGCTCTGTGCTGTGTGCTCTTGTTATCTGCACTTCATACCTCCTGCTCTGTGCTGTGTGCTCTTGTTATCTGCACTTCATACCTCCTGCTCTGTGCTGTGTGCTCTTGTTATCTGCACTTCATACCTCCTGCTCTGTGCTGTGTGCTCTTGTTATCTGCACTTCATACCTCCTGCTCTGTGCTGTGTGCTCTTGTTATCTGCACTTCATACCTCCTGCTCTGTGCTGTGTGCTCTTGTTATCTGCACTTCATACCTCCTGCTCTGTGCTGTGTGCTCTTGTTATCTGCACTTCATACCTCCTGCTCTGTGCTGTGTGCTCTTGTTATCTGCACTTCATACCTCCTGCTCTGTGCTGTGTGCTCTTGTTATCTGCACTTCATACCTCCTGCTCTGTGCTGTGTGCTCTTGTTATCTGCACTTCATACCTCCTGCTCTGTGCTGTGTGCTCTTGTTCGGTGAATTTTTTAAAAAAATACTCCCTGCGGCAAAAAAAAGCATGTTCCCCGTGGGTCACACGGGCGCGCCCCACTATTTGAGAAGGACTGGTCTAAACACATTATAGCAAGTTCGATAACAGCATGTGGTGTAAAATTGTGTGAGTGTGCACCAAGCAGATTTGGTATCATTGTATAAGAAATACATTCCTTTTCACTCTTTTCACCCCCCCCCCCCCCCCTACATGTTTTTGTATGCTTACTGTATTATTTCAGTGTCCAGACATGTGTGTTTCATGTTACCTATTCTTCACCCCACAGTACCTGCAGATGAAATGGCCTCTACTGGATGTCCCTGGAGCTGCCGGACTCAAAGACCCCCGCTCCCCCACCCCAGGACACCTAGTGAGTACACCATACCATCCATCCAGCCATCCCCGCTCCCCCACCCCAGGACACCTAGTGAGTACACCATACCATCTATCCATCCACCCCCGCTCCCCCACCCCAGGAGACCTAGTGAGTACACCATAACATCCATCCAGCCATCCCCGCTCCCCCACCCCAGGAGACCTAGTGAGTACACAACACCATCCATCCAGCCATCCCCGCTCCCCCACCCCAGGACACCTAGTGAGTACACCATCCATCCATCCATCCAGCCACCCCCGCTCCCCCACCCCAGGACCCCTAGTGAGTACACCACACCATCCATCCAGCCACCCCCGCTCCCCCACCCCAGGACACCTAATGAGTACACCATCCAGCCACCCCCGCTATCCCACCCCAGGACACCTATTGAGTACACCATCCATCCATCCAGCCACCCCCGCTCCCCCGCTCCCCCGCTCCCCCACCCCAGGACCCCTAGTGAGTACACCACACCATCCATCCAGCCACCCCCGCTCCCCCACCCCAGGACACCTAGTGAGTACACCATCCATCCATCCAGCCACCCCCGCTCCCCCACCCCAGGACACCTAGTGAGTACACAACACCATCCATCCAGCCACCCCCGCTCCCCCACCCCAGGACACCTAGTGAGTACACCACACCATCCATCCAGCCACCCCTGCTCCCCCACCCCAGGACACCTAATGAGTACACAACACCATCCATCCAGCCACCCCCGCTCCCCCACCCCAGGACACCTAGTGAGTACACCACACCATCCATCCAGCCACCCCCGCTCCCCCACCCCAGGACACCAAGTGAGTACACCACACCATCCATCCAGCCACCCCCGCTCCCCCACCCCAGGACACCTAGTGAGTACACAACACCATCCATCCAGCCACCCCCGCTCCCCCACCCCAGGACACCAAGTGAGTACACCATCCATCCATCCAGCCACCCCCGCTCCCCCACCCCAGGACACCAAGTGAGTACACCACACCATCCATCCAGCCACTCACTGTGTCTAGTAACGGCTCCCAGTATTGTACCTCATATCTGGGTGATCTGGGGTTAGGGAAGTGATCTGTAGTTGTGCTCAGCGAGCCACCCATGGTTACCACACTGTGGTTAAATAATCACAGTGACTCAGCCTGTGACCTTAGTGATTCCGGCTAGACGGGTCTGTTTAGTTTGGTGTGTTTGTCGGATCGCATAAACACAATGATGCACTTGACAAAGTCTTCATTGAGTGGCGTCAATGGGAAGCTGTTGTCAGTGGGAGCAGTGCAGGCCTTGCCCTGGGGAATCCAGAGCTTCTCTGTGGCTGACTTCCCTCTCAATTGGAAGCCAATTAAATATATTTTATTAGAGTGCTGACCTGTCAGTGCTGACCTGTCAGTGCTGACCTGTCAGTGACTCTCTGTGAGTATGGCTCGTTTGTCTGCGGGACACAGGGCTCGCTGTGCCCTGTTTTGTTCCTGCCAATGGATTTTATTTTATTTACTTAATATATGACATTATGAAATGCATGGGCCTGTATTTTAGGGCAGCAAAAAAATGTGAATAAGGAGCAGGGTAATTGCAATTGAATTAGGAGGAAATGAAAGGGGCTATTGAAGACTTGACGAGGAACCTGAGGTCTTTGGCTTGGTTCCATGCTGCCTTACCTTGGCTGAACTCAAGATTCGCATAAAAGAAACCTACAAATGTTTCTCTGTGACGAGCCTTCTATATTTGTACGACCTTCATCTTTATTGAATGTCCATTGAACCAGGAAGGTTGATAGTGAGAGACTTATAGTGAATGAGGACCAGGACTTTGACATTCAGATGTGAAGGATTTAGTTGATTTTGAAGGAGAATATTTTACTTATTTTAATTGCCTAACTTTCGATTTTGTAGTGGACAGTTTGCTTGTTCCCATTTCAAGTCACGGTCTCCTTTCTCGTTTATATTTTCTTGCCCTTCAGCTAAATTTCTTCGGTCCACAGAGTATTTTAGAGTGGTCATGTTAACCAGAAGAGGATGTAGCCAAGAGAAAATCAGGTGATCTGAGAGACAAGGTCATCAGATGTGTGAGCAGAAGTGTCCTCTGATACCCATTCAGACTGAAACACCCCACTGTGCCCTTACCCCCACCATCCACCACCTCCCACCCACACACACACACCATGGCCATATGCCCACGTGCCCCTCTGGTGAGCGGCTGCCAGGGAGCCAGGCTGATTATGTGCTCATTACCCCAGCAGCAGAGAGGGGGAGCAGGAGGCAGGCTCCCCAGGCCTGCAGGGCCCCAGCACTGCACTAATGAGAGCAGGGGGAGCGGATGGGGTCCGTGGGGGTCCAGGGATTACTGCCCAGGGGCCAGGGCCAGCCAGTCAGAGGGACCTGAGGAGAGGGAGCCAGGGGACAGCAGCATCTTTATGTATTCCTGCTCTCTTCTGCAAGCATTCATTACATGTTATAATTGTATATTCATGACGGCTGGTGTGGAGAAAAGTTTTTGTCTGGTATTGATTATGTGGGACTTCTGGGGATGACCGTCAAGTATCTTCCACTGTTCATGCACATATGGCTCTTAATTCATACGACTTATCTGCCCTCAAATGTGTTTGTTGAAAGCCCTTCTCCCCCTTAGTGTCTTTGCTGATTTAATATTTAGCTGCAGCATTTAGCTGCAGCATTTAGCTGCAGCCATTGGTTATGATCATATTCCTGGTGCCTCAGATCACCAATTGTCCCTCACGGTGCCTGGCTTGCAGCAGAGAATGTGCATTGTAATGAATGATGAAGCTGGTCTCTCGTTGTGTTAGTGGACCAGGAGTGAGAGGAGTCTGAAATAGAAATGAAACCCTTCTGTGCATTTGAGAAGCCCAGAAACAGGGAAGGCTGTCTGTCCTGTCGCTGCTGTGCAGATTGGGTCCATAAGGCCCGTATGCTAATCAGAGCCTGCTCCGGCCGAGATCCTCAATTATTCACGAGACGACAGGTTTATTTAGCATTCAGTTGGTATTGCTTTTGGTAGTATGGGGGTGGGGTTTGGAGTTGGGGTGGGGGGCTGGATATGGAGAAGGGAACAAGCTTGTCTGTGAATACCACCCCACCGTCCCAATATCACACCCTGTGTTCAGAGAGCTGCCTATTCATGTATTATACATCAAAGGCGATGCAAGGCCAGGTGATGCATTGTGGGTGTCAGCCTCAGCCTTGTCAGTCACCAGTAGCGGTATGCCAGCCGGACTAGACTGGACAGGGAGAGAGCTGCCTGCCTTCTGCCTCCTCAGATCACAGCAGCAATAACACACTCCTCAGACTAGACTAACTCTGCCTAATCATCACCATGGTGATCAAGCTGTGTCAATAGCACACACTTCCGCTCATTCAAGTCATTCTACCATTCCTACTGATTTTTCCATGTTAGACATGTCATTGGTAACAAGTGACTCACTGTTAAGCAAGTTTACGAAGTAATGTGACTTCCTAACGAGGTCTTATAGTCCTGACTTCAGTGTCTATCCAGTTCAGTCATCAGATGATCAGTACTCTCAGCTCAAATATGGCCTCCTGTTCTGAATTTGACAAAGGTAGAATAATTATTTTCTCTGTGTTTCAATACCCCATTACAGCGCAATCATGATGACAGGAGCGCTGTCTTGGTTCCCTGTGTGTCAGCAGCATGTCATAATTCACTTAGTGGAGTATGGCAGTCACCTGGTTGCTTGTTAATTGAATTGAAGTGGTAAGACCTCAGCATTGACATGGGTTTCCATTCCAAAGATGGCTTCTCCATGAAGTGCCCGTGCATTTTTCAGCACATTAGACTGAGTAGAAGTTTTTGTAAAGTCGACAGAGAATGGTACCGGTTGGGTTTGCCAAAGATACTTTCTGCTAGCTCGCAGTCCAAAATAGTTTGAAAGACCTTTGACTGGGTGTCCTCTGAGATTTGCCAGTGTTGCATTACGCATTGAACAACCAGAGTCCATCATGAAATCAAAGGCTTTGGGAAGCCTGAACTGAATACTGATGGAAAGGCTGCAGTCCTTCCATGGCTCTGCAGAAACACTGCTTTTATAGACACACACTGATAGGAATCAGGTCCCAATATCCAAGTACATAGCCACTAATAAACAAGAAAGTGCACTTGGGGGCACTGAGCAAATTTCAGGTCTGCTGAGTGCAAACTTGAACATTGTAAAAATTCTGTGCAACTTCTGGGATGCGTTTATTGTGAACACTGAGGCTGTATTTGCTTTAAGTTACAGTTATAACAGTGGCCAAGTAGACTACTGTGGCTATTTGATCATAATGTAGGCCTATCAAGTGGCCTACCATCAAAAACAATAGAGAAAATGCATCCCATAACATTTTAACATGGAAATAGCTGTTCTATCATTCAGCCTACAGTAGCAGTGTTCATTGTAGGCAAACATTCCTTAAGACTTTTGGAAAAAAATATGCAGGGCTTGACATTACCCTGTTTATCCACTTGTCCTTCAGACAAGGTGTAACGATGGTCGTTGGAATGAGACCAACAGAAAACAATCACCCACAACTAAAATGGGGAAAACAGGCTACCTAAGTATGATTCTTAATCAGAGACAACAAACGACGCCTGCCTCTGATTGAGAACCATACTAGGCCAAACACATAGAAAAAAGAACATAGACTACCCACCCCAACTCACGCCCTGACCAATCTAAAACAAAGACATAACAAAGGAACTAAGGTCAGAACGTGACAGTACCCCCCCCCCCCCCCCCCCCCCCCCCCAAAGGTGCGGACCCCGGCCGCAAAACCTGAACCTATAGGGGAGGGTCTGGGTGGGCGTCTGTCCGCGGTGGCAGCTCTGGCGTGGGACGTGGACCCCACTCCACCATAGTCTCGGTCCACTTAAGTGGCGCCTTGGGAGCAGCGACCCTCGCCGCCGACCTTGGACTGGGGACCCTAGCTGTGGGTCCCGAATGGACGGGAGATTCCGGCAGCTCCGGACTGATGGGCGGCTCCGGCAGCTCCTAACAGACGGCAGAACTTGGAGGGAGGAGACGGAGAGACAGCCTGGTACGTGGGGCTGCCACAGGACCCACCAGGCTGGGGAGACCTACAGGAGTCCTGGTGCTTGGAGGAGGCACCGGATGGACCGGGCTGTGGGGGAGCACTGGAGCCCTGGTGCGCAGCCTTGGCACCACTCCTCCCGGCTGGATCACCATTTTAGCCCGGACCATCCAGAGTGCAGGCACAGGTTGAACCGGGCTGTGGGTGAGCACTGGAGATCTGTTGCATACCACTCGCACCTCTCCCTTAGGCTCAATACCCACATTCGCCCAGCACGGGCAGAGCGCAGGCATAGAACGCACCGCACCCTCCCAGCGCCTCGGAGACACAGCACGCAGAGCCGGCGCAGGATACCCTGGGCCGAAACGGTGTACTGGAGACCAAACACGCTGGGCTGGCAAAACACGCCGGGCTGGCAAAACACGCCCTGGCTGGATGCCCACTCTCGCTTGGCACTTGCGGGGGGCTGGCCTATTGCCCACCGGGCTATGAGCGCGTACTGGCGACACCGTGCGCTTGACCGCATAACACGGTGCCTGACCAGTACTGCGCTTCTTACGGTAAGCACGAGGAGTGGGCTCAGGTCTCCAACCGGACTCTGCCACACTCCCCGTGTGCCTGTCGCGCTGCCGTGCTGCCTCCTCATATCGCCGCCGCTCAGCTTTCGCTGCCTCCAGCTCTGCCAGCTCTGCCCCAGCCTGTGCCCAGGGTCCTTTTCCATCCAAAATCTCCTCCCATATCCATGAGTCCGGAGATTGCTGCTGCCCGATACTACACTGCTTGGTCCTTGGTTGGTGGGTGATTCTGTAACGATCGTCGTTGGAATGAGACTAAAGCGCAGCGTGGAAATTTTTCATATTTAATGTTCACAAAAAAACACTCAAACAAAATGACAAAACGGAGAAAACGAAAACGCACAGTTCTGTCAGGGAAAACAACCACCCACAACTAAAATGGGGAAAACAGGCTACCTAAGTATGATTCTCAATCCGAGACAACGAACAGCACCTGCCTCTGATTGAGAACCATACTAGGCCAAACACATGGAAAAAAGAACAGAGACTACCCACCCCAATTCACGCCCTGACCAACCTAAAACAAAGACATAACAAAGGAACTAAGGTCAGAAAGTGACACAAGGAGGTGACTGAAAATGTGCTGTTTAATGCAAGAAGAAACCACTTTACAAAATAAAGTGAATTATTATTCCCATACCATTTTTACAGAAAATCAGACAAATTATGCTACCTTCTGCCTATTGGCTTCTTTAGTCTCAAAGTACAACACTGTCCCTTTAAGACAGTTTTTGTGCTCTTGTAGGAAGCAACCACTCTCTCATTGCTGATTTAGAAATGAGCTATAACTGTGCTAATAACTCACTTACTAGCAAATTATATGAACAAATGTGCATGCGTGGCTACATGCTGCTCTCGCTTTGATCTCAAAACAAGCGCATCTACCCGCCACCATTAATGCTGTAAAGACAGTCCGGTTAAAAGTGAATTGCACACATCCATATATGGCAATGGTCTATTTGCATATAAGGATAGTGCAGCCCTGATTTGGTTACGCATCACTGGTCTGTAGAGTATGGTGCTGAGTCGTGCCACTGAAAAGTGACACAGTCATTTTCTTAACCTTAAACATTCTTGCAATTGACCCTTTCAGAGGGGATGACTGGTCAGACAAAGTGGCGTAGCGCATCTGTGATTAATGGCATAGTTTTTGGTGGGTTGATTCTAAAATCATGTGTCACGGTCAGTCAACTCTTACGTCTGTTTCCTTTTGTCATTGACAAACAAGGCTTGGATTTCTCAGCATGCCATGTGATCTTTTCACTCTTTCTTTCCTGTAGTTTTGAAAGGCCTCTGAGCTTCCCACCCTGAAGTGATTGCGTAGTAGAAAGGCATACACAAAGTTTGTTCTGCGCTCTCTTTCCCCATCGGCTGTTTGCGTAGTAATTCAATTCAGATGTGCAGGATCCAAAAACATGTTTGCTTGAATGAAATCCACCCCTACACCCACATTGACCAAGGAGTGTGGTTTTCTTAGCAGTGTTCCAAGTTTAATGGCCCAGTGAGGTACTGCCACCTCGGCCTACTTCACCTCATACCGCTTAACAGACAGCGACCTTGTCTCTGCACTGGCTCAGCAACTTTTCTTCCTGTTACCGTGTCGACTCAAATCTAATATCATTAGTCAGTGTTGCCACACGCCATTTGTTAAGGCATTGTGTTTTGGAACAGTGGATTGGGCAGTTTTCAACATGAAGGCAGGTCAATGCAGAGCCCATCTGGCTCCAGATTGCACTTTCTCTGTCCCGGCCGTCATGTAGATGTTTATATTTGAAACATATCTTATGTTCCTTGCCCGTGTGATCATGAAGCCAAGCATGTGAAGCTGTCATGGGTAGGAGTGTTATTAGAGGATGAATAGAGGTATTGATGGGCTAGAGTCTATTGACCTAGTGTCTATTGACACACCTGGAATCTAATGCTTGCGTTTAGACGAGGGATGCAAAAACCACCTGTTGGCAAAGCGGGACAAGAAAGCAAGAAAGATGGTGACAGCAAAAGCAAGCCAGCAGGACAGTATGTGTTGCTACGGAGATTTCAAACAGTGCAAATCAACATCCGGTAGAAAACAAATGCTGCAGCAGACGGCAAAGCTTTAAATATTTGAACTCTGGCGGCAAGTCTCGTCTTCCGCCGCCATCCTCTACAGCATTTACATTCGGGGTCTCATTGAAAAGAATGACATCTGGTTTGCTGTCTACCTCGTACCATCTAAACGCAGCATAAGAAAAAAAATCCCCATCAAAATCTGTCCGTTTAAGCTAGAAATACAGTGTCTAGCTTTTTGAATGGGCTGCGTCTCAATCAGCTGCATCCCCACATGTCGCCCTGCGGTGGAAAGTGGCAGAGCTACAGCGCTGTTTGTCAGACCAGGAGACTTCTTGGTCTTCTCACAAAAAGCACTGTAGCATCTAAACGGTTTGGTCTTCAAACTGATATGATCACTCTATCGAAAGGGAAGACTCTCACAAACACGGTGGTGTTCTCTGTTTTGCTCTTACAAGCCCCACGGGACTCATCTGAAGTCTGACTCAGCTTCCAAACCGTTTGGGCTACAAACTAATATGACCCCACTGTAGAAAGGGGAGACACTATTGGACACAATGGTGTATGTAGTAACCAAAACCGTGTTAAACAATTCAAAATATATTTTATATTTGAGATTCTTCAAAGTAGCCACCCTTTGCCTTGATGACAGCTTTACACACTCTTGGCATTCTTTCAACCAGCTTCATGAGGTAGTCACCTGGAATGCATTTCAATTAACAGGTGTGCCCTGTTAAAAGTTAATGCGTTTGAGCCAATCAGCTGTGTTGTGACAAGGTAGGGGTGGTATACAGAAGATAGTCCTATTTGGTAAAAGACCAAGTCCATATTATGGCAAGAACAGCTCAAATAAGCAAAGAGAAATAACAGTCCATCATTACCTTAAGACATGAAGGTCAGTCAATATGTAAAATGTCAAGAACTTTGAAAGTTCCTTCAAGTGCAGTCGCAAAAACCACCAAGTGCTATGATGAAATTGGCTCTCATGAGGATTTGTGATGGTGTGGGGGTGCTTTGCTGGTGACACTGTCTGTGATTTATTTAGAATTCAAGGCACACTTAACCAGCATGGCTACCACAGCATTCTACAGCGATACGCCATCCCATCTGGTTTGCGCTTCGTGGGGCTAATCATTTGTTTTGCAACAGTACAATGGCCCAAAACAGGCTGTGTAAGGACTATTTGATTCAAGAAGGAGAGTGATGGAGTGCTGCATCAGATGACCTGGCCTTCACAATCACCTGACCTCAACCCAATTGAGATGGTTTGGGATGAGTTGGACTGCAGAGGAAAGGAAAAGCAGCCAACAAGTTCTCAGCATATGTGGGAACTCCTTCAAGACTGTAGTAAAAGTATCCCTCATGAAGCTGGTTGAGAGAATGCCAAGAGTGTGCAAAGCTGTCATCAAGGCAAAGGGTGGCTACTTTGAAGAATCTCAAATATAAAATATATTTTAATTTGTTTAACACTTTTTTGGTTACTACATGAATCCATATGTGTTATTTCACAGCTTTGATGTTTTCTATTATTCTACAATGTATAAAATAGTAAAAATAAAGAAAAACCCTTGAATGAGTAGGCGTGTCCAAACTTCTGACTGGGACTGTATTTTTCCTGAGTTTTATAATATCTCCTAGATATAGGACAGACACTTCAAAACCTTTTTCTTTATGATGTATTATTTTGACTGTCTATTTTTCAATTCTTTAATGTATTAATCTATGGGCTATAGTAGTAAAGGCCAAATTCAATATTTTATCAAATTTAATGTTTTGAGGCCTACTTAAAGGGGTCCTAAAATTCAAAATCAAATGGCTAAATGATCCATGGTATGACCTTCATAAAACAATTCCATATGTCAGCTTAGAACCCCCCTCCCACCCCAACATCTTATACTAACTTAATCAGTATTTTTTTTTAATCACTTTTACATGTTAAGACGACTTGTCGTGGGAATTTCACATTTACTAACTGGTAATTACTGTTGAACTGCATTCCAGCTGAACGTTCAAGTGACAGACTGAAGAAGTGTAATACCATTGCCTTCATTTTTAAAAGTTTTCTTATTTAATTGTAGCCACTCATAATATTCAGATCTAGTGGGAGGGACTTACTTACTTTTCAGTCAGTACCTAATAAGCCAGTAGAAGTGGATGAGGTAACCATCTATGTCCCTTAAGGTAGACCACAGAGGGACCTCTCTTCTGGAGATGGTTTAAGCAGGTAGGCTGCTGGCCAAAATGGTTTTGCATGTGATCAGCCCACACCTACAGTACATATTTCTGTTCCACACATTTTTTGGCAACGTTTTACTAAAATGCAGAGTCTGGTATCCATGTTGAAGCTGGCGTTGTTAAACTTAAAAATCCGTTCGAAGTGAACACGCGATTGGTGTATTCCAAAGTGCAAATTATTAATGCTGATCATTTCCAATTCTCACTGAAGTGCTTCCCAAAATGTGTTGGCACTCAGGTCCAGAGGTCTCAAACAGCATCCACAATATAGGAGAAATGTTATCACATTGTACATGAAGTAGAACAACAAAGCCTGCCTAAAGTATACATGACATTTGAGCACTGGGTTTTCTACATAATGCAATAATGCTTTATGCAACCATCATATAATATGAAAGCTTTATCCGTATCATGGGTTCTTTGTTTGTTTACACCTAATGTGCACTTTGAACAATGTATACTTCACCTTTTACAAGGCGTTAAACATTTTAAGTGAATTTTATCTCGTTTCGCTTTGCATATTATCCTCGTCACAACTGGCATTTCTGAAATCAAAGCAGGCTTTGGGAGCAGGAGAAACAAGTTTGCTAAGACTTAAAAAGGGGGAAAGGTTGGAACTGATATAAAAAAGGGCAGAAAAAGCATGCCTGATATTTGGAACAATTCTAAGCAGCGTGAAGTAAGAGAGCGTACAGCCGTCTCAATGCAAACCTTGTTCCCTCCTGGACCTCATTGGTTAGACGAGAGGTTGAGAAGGAGTTGGGGAGGGATACTGAAGAAAGGTTAGGTCTGGAGGAACAAGATTCCTTTCTCCCCCCCACCACTGACCCTCCCATGTGACGAGTTGGGCCAACAAGCGTTCCATTGAGCGGGGCAGCCAGGGGAAATGGCTGAGGCTGAACGCTGCCTAATGAAAGTAGAGACGCTGGTTATTATTATCATCATCATCATCATCCTCCTGGCTGTCCTGGCCAGCTCTAGTGCAGTTAGCTAGCAGACTATGGGGATCTGGAGTTTCTCTGGCACCACACAGCTCTATTAAAAAAGCTGAAATAACAATGAGTCTGCTCCAAAAAACTTCTTGAAGTGTATTTCCCAACTCCCATTGTGATTTATGCTGTATTGTGAGTGCTTTGAGTGTATATAGGATTTTATTCCCATAGACCATATAGATAGATCTAATACCAGTGTAGTGTACTCAGACCAAATCAATGAGAGATCCTAAAAATGTGTATAGGGGTAACGTGGGTGAGTTAGCGGCGTGAGATAAGGGATCCAGTCATGTGTATGGGCATTGAGGTACCTAGAGTACTTACAGGTGTGACTTTTGGATATTGGGCCCTGTTGTTTTGCCTGTTAGGCTGAACAAACAGTTCTCTCCGCCACTAAATGGCCGTAATGGTGTTGGCATGTATCCGCAGGCTTTCACTGTGCCTTGGTGGGGATCCAGATTGCATCATAGGGCCCGTCACACGCACTGCCACAGCCTGTTTTGTTTACCAGGGAGGAAGAGCGACAGGCAGACACAGACATAGGGGCTCACCATCATCTTTACACACATGACTCAGTGCCACGGTGACTACCAACCACATACAGGGTATTCAGAAAGTATTCAGACCCATTGCCCCTTTTTCAACATTTTGTTACTTCACAGCATTATTCTAAAATCGATGAAATTATTTATTTTCCTCATCAATCTACACACAATACCCCATAATAACAATGAGAAAACAACACAAGTGTCTGTCCTATATCTAGGAGATATTATACAACTCAGGAAATATACAGTACCGGTCAGAAGTTTGGACACACATACTCATTCAAGGGGTTTTCTTTATTTTTTACTATTGTCTACATTGTAGATTAAAAGTGAAGACATCAAAGCTATGAAATAACACATATGGAATCTTGTAGTAACTAAACAAATCAAAATATATTTTCTATTTGAGATTCTTCAAAGTAGCCACCGTTTGCCTTGATGACAGCTTTGCACACTCTTGGCATTCTCTCAACCAGCTTCACCTGGAATTCATTTCCAACCGTCTTGAAGGCTGCTTTTCCTTTACTCTGCAGTCCAACTCATCCCAAACTATCTAAATTGGGTTGAGGTCGGGTGATTGTGGAGGCCAGGTCATCGGATGCAGCACTCATCACTCTCCTTCTTGGTCAAATAGCCATTACACAGCCTGAAGGTGTGCTGGATCATTGTCCTGTTGAAAAACAAATGATAGCCCCACAAAGCGCAAACTAGATGGGATGGTGTATCGCTGCAGAATGCTGTGGTTGCCATGCTGGTTAAGTGTGCCCTGAATTCTAAATAAATCACAGGCGGGATCACTAGCAAAGCACCATCACTCCTCCTCCATGCTTCACAGTGGAAACCACACATGCAGAGATCATCCATTCACCTACTCGGTGTCTCACAAAGACATGGTGGTTGGAACCAAAAAAATCTCCAATTTGGACTCATCAGACCAAAGGACAGATTTCCACCGGTCTAATGTCCATTGTGCATGTTTCTTGGTCCAAGCAAGTCTCTTCTTCTAATTGGTGTCCTTTAGTAGTGGTTTCTTTGCAGAAATTCAACCATGAAGGCCTTATTGACGCAGTCTCCTCTGAACTGTTGATGTTGAGATGTGTCTGTTACTTGAACTCTGAAGCATTTATTTGGGCTGCAATTTCTGATGCTGGTAACTCTAATGACCTCATCCTCTGCAGCAGAGCTAACTCTGAGTCTTCCTTTCCTGTGGTGGTCCTCATGAGAGTCAGTTTCATCATAGCACTTGATGAAACTTTCAAAGTTCTTGACATTTTCCTGATTGTCTGACCTTCATGTCTTAAGGTAATGATGGACTGTTATTTCTCTTTGCTTATTTGAGCTGTTCTTGCCATAATATGGACATGGTCTTTTACCAAATAGGGTTATCTTCTGTAAACCACCCCTACCTTGACAGAACACAACTGATTACCTCAAACGCATTAACTTTTAACAAAATACTTTTTTGGTTACTACATGATTCCATATGTGTTATTTCATAGCTTTGATGTCTTCTATTATTCTACAATGTAGAAAATAGTAAATAAAGAGAAACCCTTGAATGAGTAGGTGTGTCCAAACTTTTGACTGGTACTGTATGTAAGGTCCCACAGTGCTCCAAGACAGGATTATGTCGAGGCATAGATTTGGGGAAGGGTACCAAAAAATGCAGTTGAAGGTCCCCAAGAACACAGTGACCTCCGTCATTCTTAATTGTAAGAAGTTTGGAACTACCAAGACTCTTACTAGAGCTGGGCGCCCATCCAAACAGAGCAATCAGGGGAGAAGGACCTTGGTCAGGGAGGTGACCAAGAACCCGATGGTCACTCTGACATAGCTCCAGAGTTCATCTGTGGAGATAAGAGAACATCCCAGAAGCACAACCATTTCAGCAGCACTCCACCATTCAGGCCTTTATGGAAGAGTGGTCAGACCGAACCCTGTAAAAGGCACATGACAGCCCGCTTGGAGTTTGCCAAAACGCACCTAAAGGACTCTTAGACCATTAGAAACAAGGTTCTCTGGTCTGATGAAACCAAGATTGAACTCTTTGGCCTGAATGCCAAGCGTCACGTCTGGAGGAAACCTGGCACCATTCCTACGGTGAAGCATGGTGGTGGCAGCATCATGCTTTGAGGATGTTTATCAGCAGTAGGGAATGGGAGACTAGTCAGGATCGAGGGAAAGATGAACGGAGCAAAGTACAGAGAGATACTTGGTGAAAACATGCTCCAGAGCGCTCAGGACCTCAGACTGGGGTGAAGGTTCACCTTCCAACAGGACAACGACCCTAAGCACACAGCCAAGACGCAGGAGTGGCTTCGGGACAAGTCCTTGAGTGGCTCAGCCATAGCCCTGACTTGAACCTGATCGAACATCTCTGGAGAGACCTGAAAATCGCTGTGCAGCAATGCTCCCCATCCAACCTGATATATCTTGAGAGGATCTATAGAGAGGAATGGGAGAAACTCCCAAATACTGTTGTGCCAAGCTTGTCACGTCATACCCAAGATAACTCGAGGCTGTAATAGCATTCAGAGGTGCTTCAACAAAGGGTCTGAATACTTATGTAAATGTGATATTTACAATTTTATATGATTATTTTTTAGATATTAACAAACATTATGAGGTATTTTGTGTAGATTGGGGGGGGGGGGGGGGGACGGGGACAATTTAATCCATTTTAGAATAAGGCTGTAACGCAGCAAAATATGGAAAAAATCAAGGGGTCTGTATACTTTCCAAATGCACTGTACCTTCATGCTCACTGGCTCCATGGTGGATTTGGAACATTATAATGCAGAAGGCTATACATGTATGTCAATGAATATGTCAAACATCATGCACAACGTGTTACAAATGCCAGACTGTGTTATCTGTAAGTTATGAATGAGCCAATTTCTGTGAGAGTATTTGGAGACCCAGGAATACCAGTAAACCCCTGCTCTAACCTATCCTCTCTTTCCCATGTCTAAAGTCCCTCTGTGTGTTCCTCTTGTCTCTCCTACAGTCCAACAAGGTCCCAGTGGTGCAGCATGCTCACCACGTCCACCCGCTGACCCCCCTCATCACCTACAGCAACGAACACTTCTCCCCCGGAACCCCTCCCTCACACCTCTCCCCGGAGATCCTTGACCCAAAGACAGGTACACACACAACCTCATGGAATATCATGTTGCTGCCTAATACCGCCTCTGATCCAAAAGCATTGCATGACTTGCATTCAACTTTAACTGAGGTATGTCTGACTTAATCATTGGCTAATTTCTTAGAGAGAATAACCTTGACTGTGACTAGTATAATGACCTAAATGCTTAAACTGTCCCCTTTTGTGTTCCCTTCAGGCATTCCTCGGACTCCCCACCCATCAGAGCTCTCTCCATACTACCCCCTGTCTCCAGGTGCAGTGGGACAGATCCCTCATCCTCTGGGCTGGCTGGTGCCACAGTGAGTAACACACAGCATTAAATCATACAGTCCAAATCTCGTATTGAAGTTGAAGTCGGAAGTTTACATGCACTTAGGTTGGCGTCATTAAAACTTGTTTTTCAACCACTCCACACATTTCTTGTTAACAAACTATAGTTTTGCCAGGCGGTTAGGACATCTACTTTGTACATGACACAAGTCATTTTTCCAACAATTGTTTACAGACAGATTATTTCACTTAAAATTCATTGTATCACAATTCCAGTGGGTCAGAAGTTTACATACACTAAGTTGACTGTGCCTTTAAACCGCTTGGAAAATTCCAGAAAATAATGCCATGGCTTTAGAAGCTTCTGATAGGCTAATTGACATAATTTGAGTGTGCCTGTGGATGTATTTCAAGGGCTACCTTCAAACCTTGACATCATGGGTAAATCAAAAGAAATCTGCCAAGACCTCAGAAAAAAAATGTAGGCCTCCACAAGTCTGGTTCATCCTTGGGAGCAATTTCCAAATGCCTGAAGGTACCACGTTCATCTGTACAAACAATAGTATGCAAGTATAAACACCACGGGACCACGCAGCCGTCATACCGCTCAGGAAGGAGACGTGTTCTTTCTCCTAGAGATGAACGTACGTTGGTGCGAAAAGTGCAAATCAATCCCAGAACAGCAGCAAAGGACCCTGTGAAGATGCTGGAGGAAACAGGTACAAAATGATCTACATCCACAGTAAAATGAGTCCTATATCGACATAACCTGAAAGGCCGCTTAACAAGGTAAAGCCACTACTCCAAAACCACCATAAAAAAGCCAGACTAGGGTTTGCAACTGCACATGGGGACAACAATTGTACTTTTTGGAGAATTGTCCTCTGGTCTAATGAAACAAAAATAGAACTGTTTGGCCATAGTGACCATCGTTATGTTTGGAGGAAAAGGGGGAGACTTGCAAGCTGAAGAACACCATGCCAACCGTGAAGCACGGGGTGGCAGCATCATGTTGTGGGGATGCTTTGCTGCAGAAGGGGCTGCTGCACTTCACAAAATCAATGGCATCATGAGGAGGAAAATTATGTGGATATATTGAAGCAACATCCCAAGACATCAGTCAGGAAGTTAAAGCTTGGTCGCAAATGGGTCTTCCAAATGGACAATGACCCCAAGCATACTTCCAAAGTTGTGGCTAAATTGCTTAAGGACAACAAAGTCAAGGTATTGGAGTGGCCATCACAAAGCCCTGACCTCAATCCTATAGAAAATGTGTGGGCAGAACTGAACAAGCGTGTGCGAGCAAGGAGGCATACAAACCTGACTCAGTTACACTAGATCTGTCAGGAGGAATGGGCCACAATTCACCCAACTTATTTTGGGAAGCTACCTGAAAAGTTTGACCCAAGTTTTACAATTTAAAGGCAATGCTACCAAATACTAATTTAGTGTATGTAAACTTCTGACCCACTGGGAATGTGATGAAAGAAAATAAAAGCTGAAATAAATCATTCTCTGTACTATTATTCTGACATTTGACGTTCTTAAAATAAAGTGGTGATCCTAACTGACCTAAGACAGGGAATTTGTACTTAAATGTCAGGAATTGTGAAAAACCAAGTTTTTAAATGTATTTGGCTAAGGTGTATGTAAACTTCCGACTTCAACTATAGTATAGGAGAAACATTGACTACAATCTGATACATTTCTTAAACGTTAAAGCACGTTCTGATATTCAAATATTAAAACACTGTCATATTTGAGATATTTACGATAAATACTTCACATTCGATGGGTTTTGCCATGGGTCTTGTAATCAATTTGAATGGTGCTGTTCCTCACGCAGAGGATTGCAGTTGATGAGGGCTGGATTAGTACTGCTGCGTTCTCTCTCAGCTGTGTCGGATCCTCTTCTCACTGTTGCCTCCCTCTCGTTCTCTCATTCTCAGGCAGGGCCAGCACATGTACTCTATCCCCCCAGGGGGGTTCCGTCACCCCTATCCCGCCCTCGCAATGAATGCATCCATGTCCAGGTGAGTGGATCTCTCTGCTTTTTGTCACCCAGTCTCACCCCTAACCCTCCCTAAAAATTGTGCTTAGTGGTTACCTAGTGGTTACATTACACTCTGTAGTCATGTTTCTGATCTTGTCATTGCTCATTAGTTTATAACAGTAGTAGGACAGGGGTATCCAACCATGGACAGCCAGTGGGGTAGGGACTACAAAGGAATGTGGGGGCTAAGTCTTCTAAAGATGAGATCAGCCTTCCTTCCAAAGAGAAAGCGAACAGACTATTGGCATTCAAAACCTTACCCGGTAGACAGCACTGTCTTTTCTCGCTCAGGCCAATGTTCTGAGTTGCTCTGTTACACACACACACAAAGATGAAAGGGCTAAGAATCGATTAGGACAAATCAAAGCTAATCTGAACCGACAACTCCCATCTGATTTAACTCTCTGCCCTCTGTCAAAATGTGAAAGATTTGTAGCGAGCCTTCCGGTGCTAGTATGGGATGAAATATTCATCAGGGTCTCAATGGGATCAATAGTACTCTCAGTTCCTGCCACATTGTTACAAAGTTTGTCTTACCATCCGCCCCCCTTGAACAAGACTTGATACGTGTGTCAGGTAATACTTGACAGTTTCGTCACAAGTATATTACTTTATGTACGGTATCTCATACAGTATGTAGCAAAATGTCTGCTTGACTTTTTATGTTTTAGATTTTCTTTTCCTCTTTGTTTTTTGGGGCTGCTGGAATGGTAATGGTTGAAAGAGGCCCGCCCCTCTTACGTATGAGATTATAGTTTTAAGTCAAAAAATATTGGAGAGATTATTTTCATAAAATGTACCCTATGGGGTTATCCTCAATTTGACTTGTTACTGTTGTAGGGATACTTCAGGATTTTGGCAATGAAGCCCTTTATCTACTTCCCTGGAGACAGATGGACTTGTGGATACCATTTGTCTGGGTGCAGTCTGATGGAAGTTGCTAACTAACGTTTGCGCAATTGCTAACTAGCATTATCGCAATGACTGGAAGTCTATGGGAACCGCTCGGAAAACTACCTCGAACGTCCTTCATACTGGACTCAGAGACATAAAAATTGTATCCACAAGTTCACCTGACTCTGGGGAAGTAAAGCAAGGAAAGCGTCTGTGCACACTCACAAACTTACGGTACAAGGCTATAGTAAATCATGGACCATATCTGTCTTAAATGTTATGAGATTTTTATGAAGCATTAAAGGATTTTCCATTCAATCATGTATTTAACAGGAATGCGTGGCAGAGGAGCACGGACCTTAATTTCCCCCTTTGTCCATGTACAATGTACCATTGTGTTGTGTTAGCACCACTCTCATTTTCCGACAGTTATCTGAATGTTCTGTTCTGGTAGCTGTGGAAGTCCCTCCATGGTTTGGAACACAGGGAGGAAAGTGGTTTCAGGTGTCAGGGCCCCTTGGTCACCATGGTTACCACACACTCCACTTTTCTCCAGGCATGGTCGGATAAAGGGGTTTTTGAGCCTTTATTTGAAGAAGAAAAAAAATATGTAGCTAACTTTGGACATTACTTTAGTCTAGACTCCAGATAGACAGTCAAAGCAGTCGAAGTTGACTTGACAGGGCAGACAAAAAGTGCCTGTGAAAAGTTTAACAGGTGTTTGTCTTTGTTGTTTTCCAGCTTGGTGTCTAGCCGTTTCTCCCCCCACATGATGCCCCACCACCCTCACGGCATGCACCAGACTGGCATCCCTCATCCTGCTATCGTATCACCAGCCATCAAGCAGGAGCCCAACAGTCATGACCACATGAGCCCCTCTATGCATTCGTAAGGACCATTAACTAACAGATTCTTCACATTTACTTATTGCCAAACATATATAAACTCTTTATACTCCGATCTTATTCAAATGGATGATTGACTGAGTATCCAGTCTCTATTCATAGTTCCATTTAAAGGGCCAGGATTCAAGAATATCCTGACCTTTTATAATGGGTCAGCCAGGTCTTCTGGAAGGGAATCAGACCTCACACAAAAGGACTATTTTAAGTGACATTTGAATGTGTGTTTTGTTGTCTCAGCAGGAAGTCTCCTGGCCCAGCGAAGAAGGAGGAGGACAAGAAGCCCCACATCAAGAAGCCTCTGAATGCCTTCATGCTGTACATGAAGGAGATGAGGGCCAAGGTGGTGGCTGAGTGCACTCTGAAGGAGAGCGCTGCCATCAACCAGATACTGGGTCGAAGGGTGAGCATAGACCACTGCCTGACCACACAAAACACACACACAACAGTTTGGGAATGTGTTTGTGGATGTAAATTCTGTACATGCTTCGACTAGTTCTCTGACTTTTGTCATGTTTGTGTTCAGTGGCACTCACTTTCGAGAGAAGAGCAAGCGAAATACTATGAGCTGGCAAGGAAAGAGAGGCAACTCCACTCCCAACTCTACCCAGGCTGGTCAGCACGAGATAACTATGTGAGTAGGACATCTTTCCATGGATCTTTTAACAATGAGGGAAATGTGGGTTGCTTAAGTGCCCCCTCATTTCCACTTGGTTTAAAAATTATTCAATACTGTATCTGTAATAATAGCTGTACTGTTGTTCTCATACACTGAAGTTGTATGAGGTAGTGCTGAAGCATGTTGCTGTCACTTGGATAGAGACCAGTTTTTTTCTAAACACATTGTTTTGTTTATCTGCTCAGGGAAAGCGGAAAAAGAGGAAGAGAGATAATAAGCCAGACTCAACACCAGAGGGTAAGGGGCCCTTTTCTCTCTGTCCTTCTCTTGGACCGTACTTCTCGATTTAGGGCAGAAAGAACTCCATCTATAGGCCTGTGTGAAATAGTACCTCAAGCTTCACTTTGCTGGTCATGTGACTTGGCAGTGGTCCAATACAACATGCAATATGCAAAATAACACCTTTTTATGTTTTTGACTTCAGTTTTTTCCTTCTTTACTAACTCCTCTATTCCCTCTATACTTTGACAAGCAGCATATGAGGTTCAGTGCTAATAGTGACGTTGTGGCAGGTATGTCTGCTGTTATGAACCAGTGTGGCTGAACTGCAGGCCACTGCTCTCCACTCCACCCGCAGTGGTTTGGTCTGTTGCAGCACAACACTCAAACCTCATTTACATGCAGGCATTTAACGTGTCATCGACTTTGTTTATATGATCACAGACGTTTTTCCGCCCGATTTGCATATGCCATTTTTATGTTAATTTCACTTCTGCAACTTCACCTTTTTTTAAATAAATTAATTCAAAGTTGATCTGTTTGTCCCAGACCTTTTGGTTTTCCATGTTCTGTACATTGTCTGTGAATGTTTTGTATTTTTTGGCCGGCTATCATGTGTACAAAAAAATGGGCACTGTTGAAGGACACGATTGTCGGCTTTTTTAACAGCAATATTGACGAAGCCCCTTCCTTTTGTTTACCCAGACTTCTCAATCAGGAACAAGAATCAGTGTGTGCAGTACCTACCCTCAGAGAAGATGTGTGACAGCCCTGCATCGTCTCACGGCAGCATGCTGGATTCTCCAGCCACACCCTCTGCAGCTCTGGCCTCCCCGGCTGCGCCCGCCGCCACCCACTCAGAGCAGGCCCAGCCACTGTCCCTTACCACCAAACCAGAGGGACGCCTGCACCATCATTTCCTAACTGGCAAGCCCTCTGGATCTGCTTCTTCTTCATCATCTTCATCCTCCTCCTCTTCCTCCTCGTCCCACCCAAGCATCTCTATCCCTATTGGTACTTCAGGCAGCCACTCCAGCCACTCCGCACCAATTTTCTCTCGGCCAATCCCATTCAGCTCCCTACACCACTCAATGCTCTCCCCGCCCTCTCCTTTCCATCAAGCAGCCCTGCATTCCCATCATGCCCTGTTCCAGTCACAGCCCCTCTCCTTGGTAACCAAATCGTCTGACTAAATCTACAAAAGCAATTCCTTTCTCTTTTATTGTGCTGTATATTGCTTTTACTTTTCAAAAAATAGATATTAGAACAACTTTTTTTAAATGATGAAAAGGAAGAAATATTATTGGTCAATATTTGATCCCGTCCTTTTCTACTCTCAATGAAACAAAGTGTATTTTTTTGTAAAGTTTACTACAGAACTGGTTTCTCTTTTTGGTGCATTTATCCAATGAACCAGTTGTATAAAATAACCCATGTATAAAATGTTTCTTTAAGAAAAAACACCCTCTTCTTTTAACCAAAACCTGATTTAATGTTAGTATTGAGTTTAATTCATAGTTTTTGCCAATTATTTCAGTAATTTCAACGATCCCTTTTAAATTCCCAAGTGTGTGACCTTCCTTTTGACATGTTAAATAAACCTTTGAGATTGTTTCTTAGAAATGCCTGCTTCTCTTTTCTTCCATGCACTCTGCAAGATGAGTGTTATTTTCATCACTCTCTGATCATGCACATTCCTTTGAATATGAATCAATAACATAATTGTTACATTTATATGAATTTTGAAACAATACACATTTTCTACAGATTCAAACCGGTAGATGTAAATACAGGTGCAGATGCTAAGTTGGAAGGAGCCTATTTGCTGGGAGTTTTAAAACTTATCAACAGCTGATGGAGGCACTATGAAGTTCTTCAAGATAAATATTGGAAGTGGTCATTCATCGGTTAGTAACAGATATGTTGTATTTTGGGCACTTTAGTTGTGGATAATAAATATATCATGACGATAGTGGGGGAAGAATCACTAGTTCATCTTTAATAAGGTGAATTTAGGCTAACCATGCTGGAAAATGAGAACCTGTGCCAAGGTAACAACATTTTAAGCCAAATATAAATACAAATAAAAAATAAAAGACATCCTGGAATGTAGAGTTCCATAACAACGACAAACAAGCAGGTCAGCCTCCTCCCCAGCACACCAAAGCCCTTTCCCTCGCACAGTTTTACTGCATCTTTATTCACCGTTTGGCACAGTGCTGAGGCTTAATTAACTCCGAGGTAATGGGATGTAGCTCCTGGGACCTAATTAGGATATTCAGTTAGTCAAAAATACACAAGGTAGGTTACAGTTTTTGGTGGCTTTGGAGATGAGGACCAGTGCCAGGGATGGTCCAATTAGCCTCTAGCTGTGGTACTAGCCTGGAAGAGCACATTGAAGTTCCTTCGCCCTGTGACTCTGTTTTAGACCTTACCTTGTCCTTAACCACCCTTCCCACAAAGAAGAGAGAGAGGAGAGCTACAGTTAGATTGCCATTGAGATAATTGGTAGTTTGGGTATTCTAAAAATCAAATGGAAGAAGTAAGCAATTAGTCATTGTATTCCTGCAACATCCAGATGGTAGGAGACTGACCAGCCTTCCTGTCCCAAATCCACTCCTCTTTGGTTTCCCAAGGGTATCCCCTCCTGTGTCACACTAACGATGGTTGACAACATGCACACTCATTTGCTTACCATGCTCAGCATCCTTATCAGCTCTGATTGAGGCTATGAACATACAGATTAGCCTAGTTCTGATGGAGCAGAGTAAAATAATATGGCTCTGTATACAATGAGTTTTATTCTAATTTTATATGTATGCAACCAATACCAATAGCTGTCATTCATTAGTGTTATCCATAATCGATAACTTGTACCCTTTCCTAAACACAGCTGTAGGACAATGCCCTCAGACAAGGGTGTCTCGCTCTCTCTTAGACTGGGTTCTTTATGGTCTGAACTGCGAACGACAGACTGACGGACATGTGCACACAGAGGATTTGTTTCAATTTTTGCCCTGCGGTGAGATACTGAGATGTCAGTCTCACAGCAATGTTTTAACTAATTATTAGTCTCTGCTTGTTTATGTCACCACAGGCAGAGGCTGTGGTCTCTGGTGCCATGCCTGCCTACCCTCAGCTACTTCTCCAATCCATCACTGAAATGACAGGTAATGAGTTGTCAAAAACAGCCGATGAAACGGTCTCCTCAAGGCTATACATCTATTGTAATGTTGCATTCTCTATAGTCAGTAACACAAACTGAGAGACTCCAGGTGAATGACTTAAAATATTCTGGCTATTCCAGGCTGGCTTCAAGCCATGTAATACTGCTTCAAAACATGGCTGCATCAAAACATGGCTGCATCAAGCAATGTCAAAGAATTTCAGTCAATATCCATCACTGCATCATTGTTAAAAAATTATCATAGGAATACAGGTGCAGAATTTGTGATGAGGCAATAGTATTAGATGTACCTTGTTTCATACACTATATATACAAAGGTATGTGGACACCCCTTTAAATTTGTGGATTCGGCTATTTTAGCCACACCCATTGCTGACAGGTGTATAAAATCGAGCACACAGACATGCAATCTCCATGGACAAACATTGACAGTAGAATGGCCTTACTGATGAAGAGCTCAGTGACTTTCAACGTGGAACCGTCATAGGATGCCACCTTTCCAACAAGTCAGTTCGTCATATTTCTGCCCTGCTAAAACTGCGCAGGTCAACTGAAAGTGCTGTTATTGTGAAGTGGAAACGTCAAGGTGCAACAACGGCTCAGCCGCGAAGTGGTAGGCCACACAAGCTCACAGAAAGGGACCAGTGAGTAGCGCGTAAAAATCGTGTGTTCCGGTTGCAGCACTCACTACTGAGTTCCATACTGCCTCTGGAAGCAACATCAACACAACAGTTCGTCTGGAGCTTCATGAAATGGGTTCCTTGACCGAGCAGCCACACATTAGCCTAAGATCACCATGAGCAATGCCCAGCGTCTGCTAGAGTGGTGTAAAGCTCACCGCCTTTGGACTCTGGAGTGATGAATCACGCTTCACTATTTGGCATTCCAACAGGCAAATCTGCTACCTGCCCAAATGCCTAGTGCCAACTGTAAAGTTTGGTGGATGAGGAATAATGGTCTGTGGCTGTTTTCCATGGTTCGGGCTAGGCCCCTTAGTTTCAGTGAAGAGAAATCTTAATGCTACAGCCTACAATGACATTCTAGAGGATTCTGTGCTTCCATTTTTGTGGGAACAGTTTGGGGAAGGCCTTTTTCTGTTTCGGTATGACATTGCCCCCATGCACAAAGCAAGGTCCATACAGAAATGGTTTGTTGAGATTGGTGTGGAAGAACTTGACTGGCCTGCACAGAGCCCTGACCTCAACCCCATCCAACACCTTTGGGATGAATTGGAACACTGACTGTGAGCCAGGCCTAATTGCCCAACATCAGTGCCCAACCTCACTAATGCTCTTGTGACTGAATCCCCGCAGCAATATTCAAACATTTAGCGGAAAGCCTTCCCAGAAGAGTGGAGGCTGTTATAGCAGCAATCCATATTAATGCCCATGATTTTGGAATGAGATGTTCGACGAGCAGCTGTCCACATACTTTTGGTCATGTAGTGCATGTAGCTGCAATGTATAAAATTCATATATGAACAAATGCTATCCTATTTGTTGCTTCATACATACAGGCCAGAAACTGAATTTATTTTTCTTGATATTAGTATTTTAGGTTTTTATTTGCACAACATTGTAGAGTCTGAATCCTTAGTTGATTAACTATAATAGAGTGACAATTAAATCTTATGATGGAACTAAAAATGTAGTAATAGCGTTCTACCTATAAACATTTTCCTGATCCCATTTGAAAATAACAGATATTAGTACTGTATATTTATTGAAAGAGGGGGGGGGTTATTGTCACCCCTTGTAAGTGTGCATCCCTAGCCCTTACTCGTCACTGTTTATCGAATAATAAGTATTGTATTTGGTTGCCTCTACTAGATATCTGCCATGTGCACAAGGTCAGATTTAATACATGTTAATTTTGCTCATTAAATTATTGCAGTCTCTTGTCAAGGTTCTTTTTTGGGCCCTCCTTTGATCTCAAATTCATTCCAGGTTAACCCTTTGATATTTCAAATGCATGACATGGAGACATTGCATAGACAAGTCTCCACTGTAGAGACCGAAATAAGTACCCCATTAGACAGAGGAGTTAATATGACTCCTCTCAGGTTAGAATATCAGTGGTTAATTCTTGAATTCAATAAATAATACTATTGGATTATAGAGAAGGATCCATTCAGATTGGCATTCAGGAGACACTCTAACATCCTGTTATTATATGCAGGTAGCATGGACATAAAATCCTAGTAGTGGCTTATAGGCTACAATATTCAGGTTTGGCTAGCACATTGAACCTTTATTTAACTAGGCAAGTCCGTTAAGAATAAATTATTATTTACAATGACGGCCTACCCCGGCCAAACCTGAACGACGCTGGACCAATTGTGCGTTCTATAGTACTCCCAATCACGGACGGATGTGATACAGCCTGGATTCAAACCAGGGACTGTAGTGACACCTCTTGCACTGAGATGCAGTGCCTTAGACTGCTGCGCCACTCGGGAGCCCAAAACCTAAACCTAGCCCTAACCCTTTAACCTAACTCCTAAACTTAACCCTAACCACTAACCCTAAACCCTAGCTAACGTTAACAAGCAAGCTAACATTAGCCACCTAGCTAGAATTCGTAACATACCATACATTTAACAAATTCGTAACATATTGTACAAATCTATACTGATCAAAAATATAAACGCAACATGCGTATAAGGAAATCAATCAATTGAAATAAATTAATTAGGCCCTATATCTATAGATTTCACATGACTGGGAATAAGGATATGCATCGGTTAGCCACAGATACCTTAAAAAAATGTAGTGGTGTGGATCAGAAAAACAGTAAGTATCTGGTGTGACCACCATTTGCCTCATGTAGCGCGACATCTCCTTCTCTTAGAGTTGATCAGGCTGTTGATTTTGGCCTGTGGAATGTTGTCCCACTCCTCTCCAATGGCTGTGCATTAGTTGCTGGATTTTGGTGGGAACTGGAACACGTTGTTGTACACGTTTATCCTGAACATCCCAAACGTGCGTAATGGTTGACATATTTGGTGAATATGCAGGCCGTGGAAGAACTGGTACATTTTCATCTTAGAGGAATTGTGTACAGATCCTTGTGACATGGGGCCTTGGATTATCATGCTGAAACATGAGGTGATGGCAGCGGATGAATGGCACAACAATGGGCCTTGGGATCTCATCACGGTATCTCTGTGCATTCAAATTGCCATTGATAAAATGCAATTGGGTTCGATGTCCGTTGCTTATGCCTGCCTGCCCATACCATAACCCCACCACCACAGGGCACCCTGTTCACAACATTGACATCAGCAAACCGTTTGCCCACACAATGCCATACACGTGGTCTGCAGTTGTGAGGCCGATTGGACGTACTGCCAAAATCCATAAAATTATGTTGGAGGCGGCTTATGGTAGAAAAATGAATATTCAATCATCTGACAACAGCTCTGATGGACATTTCTTAAGTCAGCATGCCAATTGCACGTTTCCTGAAAACTTGAGACATCTGTGGCATTGTATTGTATGACAAAACTGCACATTTTAGAGTAGCCTTTTATTGTCCCCAGCACAAGGTGCACCTGTGTAATTATCACGCTGTTTAATCAGCTTCTTGATATGCCACACCTGTCAAGTGGATGGATTATCTTGGCAAAGGAGAAATGCTCACTAACAGGGATGTAAACAAATGTGTGCACACAATTTGAGAGAAGCTTTTTGTGTGTATTAAACATTTCTGGGATCTTTTATTTCAGCTCATGAAACATGGGACCAACATTTCACATGTTCCGTTTTATATTTTTGTTCAGTGTATATCAAGTGTTGCAAATTCATAATATATAACACAAATTGTAGTTCGTAACATATCATACAATTTAATACATACCATACGAAATGTAAATATCATTCTAAATGGAGTGTCCCGGATTTACGTACAGAATAATACGAAATGTGCTGAGACCAGGTTTCACAATGTTGTTGGTTCAAATCCCATAAGGAGCATTTTTTGATCCTTCAAGGTGGATTGGTTTAAGAAATCCATTGTTTTTATTAAGTAAAGGTTCTTATGTATTTTGTCAGCAGAGCCTAGCGGTTGGAGTGTTGGGCCAGTGAACTAAATGTTGCTAGTTGCGTGAAATAGGACAAATATAATTATTATTTTATGGTGTCATATTAAATTACATTGGGATCCATGCCGATCTTACTGTGAACACATTCATATGCAAATGCAGAGAGATTCAGTGGGGTCTGACTACTACCATGGAGCTGTTTGTCAATTTGTGCGATAAAAAGCTCTAGATCCTCCTAGGCGCAGCAAAGTAAACATTAAAAGTAAACATTCAATATGTGCAAAAGCCTTGAGATAATCTTCCTTACGGAATCATCAATAAAAGGCAACTTGTTTGAGCACACAACCTGAGATTGTGGGAGTGATAATCATCCAAATGTTAATGAGAGGTATTTTACATCTCAGCTGGAAACGAGAGACCTGTGGATTCTTGTCATGAATGTGTCTTCATTATGGTGTTTGACATTTAGAAAGTTGGATCATCTATCTCATTCTTGAGTTACATTTGCATTCCCTTCTTTAAGGTCAAATGGGTATGAATAATACATTAAGAATGGGGTTCTTAAGCTCACAGCAAGTGATACCTGTCTTCATAGAGGTGCCAGCTGAGTCTTGTCAAACTGGGGGGGAAACAATCAATTAATATCACGTTGAGAAAGACACTTCCAACATCCTGATATCTATCGATATGGGCACCAAGATAAGGATAGCAAAGGAAAAAGCAGGCGTGATTGTATAAGTACAGAAATAATGACATATTTGACCCTATATTTGAACCCTGTATGCATGTATTACTTTAGTTGATAATCTGGTAGACTCTTTCCGTTCTGTCTGTAGACAATAACATAATTGAAATTTGAGATAAGCAGCACTACATTTATTTTTTGCAGCCCTACCCCTCCTAGACAGCCCATGTAGAATGTGGATTACTTACTCATTCTGACTGCTATTATGGCTCATATATAACATTTTATTTGTCACATGCGCCGAATACAACAGGTGAAATTACAGTGAAATGCTTACTTACAAGCCCTTAAACCAACAATGCAGTTTAAAAAAAATACAACAACAAAAAAAGTAAGAGATAAGAATAACAAATCATTAAAGAGCAGCAGTAAATAACAATAGCGGGGCTATATACAGGGGGTGCCGGTACAGAATCAATGTGGGGCGGCAGGGTAGCCTAGTGGTTAGAGTAACCGAAAGGTTGCAAGTTCAAATCCCCGAGCTGACAAGGTAAGAAATTTGTCGTTCTACCCCTGAACAAGGCAGTTAACCCACTGTTCCTAGGCCGTCAGTGAAAATAAGAATTTGTTCTTAACTGACTTGCCTAGTTAAATAAAGGTTACATTAAAAAAATTAAAAGTGAAGGGTTAGCTAAAAGGGTTAGGGTTAGCTAACTTGCAAAGTAGCTAAAAAGTAGTTGGGAAAGTTGTTTGTCATGAAATTTGAACTCACAACCTTTGGGTTACTATACATTTGCGTTATACACCCACGCTGACCAAGTAACCATCTGTCTTATGTAACATTTTATACTAAATGGAGTGTCTCGGATTTACATACAGAATAATACGAAATGCTCTGAGACCAGGTAGCATTTTGGTCTGTAAACATCTCCCATTAGACCTTAGTTGCAAACTGGCCTTTCTCCTATACAGATTGTGACAGGCTCTAGTAGCTAGCAGGCCTATGCTTATAGGAAATGTTTCACAAATGTAATATGAATCTGTATATATAGGCGTCTAAACAGACGGTATAAATATTCTTCTAATATACACTTCTAAGACATATTGAAAAACATGGTTTAATGTGATATTCTATGATACTGGTGATCAACTTCAAGGTTTATCACATCATCAGTAGGCCTGTACTGATCTCTGCTGGATTCCTTTAAATATTGCAATTGGCAGACAAAAAAAATCTACATTTTGGAGCGCTTGGAGTTGTGTGAACGCACATCACATTCAGTTGCATAGCCAACTTTTAATGTACAAAAATCGGATATTGGAAATCGTGAGTTTATCATCTGTTTTATTTGACAATGATTCAATCTGTGACGTAAAATCAGAGGTGTATTCATTACGCCTTTTCTGTTGCAAAACGTTTCTTAGACGGAAGCAAACGGAAAGAAACGGGGCGGGATCTAGCTGAATTTGTCCAATAGAAACTGTCGTTTTACTCGCAAAACGGAACTGTTTGGACTAATGATTACACTCTTGGTTTTGGCAGACTTGAACAGTAGGAGGAAGAAGGAAGTGTTTATATCAGGATTTGAGTCATCACCTTTGAGCCAAGCATTATTGGGAACTCTTTCCGTAGTAAATTCTTATATCTGACTAGGTTTGTTTTGCCTCAAAGCTACAATGAAAACAATATCTATGTTGTTTATCGTGCTGGTTTATTTGTCTGGTGGTGTCAGAGGTGAGAGTTTTTGTAAAATATTTTTAAAAGATAGCTAGCTAATTTAGCGTTCAATCTTAATTTGCCTAGACCAGGTGCATGCCATACCTACTATATAACGCTACTTAAACAAATGCTTTACCTCAAGTAACGTTACAATAACTTTGAACAGTCAATCTTTGTTTTTATGTGTGTTGTGTACCGAGACTGGCTATACGTTAGATAATCGATTTGATCCGAGGGATATTGGAACATGAGACAGCTATAGTAAACTCGTACATCGCCTTGATCAGTACATT
This sequence comes from Oncorhynchus clarkii lewisi, assembly GCF_045791955.1. Taxonomy (NCBI): domain Eukaryota; kingdom Metazoa; phylum Chordata; class Actinopteri; order Salmoniformes; family Salmonidae; genus Oncorhynchus; species Oncorhynchus clarkii. The sequence continues at coordinate 28,718,289 of NC_092152.1, forward strand.
TGCCCTTATTTTAGCGCCCCCAAAACGTAATACTTTCAGATCAACTGTATTGTTAATACCATTGTAAAGCACAATTTCTCCCCTTTCCAACAGAATCAATTACATGACCTAAACGCTGCCCGTTTCTGCATATGTCAAACAGGCAATGAGTCCCATTGGGTCTTTTTAAAAATGTCAGGTGGGGAAGCGAAACTAATGCGTGATAGTGAAAAGAGGATATGTGTGGGAAAATTGCTTTTTTTCACTTGAGCTGTCCAATTTATGACCTTATCTCCTCTAAAATGTAAATAAAACACTAAAGAGTTTATATAATGTGTCATTACATACCTATTTGAAGGTTTGTGTCGAATTTTAATCAGGTTTTTAGGGCGGTGCTAAAGTGATCTTAGAAGTAAACAGCGGCTTTGAGAATGATGATAGCATGCAATGATGATGCAAAAAATGACTAGGTATCCCTCCCTTACCCCGTCACTGTCCATTGCTTGTTTTTAAAGGATGAGAGAAGTGCTACACCTGGTGGGGAGAGATTGTAAAACAGAAATAGTTGCTTTATGCGTGCTGTACGTTACGACATGACACGTCAAGATGTAACGGAGGGGCAGTTTTTTTCAACTTTTCTCCAATAGTATAGAGCCATTACCATGTCGATCAACGCTTGAATAGAAACCTAGTTCACACCCCCGATTTTGAAGTCAACACAGTCCCATTAGTTTTCTTTGTAGCCTCGTTTGAATGTTGCGGTTGCGCACATTCGTACAGAATGGGGTGAGTTTACGTTAGCTAACGTTAGCTAGCTACCCCAATGACGTGGGCCAATTTACATAGCGTCTATGAATGGGTTATAGCTAAACTAACTACTTTTTAGCGCCTTTTGACAAAACACCGGTTGGGGCCAAACAGACTGGGTTAGCTTAGGGTGCGTTCTTAAATTGACTCTGGCTATCTACTCCGATTTCAGAGCACCCACCAGAGGCACATGCGTTTTGCTGTATGTTTTTGCCAGATGTCTGTATTTGCTGCACATGTGCTTCACAAGGCTTCAGAGCGTTTTGAAGCATGGGATAAAATAATTTTCGCCCTGTTCGATCAAAGCTAATAATTTGAACAGATGAAAGTTATTATCCTATTCACCTACTTTTTTATTCGGCTGGCAGAGCTACCAACAGGCTGGTAAACAGAAGGGTGCATTGCAACAATTCATCTAGTTTGTTTCTATTCTTCTGTCACTCATCACTAGAGACATCAATAAATTGAACTGGTTGTTCACATATAGAGTACTGATTTCAAATCACTAGCTTGTCCTGCATGATGGCAGGCTAAATTGTGCACAGCACAGTTCTGTGCGTTATTAATTTCGCACACCATTCTGTTTGCTGGTTTCCTGAAAACTAGCCAACAGGGTGCACTACCCAAGTGTAGTAATGATGAATTGTCTGTGTCATTCTTACCTGAGACAACTTTCTAGTCGTTCAGCCGGTCTCTTCTCTAACTACACAATAGTCATCATCATTTGGAACTGTATGGTGTCACCCCCGCCATGGGAACTTTTATGATTTTGCGTTTGTACCACCGCAAAGTCATGCAGTGCACAAGTTGAAAATATGGATTGCACGCGGTACACGGAATACACCGCACCCTAGTGCGGCATCCCAAATGTAGCGTTGCAGACTGCTCCATTGACAATGAATGACGCCTTGATCACACCGACCGCATCATTACGCAAAATGGTACACAGCATCATCTGGATATGTGTGCAACAAAAGTTCAACATTTACCTTCTACCATTTCTGTCAAACCGTTTGATGCATATGTTTGATAAATCCAACACTGCAACTGCTTCTGCAAGGCAAACGTAATGTTCCATTGAAAATGAATGTACCTCTGGTGTACCAAAATGCAAAAACACTGTTGGGGTGATCGAGGCGTGACTTCCGCAGGAACGCAAAAAGTTGAATGCATCTGCTGGACATGAAGCTTGAGTTAGGCTGGACAATAGAACGAGTCAAAATTCACCGAAAGCTGAAAAACGGAATCGAATGTTCGCAGAGCCTGTTTTGACTGGAGTGAAGCTTAGAATTCCATTTAGTCTAAATGGCACCAAAACATGTATCCCTTTTAATTTTACCACTACAATCTGTTCTTAGGATGAAATTGAAAAAATAACAACTTGTGTAGAAAGTAAACATCCGCACCTCAATGGTGCCAAGTGTGCTCGTCTGCATAACGAGGAAGTAGGGAAAAAATTGTAACTTCTGACTATTTCTGGACTAGCGTTTGATGACAACGAGATACACTGACCAGCCTTACATAATTAGAGAGGAGATTCTCATGATTAAAATGGTGTACAGTTAATTCAAATCTAAATATACATATTGCGAAATATTTGGCAAAATAGACAGACATACCTATATTTCCCTATAGTAAACAATGGGATGACCTCAGAGTAACATGAGTAATTTTTGTTTACATTTTAAATATAAACAACGTGAGCAGGTCTCCATTGCCAACTATAGCAATGCTGCCATTGTTACATAGTACAACAAAATTGGATTAGAATGTTCGGAAGGCGAGTTGGTGCCACAGTGCTCAATAGAACTAATAGGAGCTGGCAGGGTCAAAAAGGCCCTAAAATAATGCCTGGTTTTTTTTCGTGATCACTTCAAAACTACGGCAGGCAGCTGGGATATATGGTAAAATTATGAAACTGGGCTCCACCGCGGATGCAATGAACTACTTTTTATTAGAAAAAAGCATTGTTAAACATTTCATGTGTCCAGCCTACTTGAGTGTGCCAGAGCGTAGAATAACTGATGAATTTACAACACCCGTTGAATATGGCTGGTATGAGTAAACACTGGCAAAAAAAGTAATTATATTGTTGTTAGCAGCACAGTTAGTCACCAACGCTGTAGATAGCATGAACCACCTCTACTATGGGTAGTAAAATGGCCAGAGTGAGGTGTTCTCTCATTTGTCTGGAACTAGGTAGGTAGCAAGCAAGGTAGCCAACTAACCAGTTAGCTTGTGTGCTTGACTGCTGTTGTGAGGTTAAAACCCTCGATCAACCCTACTCCTCGGCCAGAGCGTCCAGTGTGTTAAAGCGAAACACTCTGAATTTATGAATGGACAATCTGACAACACTCTGAATTTACGAACGCCCAGAGCGCACTCTGGCTCTACAGAGTGAATTTACAAACACACCCTTAGACTGTTGACAACATGTAAGCTATATTTCTTCTCCAATGTTTATTGAAAACATAAATACATTTGCACAATGAGCACATCTCTTAAATACATTGTTACAGTTGTTAGTTAGCAAGCTAGTGAATTTTAGCCATATTAGCTTTGACATGAAATCAGTCAAAAGAAGACATGATATCAATAATGAGCTGAAACGAGCAGTTTACGATTTCCCACATGACAGTTTCTTGTCATTCTTTCTAGTAATCTAGTAATCTGGCCAACCAGAATAACAACAACACGCTGACTTCTGTCCGATGGAAGCACACATCGTTTTTGTGATGTCAGCGAGCCCATCTGTAGTATCTTCTGTCCAGTGTAAATTTGTTAACAGCCCAGACACTCCTTCTGAACGTTAAAACGCATCGCTTGCGGAACGGTTTTGGAAACATTAAGGAATGTATCTTTCATATCAACAATTTTGAAAAAGCTAAAATTACTACGTCTTTATATATATTTTTTTGTATTAGATATATATTTTTTATATTTTATCCCCTTTTTTCGCCCCAATTTTGATCTTGTCTTATCACTGCAAATCCCCAACGGGCTTGGGAGGCGAAGATCGAGCCATGCGTCCTCCGAAACATGCCAAGCCACGCTTCTTAACACCCGCCCGCTTAACCCGGAAGCCAGCCACACCAATGTGTCAGAGGAAACACTGTTCAACTGACGCCCAAGGTCAGCCTACAGGCGCCCAAGGTCAGCCTACAGGTGCTCGGCCCGCCATAAGGAGTCGCTAGAGCGTGGTGAGCCAGATAAAGCCCTCCCCTAACCCGGATGACCCTTGGTCAATTGTGCGCCGACCTCTATGGGACTATGGGACAATCCGGGAACGAACCTGGGTCTAGTGACGCCTCTAGCACTGTGATGCAGTGCCTTAGACCGCTGCGCCACTCAGGAGGCCCCTTTTTATAGGGTTTTGTTCCCACACTGGCCATATGTTACAGTGCTTGTTTACCGCGGACAGACTGAAGACGGTGGCTGAATCCCAAATCACCCTCGCCCCTCCATTTGCACATTCACTCAGGCATCTGCGAAAGCTGAGGGAGCGGAAATTACTGAGGGTGCAAGGACTAATTAGCCCCTCCGGTATGAACTTTGACTGAGCCTGCAATGCTGCCGGCTTCTTAGTAAAGTGGATTCCCACGAGTTTGCGCAACTTGATGCAAAATAATGGAGAGGTCGTGCCTAATTATGACACCTGCTTTGTTTACATCTGATGTCGAGACTTGACACGTAAAAGATAAATACCTCCCAAATTAAATGTTTAACTGTTACTGAGGTTTACATTTTGTAAAACGACAGGATATTTGTTCATTTGAGTTTCATGCTTGTTTTATTAAAAAGTGGAACATGAATTGCATCATTTAAGTCACGAGTGTGTCATGGGTTTATTGATCCCACGCCATTCTCTGGAAGTTACCCTCAGTTTCGTCAGCAACAGGTGACAACAGAGGGCCCTCTGAGAGACTTGCTAGGGGCAAGGTAGTAGTCTGCGATTCACAAAAGGTGCTCACCTGTACTATCTAGTGTGCTCCGAACACCTGTGTGTAAGCGTAACTGGGGAGGAAGTGTAGTTTGTCAACTGGAGGCACACACAGTTTGTGGATCTGTACAAAACTGCTACACAAAGTGTATATTTTTTTAAAATTTGAAAGTATCTTTCTCGCTGATATGAAAGATATCATTTCAGCATATGTTTCGCAAGTGGTGATTTTTTTACGTTTCTAAATGTTAAAACACAGCGTCTGAATTGTAGTTCAAACACAGGCAACCGTGGGCAACGCTAACTGCTGAAAACCCTGCGGAGAAGTGTTTTTGAAAGCTAGATTTGCTAGTGTCCTAATGTTATACTGAACTGGATATTTAATCTGATCCAATAATTGTTGAATGGCGGGAGCTAGCTCAAATCAGACACTACTGCCAGTGCCACATTAGTTTTTTTATTCACATTTTGGTTTAAACACACTGTATTCTGCTGCAGATTTCTTCCTCATATGTATTCGGGTGTGGGGTCGCTCCAGGTCTAACTATAAATAAGTGCTGCGGTCAGTTTAGTTTTCACTAAGCAGTCCAGCAAATGTTTTTCAAAACATTTGAAATAAGCTCTGTGTTCATTTAATTTTTTTAATCTATAGGTCCTCCTCAAGGAGACTCAAAGGATCTGTTACCAAATTCTCTATCTGTAAGCGATATGCCAGCACAGAACATTTATGCAAAGGACATGTCAGCACCAGGAGTATCTACTGGAAATAAACCAGAAGCAGGAGTATCTACTGAGAAGGAAACGACACTGGCACCAGTAGCCTCTCCTGAAAAGGAAACGACACTGGCACCAGTAGCCTCTCCTGAAAAGGAAACGACACTGGCACCAGGAGCCTCTCCTGAAAAGGAAACGACACTGGCACCAGGAGCCTCTCCTGAAAAGGAAACAACACTGGCACCAGTAGATCTGGCTGGAAAGGAAACGGCACCAGTAGACCCGGCTGGAAAGGAAACGGCACCAGTAGACCCGGCTGGAAAGGAAACGGCACCAGTAGACCCGGCTGGAAAGGAAACGGCACCAGTAGACCCAGCTGGAAAGGAAACGGCACCAGTAGACCCAGCTGGAAAGGAAACGGCACCAGTAGACCCAGCTGGAAAGGAAACGGCACCAGTAGACCCAGCTGGAAAGGAAACGGCACCAGTAGACCCAGCTGGAAAGGAAACGGCACCAGTAGACTCAGCTGGAAAGGAAACGGCACCAGTAGACCCAGCTGGAAAGGAAACGGCACCAGTAGACCCGGCTGGAAAGGAAACCCATGGCACACGTGATGAGGCAGAGAGCAGTCACTTCTTTGCTTATCTTGTGTGTTCAGCTGTGTTGGTGGCAGTGCTCTACATTAGCTACCACAACAAGCGGAAGGTACTTGGCTAATATCGATTTACACATTACAGCTTTTGATTCTTGGTCATAATCTGGGTCATAATGAGCGTCTGAGATGCTATATAAAATACATTCATTATTATACTGAACGAAAATATAAACGCAACCTGTAAAGTGTTGGTCCCATGTTTCATGAGCTGAAATAAGATACCCAAGAAATGTTCCATATGCACAAAACACATTTCTCTCAAATGTTGTGCACAAATTTGTATACATCCCAGTTAGTGAGCTTTTCTCCTTTGCCAAGATAATACCTGACAGGTGTGGCATATCAATAATCTTATTAAACAGCACGATAATTACACAGGTGTACCTTGTGCTGGGGACAATAAAAGGCTACTCTAAAATGTGCAGTGTTGTCACACAACACAATGCCACAAATGTCTCCATTTTGAGGGAGCTCGCAATTGGCATGCTGACTGCAGGAATGTCCACCAGAGCTGTTGCCAGAGAATTTAATGTTTATTTCTCTACCATAAGCCGCCATATGTCCACTCGGCCTCACAACCACAGACCATGTGTAACCAGCCCAGGACCTCCACATCCAGCTCCTTCACCTGCAGGATTATCTGAGACCAGCCACATGCAGCTGATAAACCTGAAGTATTTCTGTCTGTAATAATGCCCTTTTGTGGGGAAAAACTAATTCTGATTGGCTGGGCCTGACTCCCGAGTGAGTGGGCCAATGGCTGCTCCCCTGCCCAGTCATGTGAAATCCATAGATTAGGGCCTAATTCATGCATTTCAATTTACTGATTTTCTTACATGAACTGTAACTCAGTCAAATCTCGGAAATTGTTGCATGTTGCGTTTTTATATTTTTCCTTCAGTATATGAATTAGTCCATAAAAAGATACCTCCAGAACAAGCACATCCAAGACACTAGTGATATGAATGTGTTAGCTAAAAACATGTAAGAGAACAGTCAATTAAACAAGTTGTGACACAGGCCTATTATTGTCTGTTTTTGTCAGATCATTGCCTATTGCGTCGAGGGAAAGAGGTCGAGATCGGGACGTCGGCCCAAAGGCGCAGAGTACACCAAGCTGGAACAGAATGTAAGTATGAAAAATATGGATTCCATAGTCAATTAAATCCCTTTTTATTGTTTTATTTATTGCTCTGTCCATACATGGAGGGTTCTGAATAAAGATATGACGCTCCCTGTGTGTGTTGTAGGGTTTCAGAAGCAGATTGTAAGGTCTTTCCCTGTCTGGCACTAATTTTGTTTATTTTCTTCTTCAGTAGTGAAGAATGTCATGAAGTCATTGCCAGAAAACTGTGGATATAGGTGTTAAGATGAAATAAGGCACCAAACTGATTCCTGGGGAAAGAAGACTTGCTTGGTTTAATCAAAACATATATATTTTTTTTTTACAAATGGGTATTACTTAATAGATGTTTGTCTTTGGATGCTTATTGCATGACTATGCAGAGGTTACTGTTGCTGAGAAAGATAAGCATGCTTGTGTTTGCACTCCTGTGTTATTGTGGTACTTTGGGGCATCCTTTGTTCTCAGTCAGTCCATAATACCTTGATGTACTGACTCTGATTTTGTTTGTCACAGAAGAAGTTGTATTGTGAGGATTCCAACTGGTCCCTTAGTGTTTGCAAGTACTATTGGACAGTAGTTGGACACCTGCTATGACACCTGCTATGATGACCACAATGTTGGCCAGATGAATGTAATTGTACTTCTTGTATGTTTTGGAGTGTTGTATTTTCTTTTTAGCTTGATCCCTTCTGAGATGGCAGAGGAAAGGGACGTTTTAGTTGCGTTGTGTTGGTTGGAGTGGAGTAAGTGGAAAAACAGTGAAGGTGATTGTGTGACTGATAATGCATGTGGATGAATGATACTGAAGTTAACCTAGGCCTAAGTTCTAAATATATTAGAGCAGGGGTGTCAAAAGCATTATCTTCACGAGGTTCGGAAGGCCACACGTAAAATGTGTTATTTCCTAGCTGCCAGAATCTGAATTAGAGCTCTGCTACCTGACCCAAGCCTGATGGGCCCTAACATTATACATCGGTTAGAGCCTGGTAGGCCTGTTTTTAACCCCATCAATAACTAGGGTACGGGCAGGGCTCGGGTATCACTAAATTGATCAGTAACATGTTGAAGCTGAGCCATTTGCTTGTGCTTTTCTGCTCCGTACAGTCATATCTAAGATCATAACATGGTGCCAGAAGTGCTTCAAATATAACGGGAGAGCATATTTCACAAATAATGTTCCTTGAGTTTTGTAGAAGTTTAGAGTGACAAAAAGTAGATGTATGGTTAATCTGGCATCTGAATTGGCCGTAGAGCATTTAATGCGATGCTGTCTCTGCAGAAGTCAGGGCATTCATAATTCTTGAGGAGCAGAGTTGTTGTCAAGGAAGTGCGTTTGTGTTTATACGGGATGTACCGCCCCCACCTACCATCAACCAATAATGTCAATGTGGAGTGGTACGGAGCTCCCAGCATTGTTACATGCGGCCTCCGGAGGCTCTGTACAGAGGGTGTGATGCAGTTCTTGCGGAGGCCGCATCGCCTCCCAGATTTTGTATCCATGCGGAGGGCTCCCTATAGCTCTGCATTGACATGATTGATCAACGGCTTTAACACTTCTCGCATGTCTCGTCATTGAGCAGAGCAGCCCAACGGAGCCGTTGCTATGGTTACACAGACTGAGCCGCTATTAGCATAGTGCATGCAGAGCGTGCTGCTAGCGCGAGACGGACAGAGAGGAGCGGCTAATGGATTTACTAAGTGAGGAAGTTATTTCTGGTTTCGGGCAGGGCTGGGCCTTTAAATTTGGCAGAAGTAATTGGGCCTGGGTAGGCTAGTGCTAAAATTCATGCACGTGCAGGGCTCTCCCCAGGATTTGAGCTATCTAGCATGCGAAGGGGGGCATTATGTAATTTATGTTCTTTCTAAAGAGGGACATTTTTATTTATTTAACTAGGCAAGTCAGTTTATGAACAAATTCTTATTTACAATGACTGCCTACCCCAGCCAAACCCGGACGATGCTGGGCCAATTGTGCGCAGCCCTATGGGACTCCCAATCACGGCCAGATGTGATTGTCTGGATTTGAACCAGGGACTGTAGTGATGCCTCTTGCACTGAGGTGCAATGCCTTAGACCGCTGCGCCATTCAGGACCCAAAGATAGCTGATCTGTCCCAAACTTTTCATGGTCTCAACAAAGCTGTACTTTGAGGGCTTTAGGTAGGGTAGACATTTTGGCAAAATTAAGAGTATTGATTAACATTCCGAGGAATGTAGAATATAAAAATATTATCCAATTGAAGAATATCTAAGACTGAGCCAGTGTATATTTCTCTCCTTTGGCTGCGTCCTAAATGATCACTATATTTCTACCCAGGGCCTTGTTTCACAGAGATCTTTCCGTACAATGTGCTTTTCAATAGTCAATAGTTGAGTATATGGCAAATGGAAGTAGTCATTTTGCACAGATCCTTTTTGTATGCTGGACCAATTTAAGCTAAATTGGATTAGAAATTACATTTTATACTATACTTGCCGTGGTTTGGTCACTGTCACAACAATGCAAATGTTTTTCTTTTTTGGTGGGAGTTGAAATGAATAAAATGTATTTAACAATTCATTGTTGTTTGAATTTATTTATTTTAAACTTTTCTACCCGTGGACACTTCTTACATTGGATGACACTATTGAAGTTGTAGCCTTTACAAAACAGACAAACCTTTGTTTAGTTGTAAATCGTAAAGTGACATTGTACAACTGTCATTTTTATTTCTGAATCAAAGTTTACAAATACATTTGAGAGGACCACTTCCAACTCAACATACTGGATATAAAACGAGTACTAATGCATTTTTACAATGGGGATGACAATCACTTTAACAAACAGTGCATGTCAAAGAGGAAGCATATCTTTGGTCTCCTCTTCATAAATGTCAGGTATTTCACCCATGGGGGATGTGATCATTGTGACTGTGGCACAACCACGGAGCTTGCGTTCATACTGGATGAGTTGCTTCCAGAATCCACTGTTTGGTCTAATAATAGGTCGACAAGATTTGACCTTTTTGTGTGCCTCCAAAAGTGTAATTCCATGGTACTTCATTAGATACACCAAGCATAACGTAGCTGAGCGACTCACACCTGCATTGCAGTGAACCAATGTGCGTCCACCCTGCTCCCCAACAAGCTGGATTTTATCCGCTACCTCGTCAAAGAAGTCGCTCAGAGGAGAAGATGGAGAGTCTGTAACAGGTATATGGACATATTCCACCTCTGCAGTGGAAGTGTTTGTGATATTTTGTGTGGCATTGATGATGCAAGTGATGTTGAAACGAGATATGACAGCCTTATCATTTGCAGCTTTGCCGTTGCTGATGAAAAGGTGTTTGGTAATTTGACACAAACCTGCAAGTCTCTGTTCACCAGACTGATGCATGGAAACAGGTTAACCAAAGGAAGTACGTAGGCAGTGTTGTGTGTGGACCACAGATAGCTGACTGGCAGACAAGATGACACTTAAAATAGATGGGAGAAAGATACTTGTTAGGCAACAACACATGAATTGATAGAATAATCTGTCTGCATTCCAAACACCTGCAGACTACTTAACACAAATCTAAAAGCATTGGCTTGGTGGAGACATGGGTTCCATCTTTCACAAATCTCCCTATGTAGTGCACTACTTTGATCAATGCCCATAAGGCTCGTGTCAAAAGTAGCTACCTATAAAAGGCAGCTAATAGGGTGCCATTTGGGACGCACACATGGGCTGGGCTAGAGGGGTGTTTCCACTATATTTCTTAGACCAGTCATTTCCTTTCAAATTATTGAAGGGAAGCAAATAAGTGTGTCATGGCCATATGTAGCGGACATCACGCTGCCTGCTTAGCAAGTACCCCCTACTCCTGATTAGGCTCACACCGAGGCTTGAAACCAGGACCTCTGCCTTGCTAGCACGTGACCGCTCGCACAAAGTGTCTTACCAGTTGTGCCACGCAATAAAGCTAGTTATTCGGCAGTGCATGTGGACATCCCCATGTGCTACGTTCACCCCTCAAACGTACTCCACAGCAATCCTAGCGTTGAGCTGAGAGCAACTGCAGATCGGAGTCAAAGCGCCATTCGTCACGCAGCATGCAAATTCAGGTAGATCCCTCACCGTTTTAAGAAACTTTTTGCAACGGCGTAATGAATACGTGCCAGGTGTTGAACATCACAGGTAGGCCAAACAAAAATAGGGGGCCTTTCTTTGCAGCTATGCCTTAAAATGGGCAGCACCATTGAGGGCTTTCTCCATTTTTAAAGTAGTCAAGGGTGTTTACTGCCACCTGAAGTGTGTTGTCTGAACAGGTATAAAAGACAAGGTTGCTGATTTACTGCCCTCTACAATTATGGAACGTTTACTCTGGAGTATAATTCATTGGCAGATCTCTCCTGATGACCTGGAGGGAATTATGTGATTATTCCTTAACCCATAGGAAGTCCCATCCAGTTGACTACTTCACAATGGTGAAAGTCAAGTCCAGAGACAGAAGAGACATCTCACTCACTTTTTTCTGGTTCATATACAGCATGTGTCAAACTCATTCCATGGAGGGCCGAGTGTCTGTGGGTTTTTTGCTCCTCCCTTGTACTTGATTAATGAATTAAGGTCACTAATTAGTAAGGAACGCCCTCATCTGGTGGTCTAGGGCTTCATCGAAAGAGAAAACATATACCCGCAGATACTGGGCCCTCTGTTGAATGAGTTTGACACCCCTGAATTAAGCAGACCAGACCCAGCTGCAATCGTATTGGTGCCTATGGGACAGTAGCCCAACCCTCTCCTCTGGCCCCCGCAGACTTTCACATTTGTGCTTTAACCCTAAACTGGCAGACCTGACTCAATTAGTCAAAGGCTTGATGATTAGTTGGCTAATTGAATCAGGTGTGCCAGTTTAGGGTTTAAACCAAAATGTGAACGATCTGGGGATGGGGGGCCCAAATGAGAGGGTTGGAAAACTCTGCTTTGAGCAGACAAGTGTATTTATTTTCAATGGTAAGCAGCCTGAGTAAGACATTTATCCATTAACTTTGACAAGTTTTCAATGGCACTGACCATGCTAAAACAGGCTTTGGGGCACTAGAGTTAATATTGTGCTAGAGCTGTGTAAGTCGGCCTTAAAGTATATATGTTGCAGCTTTTGAAACAATATTTAGGAACTCAGTCGGGGGTTCAATTTATTGAGTTAGAATAGACTACACAAGTTGCAATTTCGAGATGTGGTTATGGTCTTATGTCAGTCACTCAACAATATTTTAGATTGGTAAATTAGTCTAGTCATCTACCTAAACTTTAAGTAATTATGGCCGAATACCGACCGGGCTTGGGAACCCCATTGATTTAGTCACTCATATCAGATATCATAAACATGGCAAGTGTAGAATTTCAGGAAATGAGCTTTGACTGATTATTTTATCACCACGTTCAAGGGGATTGAACGGAGCAGAATCACTAAAACAAGTCCCCTGACCTTGCATCCCAAATAAATGTATGATCAGCTCTCTGTATGACTAACCTCGTAATTATTTGTGCAACGAGTCTGAAATATTTAGCTAACTGCCTGGAACGTAGCCAGAATCTCTAGCCTCAACCGACCAGGTGACTGCGCGATTCCTTTTTACGTCGTTTCAGCTGCGTCCGACTGGAACGTATGCAGCCGGCTATACACACACACACACACACACACACACACACACACACACACACACACACACACACACACACACACACACACACACACACACACACACACACACACACACACACACACACACACACACACACACACACACACACACACACACACACACACACACACACACGTGTCCCCCGGCGACCGGCTCTACATGCTCCATTCAATTGCAAGGGCGTCAGGTGCCCCTTTAACGCGCTTTAATGGGGAGCCGCCGGGGGGGATGTAAAAATATCTCCATGCAGCTAACATAGCCAGCCAGTTGCTAGGAAGCGGCTAATCAACAGCAACTTGTACATAGTTATGTTTATTAAAATAGTTCAATACTTTTGCCAAAATATAATTGACCAATTATAAACATTGAAAAAATAAATACAAACTACCTCAATTCAGTTCGCGGGCTCACATTCTTTTCAGGAAGAAGTAAAGTGACGTCTGTTCATTTCTCAGCTACGGAATCCCGAAGTGACCACATCTTACAACGCGTTTCTTTTAAAGGGATCGTTTACCGAAATTAAAGTGCTGTGTGTGCGATGAATGAAGTAGACATTTTAGCATAAGTATAATACAGGAAGGTCCAATTTATAGTATAATATTTACACATGTATCAGGGAAGGGGGATTGGGGGGCAAGTGTTTTAAATTGTACAGTATTAGCAATAGTTAAGTCTGGTAGCAACAGGTGCTGTGTGTATGCATATACAGTACCAGTCAAACGCTTGGTCACACCCACTCAAGGGTTTTTCTTTATTTTTTACTATTTTCTCCATTGTAGAATAATTGTGAAGACATCAACTATGAAATAGCACATATGGAATCATGTAGTAACCAAAAAAAAGTGTTAAGTACCCACCCTTTGCCTTTTTGACTTGAATTTATACTCTGCAGCAGAGTTAACTCTGGGTCTTCATTTCCTGTGGCGGTCCTCGTGAGAAAGAGTTTCATCATACCACTTGATGGTTTTTGCGACTGCACTTGAAGAAACTTGCAAAGTTCTTGACATTTTACATATTGACTGACCTTCATGCCTTAAAGTAATGATGTACTGTTATTTCTCTTTGCTTATTTCAGCTGTTCATACCATAATATGGACTTGGTTTTAGCCCTATTTGGTAACTTCTGTATACCACCCCTACCTTGTCATAGCACAACTGACTGGCTCAAACACATTAAGAAGGAAAGAATCTCCACAAATGAACTTCTAACAAGGCACACCTGTTAATTGAAATGCATTCCAGGTGACTACCTCATGAAGCTGGTTGAGAGAATGCCAAGAGTGTGCAAAGCTGTCATCAAGGCAACTTTGAAGAATCTCAAATATACGATTCTTCAGATTCTTCCAAAACACTTTATTTGGTTACTACATGATTCCATATGTGTTATTTCATAGTGTTGATGTCTTCACTATTATTCTACAATGGAGAAAATTGGAATTAGTAGATGTGACCAAACTTTTGACTGGTAGTGTGTGTGTGTGTGTGTGTGTGTGTGTATATGTATGTGCATATAATTGCTTTCTGTATGAGATTAAGTTCTTGTTGAGATTAGGTTATAGGTGGTCACAGACAGGAGGAGTGTGTTTACATTTAATTTCTCAATGTCGTTGTGCAGGCAAGGGTATTCATGTGATAATTTCTTTATTTTTTTAAACCAAACTGGACACGGATTACATTGTGGCATAGGATATGCCCCATATTTACAGTATGCTTCATTATATTCTATCTCACTGCAGAGATTGTTGTTGTTGTAGCCCATTTGAAAAGGTTGGGACAGCGCATAGACACGTTTCGATTACAGAGATGGTGGAGGAGACCTACGGGCATTCTGTCACGAGTTTGCAGTAACAATAGGACGTATATTTCTGGCAGCTGGAGTCCGTAGCCAACACGCGCTTGCATACAAAATACAGACATCTGCATACTAGTAATTCCTCATGCCATCCAAACACTCCTTTGTCCAGTCTTTTTATTTACTCTCTTTTAACCGCCAATCAGAGGCAGCTGCTCGCCATTTACCAGACCTCTGCTCAAGCAACGTGACGCACTCCACAGCACGTCCTCATTTTAGAGGAGATCGACGCATTGGTAAGTTGGAATAGGTTTTGTGCACTGTGCTTCACAAAACAATTGGTAAAGATTCGCTTTTAATTAAGAATATCTACACTATATGAGTGATAATTTTGCACATCTCTCATCCTACCCGAAGAGGATCGGACAGCTCGAGCGCTTCATCGCACCCTTACTGACTGACACAGATGCTGCGAGACTGGTGCATTGTGGACCGGCGGTCAAATTTACATCATTGCAAAAGGTGGGAGACCATTGACCGATTTTCTGCTGTTCCACGATGTAGTTTAAAACATGTAATCATAGGATAGAAATAATCAACATGTATTTTTCTTTGGGCAGACATTCATGCTTGCCGCCCCTCTATGGCATCAGCATGTGATGATGCAGGGGTAGTGTGCATCAATCTACTTTTATTACAAACAGTTCTTATTTCACCCTGTCCACCTCCACTGCTGACGTTTAAATGGTGCTAATGGATGCCCTCTGTATACAGTGGCCAAACCCACAGCCCAGCTGGCAGGATGCAAGTCCCCATGACGACTGGGGTTCCCTGGTGTCCCTGACGGACTGGTGAATACAGGAGTAGGGAGAGACAGATTGGTATGTGTCCAGTATATCCTCATACTGTGGAGGGGGTTCTTGTAAAGGCAGAGGTTTAACAGCCGTTATTGATGGTAATTCTGTTTTTTGTGCTCCATTCCTTGATATTTTTTTATTGACTATTGTTGGTATTAGTGGGGGCTGCCGTAACAAGTTATTCATTTAAATTAGGTTAGTTCAAGGTAAAACATGTCAAATAAGTTAGAAGAAAAGGGTTATTCAGGTCCATTAGAAACTGTTCCTCAACGCCTATGATTCTTGGTGATTTTGCAGATGAATTGAGTAACTCTGGCCTACTGCAGTTCATAGTATCTATTGGCAGTGGTCAAGGCCAATGGTCCAGTACGTCCTTGGTAGGGTTTTGGGGACAGGTGTTCCAGGGGGTTGCGTTCCACTTTCTGCTGCTCTCTGCTCTGTGTTTATCTCCAGATATATCCTGAGGAAGATGCTGGGAAGGTGCCAGCCCTCAGAGCCTATTTAGATGAGTCCACAACATGTCCTGACTGACAAGGCTGTCAACAAATTTGTTTTTAAACAGGTAACACTATTTATCAAGCTAATGTAGATTTCCATTGAAGTCATTGACTAAGACGGCACTATTTTTTGCTGAATGACCTTGATAATTAAGGAGACCATCTGGTAACCTACATTGAGGTAGACCGTTTTCTCTGTTCTCTAGATATGACTGAGGCTTTGTTAGGCGTTTGAGCAATGAGACATCTCGTTACACACTGGTTCAAGGGCCTTATACTCACACAAAGAACAGTGTTACCATTGTGCTGTACAGTATCTCCTCGTGCTGAGAGAGGGGGAATATGAAAGGGAGGGTGAGACAGAAAGTAAGGGATTAGTTTAGTGTGTTTATACAGTTGAAGTCGGAAGTTAACATACACTTAGGTTGAAGTCATTAAAACTTGTTATTCAACAACTCCACAAATTATTGTTAATAAACTAGTTTTGGCAAGTCGATTAGGACCTCTACTTTGTGCATGACGCAAGTCATTGTTCCAACAATTGTTTACAGACAGATTATTTAACTTATAATTCACTGTATCACAATTCCAGTGGGTCAGAAGTTTACATACACTAAGTTGACTGTGCCTTTAAACAGCTTGGAAAATTCCAGAAAATTATGTCATGGCTTTAGAAGATTCTTATAGGCTAAATGACATCATTTGAGTCAATTGGAGGTGTACCTGTGAATGTATTTCAAGGCCTACCTTCAAACGCAGTGCCTCTTTGCTTGACATCATGGAAAAATAAAAAAAATCAGCCAAGACCCCAGGAAAACAATTGTAGACCTCCACAAGTCTGGTTCATTCTTGGGAGCAATTTCCAAATGCCTGAAGGTACCACGTGTACTATTGTTTGTACAGATGAACAAGTATAAACACCACGGGACCACGCAGCCGTCATATCGCTCAGGAAGGAGGCGCGTTGTCTCCTAGAGATGAATGTAATTTGGTGCAAAAAGTGCAAATCAATTCCACAACAACAGCAAAGGACCTTGTGAAGATGCTGGAGGAAACGGGTACAAAAGTATCTACAGTGGGGCAAAAAAGTATTTAGTCAGCCACCAATTGTGCAAGTTCTCCCACTTAAAAAGATGAGGCCTGTAATTTTCATCATAAGTACACTTCAACTATGACAGACAAAATGAGAAAAGAAAATCACATTGTAGGATTTTTAATGAATTTATTTGCAAATTATGGTGGAAAATAAGTATTTGGTCAATAACAAAAGTTTCTCAATACTTTGTTATATACCCTTTGTTGGCAATGACAGAGGTGAAGACTTACAGAAAACATTTGACAAGGTTTTCACACACTGTTGCTGGTATTTTGGCCCATTCCTCCATGCAGATCTCCTCTAGAGCAGTGACGTTTTGGGGCTGTTGCTGGGCAACACGGACTTTCAACTCCCTCCAAAGATTTTCTATGGGGTTGAGATCTGGAGACTGGCTAGGCCACTCCAGGACCTTGAAATGCTTCTTACAAAGTCACTCCTTTGTTGCCCGGGCGGTGTGTTTGGGATCATTGTCATGCTGAAAGACCCAGCCACGTTTCATCTTCAATGCCCTTGCTGATGAAAGGAGGTTTTCACTCAAAATCTCACGGTACATGGCCCCATTCATTCTTTCCTTTACACGGATCAGTCGTCCTGGTCCCTTTGCAGAAAAACAGCCCCAAAACATGATGTTTCCACCCCCATGCTTCACAGTAGGTATGGTGTTCTTTTGATGCAACTCAGCATTCTTTGTTCTCAACACGACTAGTTGAGATTTTACCAAATAGTTATATTTTGGTTTCATCTGACCATATGACATTCTCCCAATCTTCTTCTGGATCATCCAAATGCTCTCTAGGAAACTTCAGACGGGCATGGACATGTACTGGCTTAAGCAGGGGGACACGTCTGGCACTGCAGGATTTGAGTCCCTGGCGGCGTAGTGTGTTACTGATGGTAGGCTTTGTTACTTTGGTCCCAGCTCTCTGCAGGTCATTCACTATGTTCCCCCCGTGTGGTTCTGGGATTTTTGCTCACCGTTCTTGTGATCATTGTGACCCCACGGGGTGAGATCTTGCGTGGAGCCCCAGATCGAGGGAGATTATCAGTGGTCTTGTATGTCTTCCATTTCCTAATAATTGCTCCCACAGTTGATTTCTTCAAACCAAGCTGCTTACCTATTGCAGATTCAGTCTTCCCAGCCTGGTGCAGGTCTACAATTTTGTTTCTGGTGTCCTTTGACAGCTCTTTGGTCTTGGCCATAGTGGAGTTTGGAGTGTGACTGTTTGAGGTTGTGGACAGGTGTCTTTTATACTGATAACAAGTTCAAACAGGTGCCATTAATACAGGTAACGAGTGGAGGACAAGAGGAGCCTCTTAAAGAAGAAGTTACAGGTCTGTGAGAGCCAGAAATCTTGTTTGTTTGTAGGTGACCAAATACTTATTTTCCACCATAATTTGCAAATAAATTCATTAAAAGTCCTACAATGTGATTTTCTGGATTTTTTTTCTTCTCATTTTGTCTGTCATAGTTGAAGTGTCTCTATGATAATTACAGGCCTCTCTAATCTTATTAAGTGGGAGAACTTGCACAATTGGTGGCTGACTAAATACTTTTTGCCCCACTGTATATCCACAGTAAAACGAGTCCTATATCAACATAACCTGAAAGGCCGCTCAGCAAGGAAGAAGCCACTGCTCCAAAACCGCCATAAAAAAGCCAGACTACGGTTTGCAACTGCACATGGGGACAAAGATTGTACTTTTTGGAGAAATGTCCTCTGGTCTGATGAAACAAAAATGGAACAGTTTTGCCATAATGATCATCGTTAGGTTTGGAGGAAAAAGGGGGAGGCTTGCAAGCTGAAGAACACCATCCCAACCGTGAAGCACGTGGGTGGCAGCATCATGTTGTGGGGGTGATTTGCTCCAGGAGGGACTGGTGCACTTCACAAAAAAGTTGGCATCATGAGGAAGGAAAAGTATGTGGATGGAAAATTATGTGGATATATTGAAGCAATATCTCAAGACATCAGTCAGGAAGTTTAAGCTTGGTTGCAAATGGGTCTTCCCATTGTGGAATGGACAATGACTCCAAGCATACATCCAAAGTTGTAGCAAAATGACTTAAGGACAACAAAGTCAAGGTATTGGAGTGGCCATCAGAAAGCCGTGACCTCAAGCCTATAGAAAATCTGTGGGCAGAACTGAACAAGCGTGTGTGAGCAAGGAGGCCTACAAACCTGACTCAGTTACACCAGCTCTGTCAGGAGGACAGGGCCAAAATTCACCCAATTTATTATGGGAGACTTGTGAAAGGCTACCCAAAACGCTTGACCCAAGTTAAACAATTTAAAGGCAATGCTACCAAATACTAATTGAGTGTATGTAAACATCTGACCCACTAGGAATGTGATGAAAGAAATAAAAGCTTAAATAAATTATTCTCTACTATTATTCTTGACATTTCACATTCTTAAAATAAATTGGTGTTCCTAACTGGCCTAAAACAGGGAATTTCTACTAGGATTAAATGTCAAGAATTGTGAATAACTGAGTTTAAATGTAGTTGGCTAAGGTGAATGTAACCTTCCGAATTCAACTGTATATAAATCCACTGCATTTTAACAGAGCAGTCGACCTATACTGCCAGAGAAAAAAGGCGGAGAACAAAGCAACCTGAAAGCAGAACCATAACTAAATCAGATTAGTCTAATCTGCTTTCATGGCTGATGAGTTAATGTCTGACATATGCCAGATCGGCCTATAAAATGTTTGGTTGGGTCAGGTCAACCAAGAGCTAGAGAGAAATAGAGGCTGCATTTGGATGGGTAACCTACATATGTGGTTGACCAAGATAACACACATGTCCTGGAACTGTAGTAATTCTTAGAATCCCGCCCATTGGCAAAAACCTGATTGCACTCACACAAGCCCTCTTGTTTATGACTTGAAGTTTGTGACAATTAGTGACATTTCATGTGCAGACTGAAACCGTAAAGTGCAGACTAAATGTCTGTTGTCCTCTTCACCATGTCAGCCTGAACCAATGCCTGCTTTTCTGCTCCCTCCATTTGTCTTAGTTGAGGTGTCCTCAATAAAACTGCCACAATGACTATTTCTCAGAGCCTGTCAAACTGTCTACTACTCAGTTCGTCTTCATCTTTCTCTGCTGCTCAGTTTTCTACACATCTTACTGTATTGTGTAAAACAGAACTCAGTGACTGTTGTCATGTCATTCCCCCTGCAGTTGTCAACGTGGTTCATCCTTACCGAACTGGGACGGGAACTGGGACCTATGGCTTTCACCCACTGAGAAAGGGGCACAACATTGGCATTCACCCACTGCTGATGGGGCACAGCCACACTTCTTTAGTTATCAATATGTGTTAGAAGTGTATCAACTTGCTGTGATTATTTTGATATTTTACTTAGCCTACTTAAAATGGGATTATCATTGGCACATTGCTGGTTCCCCTTTAACCTTTTACTGCAATGAGCAAAATCAGTCAGTGTTTCTTGGTTGTCTTAACCTCTCTGGGTGTGTAGCGTCCCACCTCGCCAACAGCCAGTGTTAGTGCAGGGCGCCAAATTCAAAACAACAAAAATCTCAATTAAAATTCCTCAAGCATACAAGTATTTTACACAATTTTAAAGATAAAATTCTCGATAATCCAGCCACAGTGTCTGATTTAAAAAATGCTTTACAGCGAAAGTACCACAAACGATTTATGTTAGGTCACCACCAACTCACAGAAAAATACAGTCATTTTTCCAGCCAAAGAGAGGAGTCACAAAAAGCACGAGATAAAATGAATCACTAACCTTTGAGCTTCATCAGATGACACTCATAGGACTTCATGTTACACAATACATGTATGTTTTGTTCGATAAAGTGCATATTTATATTTAAAAAAATCTAATTTTACATTGGCGCGTTACGTTCAGTAGTAAAACATGCGGTGATTGTGCAGAGAGCCACATCTATTTACAGAAATACTCATTATAAATGTTGATGAAAATACAAGTGTTATACATGGAATTTGAGATATACTTCTCCTTAATGCAACCGATGTGTCAGATTTTTTTTTTAAACGTTAAGGAAAAAGCAAACCATGCAATAATTTGAGTACAGCGTTCAGACAACAAAGCAGCCAAAAATATATCCGCCATATTGTGTAGTCAACATTAGTCAGAAATATCATTATAAATATTCACTTACCTTTGATGATCTTCATCAGAATGCACACCCAGGAATCCCAGTTCCACGATAAATGTTTGATTTGTCCGATAATGTCTATCATTTATGTCCAAATAGCTTATTTTGTTAGCGCGTTTGGTAAACAAATCAAATTGCACGTTCAGGTCCAGCCGAACGTCGGACAAAAAGTTATATTACATCCCGTAGAAACTTGTCAAACTAAGTATAGAATCAATCTTTAGGATGTTTTTATCATAAATGTTCCAACCGGAGAACTGTAGAAAAGCAATAGAACGAGAGCTAACTCGGAGCCTGTGGCACTCTGGCAGACAACTGTCTCAATCAGCTCTCATTCACTCCCACTTCACAGTAGAAGCCTGAAACAAAGTTCTAAAGACTGTTGACATCTAGTGGAAGCCTTAGGAAGTGTAATATGACCCCATTTACACTGTATATTGGAATGGCAGAGTTGAAAAACTACAAACCTTAGATTTCCCACTTCCTGGTTGGATTTTTCTCAGGTTTTCGCCTGCCATATGAGTTCTGTTATACTCACAGACATCATTCAAACAGTTTTAGAAACTTCAGTGTTTTCTATCCAATACTACTAATAATATGCATATATTAGCATCTGGGCCAGAGTAGCAGGCAGTTTACTCTGGGCACCTTATTCATCCGCTACTCAATACTGCCCCCCTGTCACCAAGAAGTTAAACAAATCTACTATGAAACAAGAGTATACACCTCACACACATGGTTATGGGTTAAAAAAAAATACCTGTACCATATTAGAAATACATTTGAAATGTATTCAATTTTGAGTTTGCATCCCAATATTACAGTTTATATATATCAAAGAAGACAAACATTGCAAAACCATAGAAACACAGAATTTTCGGCGGGTTTTTGAAATAATGTTTATTAATGATAAAATATATGAAAAACATTCCACCCATGAGTCCATTTAGATGGAGATTTGGTCATTTGACTGCAGGAAAGGGCTACTTGTAGTCTTTTATGCCACGTTGCTCAGGACTTTATTGGATAGGACCACATTTCATGCCATAAGAGAGACTCATAAGGGGTGGGGTTGTAGTGTTGTGTGTCTGACACTTTGGTGCTTTGCATTTCCTTCCCTGAAATACTGTTTAACTGAGGGATGCTTTCTCTCCCCTCCTTTGTAAAATAACTCTAACACGTTCTGATCCCCTTCCACACTGTTCAGCTGATCAAAGCACTGACACTACAGTTGACTAACACCTCTCTCTGATGCCTGCTTCTCCTCATGCTGTCAGCACTGTCCTTTCTCTTCTCTGTAACCTTGGCAACACTAACGCCTTACTCACCTCCGATCTCTGAAGTCTAACATGACTAACAAGATTGAGTCTGCTGAGATGGCCTTGCTGTTAATTTCAATGATGTGCTCCTAACCAAGCAAGCTAGCAGGGAGCATACCCATGACAAGCCTGTGCGGATGTTTTGGTAACATTAGTCTACCCTAACGTTACAGGAGTGTTGGGGATGTTAGAGTTGTCAGTGTGTGTAGCTGTGTTGGGGGTTGGGGGTATCTCTCAATCTTTCCACCCTAGTTTTTAGATGGTTTCCCGAGGCCTGGTTTGTCTTGTGATTGCTGCATGTACTGGTAACTCTGAGTAACCTTAGCTGGAGTTGTAAAGAACTAACCAACACTGGGGTAATCCTGGTTTACTAACCTGGACTAACAGTCTAACATTCACTAATCAACCAAACTGAAACCCAAGCACTGGAGAAGTGCCTTGTCTGACTCTCCCTGGTTAAAACCATCCTTAACCTAATGGTCTGTTAAAACCACTGTGTGTGTGTGGGTGTACATTGTGTGTTTAAGAGTGGGGCTGTTACTGTCATTAATATTCTTACACTCTGAAACCAAACCCCCAACTGCCAACAGCTCTCTTGTCATTCCTTAATAAATACAATAACACTCTAATACCTAACAGTACTAATGTCTGCTAACAGACCTATTGGTACTAATACTCAACTGTACTATGGATGATGTTGGCTGGACTTGTAATTTCTAACACACTCACTAACCCTTTGCTTTGTGCCCTGAGTGAGACAGTCCTCTCACATTTTCCTGAAACCCTTCTCCGCCAGACACAGATCACCCAAAATCATATACAAGAACTATGTATTTATCAATCTGTTATAACCTTAAGTGTGATATGTTTCTTGAGACATGTTACTTTTGCCCCCCTAAAGCACAGTGGTGAGGGATTCCAGGATCTGGGATGGAAAGCTGGATCAACCAATAGATTTAAAGAAAAAGGGCACCTAGGTCGACCATACACTTCTGCTCAGGGTGACGATTGATAAAAAAATATATATATTACAAATCGTACAGTTAACTATGCTAAATAATTGTATTTCATTAAAGCTGAAGTATTCTATCTTAACAAATGGCTGACAAATGTTTGTCCCTCTGTCCATTGTGTGGCCAACCTCAAAGGTGTTGCAGCTCAGTGCTTGGTTTGCAGTCTGCATAGACACTGATGTGTATTATTTTATAAGATAAACCAAAGGAAATAGCTTCCCTTTCCTGCTTTACAACTAACTGACTGGTATACTAACCACCCCATATGAGGCCTAACAATTTGGCCATTGATTCATTGCTCTTACTAACATACTGTATCTTCCCACATAAAACAATGCTACATTTTACTATAGTACACTCTGTAGTATCCCTGGATCATGTGTAGAAATTACTATATAATTTCGGTATACAATAACCGAAAAGACACTGGTTCGAATCCCTGAGTCGACAAGGTGAAACACTTAATCCTAATTGCTCCTGTAAGTCGCTCTGTATAAAGAGTCTGCTAAATGTCTAAAATGTAGAATAGTATACTGCACACTGTAGTATCCCTTGATCGTGTAGTGCTTACTATATACTTTTGTAGTATACTGTGGAATACTATACTACACACTGTAGTATCTCTTGACTGTATAGTGTTTACTATTGGATTGTGTAGTATACTGGTGAATACTACACTCCACATTGTAATATCCCTCTATCGTGTACTGCTAACTATATACTGTAGAATACTATACTACACACCGTAGTATCCCTCGGTCATGTGTAGTGCTTACTATATATTTTTATTGTATACTGTATAATACTAGATTAGATAATACAGCATTATCTGCAAAAAAACACTAGTAAATACTACAGCAATGTCCACAAACAGTTTTTTTATACTATAGTTATACTAGATTATTTTAATTTGCATATGCTTCACATTCCCATCCCCCATACAGTGGTGTAAAGTACTTAAGTAAAAATAGTTGAAAGTACTAGTTAAGTAGTTTTTGAGGTATCTGTACTTTACTTTACTATTTATATTTTTGACAACTTTTACATTCATAAAGAAAATAATGTACTTTTTACTCTTTACATTTTCCCTGACACCCAAAAGTACTTGTTACATTTTGAATGCTTAGCAGGACAGGAGAATTGTCTATTTCACAAACTTATCAAGAGAACATCCCTACTGTCTCTGATCTGGCGGACTCACTAAACACATGCTTCATTAGTAAATTATGTCTGAGGGTTGTAGTGTGCCCCTGGCGATCTGTAAATTTTAAAAACAAGACAATTGTGCTGTCTGGAATTTTACAATATTTTTATTTTACTTTTGATAAAGTACATTTAAAACCAAATACTTTTACTCAAGTAGTATTTTACTAGGTGACTTTCATTTTTACTTGTCATTTCTTTTAAGGTATCTTTAGTTTTACTCAAGTATGAACATTTTGTGCTTTTCTTCATCATTGCCCCATATCTCAGTTTGTGCTAACTATGAGTGAGATGCCTACATGCT
This sequence comes from Oncorhynchus clarkii lewisi, assembly GCF_045791955.1. Lineage (NCBI taxonomy): Eukaryota > Metazoa > Chordata > Actinopteri > Salmoniformes > Salmonidae > Oncorhynchus > Oncorhynchus clarkii. The sequence continues at coordinate 28,743,416 of NC_092152.1, forward strand.
ATGTATATACCATATATTGTCTTCCCTACAGATTAGAAAAAAAGAACAGATGCTCTGAACTATCTGATCAGACTCCAGTTCTACCTACCTACCTACCTACCTACCTACCTACCTACCTACCTACCCACCCACCCACCCACCCACCCACCCACCCACTCCAGCCTGCCCCTTGGTGAGATCAAACAGCATCTAGTAGGCCATGCAGTATATTTATTGTCTTTACTTCCTGAGTCATCATGAGGATAGACATCCTTGTGTCCTTGATCATATGACATTTTACTGACCTCCTGAAATGGAGTGAGAACACTAACTATTGGGCGATCCCACGCCAGTGGGAGCAGAACATATTTTTGTTATCTCAGATTGTTCTTTCAATTCTCACAAACGTCATTGGGAGGAAGGATGTTTGAAATGCTTTTATTTGTATCACAAACTGTTTGAGAGAATCATGATGAAAGTAGCCATTTTAAGTAAGAAACATAAAAAGGAAATAGTCAAACAAAATAACAAAACTATATACAAGGAGTACCGGTACCGAGTCAATTTGCAGGGATACGAGGAAATTGAAGCAATATGTACATGTACAGTTGAAGTCGGATGTTTACATACACCTTAGCCAAATACATTTAAACCCAGTTTTTCACAGTTGCTGACATTTAATCCTAGTAACAATTCCCTGTCTTAGGTCAGTTAGGATCACCACTTTATTTTAAGAATGTGAAATGTCAGAATAATAGTAGAGAGAATGAGAATTTATTTAATATTTTATTTCTTTCATCACATTCCCAGTGGGTCAGAAGTTTACATGCACTCAATTAGTATTTGGTAGCATTGCCTTTAAATAGTTTAACTTGGGTTGCCTTCCACAAGCTTCCCACAATAAGTTGGGTGAATTGTGGCCCATTCCTCCTGACAGAGCTGTTGTAACTGAGTCAGGTTTGTAGGCCTCCTTGCTCGCACACGCTTTTTCAGTTCTGCCCACAAATTTATAGGATTGAGGTCAGGGCTTTGTGAAGGCCACTCCAATACCTCGACTTTGTTGTCCTTAATTAAGCCATCTTTTTTTGTGAAGTGCACCAGTCCCTCCTGCAGCAAAGCACCCCACAACATGATGCTGTTACCCCCATGCTTCACGGTTGGGACGGTGTTCTTCGGCTTGCAAGCCTCCCCCTTTTTCCTCCAAACATTACGATGGACATTATGGCCGAACAGTTCCATTTTTGTTTCATCAGACCAGAGGACATTTCTCCAAAAAGTACGATCTTTGTCCCCATGTGCAGTTGCAAACCGTAGTCTGGCTTTTTTATGCCGGTTTTGGAGCAGTGGCTTCTTCCTTGCTGAGCGGCCTTTCAGGTTATGTTGATATAGGACTCGTTTTACTGTGGATATAGATACTTTTGTATCGGTTTCCACCAGCATCTTCACAAGGTCCTTTGCTGTTGTTCTTGAATTGATTTGCACTTTTTGCACCAAATTACATTCATCTCTAGGAGACAGAACGCGTCTCTTCCTGAGCGGATATGACGGCTGCGTGGTCCCATGGTATTTATACTTGCATACTATTGTTTGTACAGATGAACGTAGTACCTTCAGGCATTTGGAAATTGCTACCAAGGATGAACCAGACATGTGGAGGTCTACACATTTTTTTCCTGAGTTCTTGGCTGATTTCTTTAGATTTCCCCATGATGTCAAGCAAAGAGGCACTGAGTTTGAAGGTAGGCCTTGAAATACATCCACAGGTACACCTCCAATTGACTCAAATGATGTCATTTAGCCTATCAGAATCTTCTAAAACCATTACATAATTTTCTGGAATTTTCCAAGCTGTTTAAACTTGACTAGACAATCAGGATGGATAATAAACAGAGTAGCAGCAGCGTATGTGATAGTGTGAATGTGACGTCAATGTGTGTGTGTTGGAGTGTGGGTGGAGTCCAGTGAGTCTGCGTAGTGCCGGTGCAAGAGAGTCAGTACAAATAAAAAGGGGCTCAATGCAAATAGTCAGGGTTGACATTTTATTAACTGTTCAGCAGTCTTATGGCTTAGGGGTAGGAGCTGTTCAGGAGCCTTTTGGTCCCAGACTTGGCGCTCCGGTACCACTTGCTGTGCGTTAGCAGAGAGAACAGTCTATGACTTGGATAGCTGGAATCTTGCTTATTTTTTAGACATTGTAACAATATACTCTTCAAACCATGTCAATGGTTGTGGGCTCTATCAGTGGGCTCTATCATACTTTTAATGATATGACCCATTTTTATACATAGATATTGACATAGGTCACTAACCAATTCCAGTCCTCCTTTAGGTCACCGGCAGAGTTCCCTTTGAAATATTTTGTCCATTCACTGTTTTGGTGATGCTCAAATTGATCATACCTTCAGAATTAGTGGAGAGCCCACTCTGGAAATTTGATTTACTTGTAGAGCAAGGTTCCCCAACTGGTGGCCCATGAGCCGAATTAGGCTCACTGGTGGTTTTATTTGGCCCCCCAACTCCTTTTTTGTTTATTGGAATTTTCATTGTTGGACATAAAATACTGCAAAAACACTAGGAAATCATCTCCAAGTGAGTTTTAATTTAGGAAATGTATTCCCACACGAGAGACAGGTAATCATATACAAATTTAAGCAAGGTTTGAAATGATTGTTTGTCATATTATATCCGTTTAGGTTTCTTACGGTCATTTTGCAGTCTACAAATGATTTGTAATTATGTTCCGACCATCCGCTCAAGTAAAATCAGCCCACAGCTGAATCTAGTTGATGATTCCTGTTGTAAAGTATATGCTTCCAAACAATGTCTTAAAATGAAACAAATTCTAAAGGTAGTTTTGAGATATTCATATTAGTTGTGAAAGGTTTTATTTCAGAACCAAGACATACATATTTTACAGTACACTATAAGAAGAATAATGACACCAAGATGTCTCATGTACTGTCCAAGGGGTCTTTAAAAGGGTCTAAAATAGCTACTTTCATCATGATTTTCAACAGCAACAAACTGATGATACAAATGTAAAAAGCATGTCAAACATCCATCTCCTAATGAAGTTTCTGTGAGAATTGCCAGAACAATCTGAGATAGAAAAAATATTTTCCGCTGGCATGGAATCGCTCTTTTGGGACATGATAGCTCCCCATTATCTAACTAACTAACCTACTAATTATCTAACTAACTAACCTACTAATTATCTAACAAAAACGAGCCTACTAATTATCTAACAAACTAAAATCATGTGCTCAGAGTTTTGAGGTTTTGGTTCAACAAACCATCACCTCACTTTGGTGTGTGTGTCCGTGTGCATGTGTGGGCATGCATGTGTGTGTGTGCCTGCATGTGTGTACATTTATTCTCAAACTGTGTGCACGACAAGGTGATTTGTCTGTGTCTGAGTGTTAATGAGTATGTTTATCAGTTTTCTGCTGAGTAACATTATGGCATAGCAATGTTGTCCTCATCCCCTATTTACAAGTGATTTAGCCTAAAAATGAGACCACATTTTATGATAACGAAACAACTGTCAAAGTTTGACAATCAAATTGATCAAGCTACTGTATGAATCAGTTTTTCAGAATAGCTCAGTCATAGGAGTTAAGGATGACCAACCTAACTAATCAGTGACCACCACAGTGTGAAAGAGGTCTTACTTCCTTAGCTTCTCTGTCCTTTGTGTACTGCCATTACTGAATACTGGATTGATAAAACACATTCCCCATGTCCTTTTCACTGTGGAATAAACTGTCAGACATTTTGAAAAGCGCCTCTTTGTCTTGTTTTAGCTCTACTGTAATTATTTTTAGAAAGCGGCTAAACATTCTCCAGGCCTGGTGTTTCTTGGACCAATTTTAAGTCCAAGAATGATCTTTCTGTATGAATATTATCGCTCTGTGGGAACAGCAGGTTGCCACTCAAACATACTGTGTTATCACTCTGTACTCCAGTGTGTAAAAGGCTCCCATGGAGGCTCTCTTTCTGTCTGCAGTAGGCAGCTTTCACTCAGCCAGCCAGTCACTGCTCCCCCATACCACCCACTCCACCCCAGCCTGCCTCTGTAGAGTGACAGACAGGTGACTGGGGCTATGTCTTTGGTCTCCTAATTGCAGTAATCATAGCGGCGTGTGATTACTAACACAGTGTATTTGACACATTCAGAGCCCTTAATATTCACAATGCTGAAAAACACCTGTGCTTAACAAACCTTCTCAAACTGTGGAGAGCACTTCAACAACAATTTCCTATCCAATGTTTGAATTGGAGGAAATAATTCAAGAAAGCATACTTTCAAGACATCGGATTGTCCAAATGTTAACATAAGTATAATATTTGTAACATCTTTTAATGGGCAAAATGTCCACAATAAATTAAATATCTTGTGTCCTGTGAAATGAAATATTATCTTGTGTCCTATGAATTGGGTAATAGTATAAAGTTGCTATCAGAGTGGCATTTATGTGTGACATCTGGTTGAATTACTTATAGTATAAGTAAATCAGGGAATATGTACAGTACCAGTCAAGTTTGGACACCTACTCATTCCTGGGTTTTCATTTATTTTTGACTATTTTCTACATTGTAGAATAATAGTGAAGACATAAACTATGAAGTAACACATGTAATCATGTAACTGAAAGTGTTAAACCAGTCAAAATATATTTATATTTTAGATTCTTCAAAGTAGCCACCCTTTGCCTTGATGACAGCTTTGCACACTCTTGGTATTCTCTCAAACAGCTTCACCTGGACATATTTTCCAACAGTCTTGATGGAGTTTGCACATTTTTTAAATTTAATTTAACCTTTTTATTTAACTAGGCAAGTCAGTTAAGAACAAATTCTAATTTACAATGAGGGCCTACCAAAGGCAAAAGGCCTCCTTCGGGGAAGGGGGCTGGAATTTAAAAAAAGAAAATGCTGAGCACTTGTTGGCAGCTTTACCTTCACTCTGCGGTCCAACTCATCTCAAACCATCTCAATTGGGTCGAGGTCGGGTGATTGTGGAGGCCAGGTCATCTGATGCAGCACTCCATCACTCTCCTTTTTGGTCAAATAGCCATTACACAGCCTGGAGGTGTGTTCGATCATTGTCCTGTTGGAAAACAAATGATCGTCCCTCTAAGCACAAACCAGATAGGATGGCGTATTGCTGCAGAATGCTGTGGTAGCCATGCTGGTTAAGTGTGCCTTGAATAAATCACTGACCGTGTCACCATCAAAGCACCATCACACCTCCTCCTCCATGCTTCATGGTGAGAACCACATGTGGAGATCATCCGTTCACCTACTCTGCGTCTCAAAGACAGCGGTTGGAACCAAAAATCTCAAATTTGGACTCATCAGACCAAAGGACAGATTTCCGGTGGTCTAATGTCCATGTCCAGCCAACACCTCATTTGGCCGCCTTTCGTTCCAGTTCTCTGCTGCCTGTGACTGGAACGAATTGCAAAAATCGCTGAAGTTGGAGACTTTTATCTCCCTCACCAACTTCAAACATCTGCTATCTGAGCAGCTAACCGAGCGCTGCAGCTGTACATAGTCTATCGGTAAACAGCCCACTCATTTTTACCTACCTCATCCCGAAATGTTTTTATTTATTTACTTTTCTGCTCTTTTGCACACCAATATCTCTACCTGTACATGACCATCTGCTCATTTATCACTCCAGTGTTGTTAATCTGCAAAATTGTAATTATTCGCCTACCTCCTCATGCCTTTTGCACACAATGTATATAGACTCCCCTTTTTTTCTACTGTGTTACTGACTTGTTAATTGTTTACTCCATGTGTAACTCTGTGTTGTCTGTTCACACTGCTATGCTTTATCTTGGCCAGGTCGCAGTTGCAAATGAGAACTTGTTCTCAACTAGCCTACCTGGTTAAATAAAGGTGAAATAAAAATATTTAAAAAATTAAAAATTGCTTGTGTTTCTTGGCCCAAGCATGTCTCTTCTTATTATTGGTAGTGGTTTCTTTGCAGCAATTCGACCATGAAGGCATGATTCACTCAGTCTCTGAAAAGTTGATGGTGTAGCCTTCATTTCTCAGAACAAGAATAGACTGATGAGTTTCAGAAGAAAGTTATTTGTTTCTGGCCATGTTGAGCCTGTAATCAAACCCACCAATGCTGATGCTCCAGATACTCAACTAGTCTAAAGAAGGCCAGTTTTATTACTTATTTAATCAGGACAACAATTTTCAGCTGTGCTAACATAATTGCATAAGGGTTTTCTAATGATCAATTAGCCTTTTAAAATAATAAACTTGGATTAGCTAACACAACGTGCCATTGGAACACAGGAGTGATGGTTGCTGATAATGGGCCTCTGTATGCCTTTGTAGATATTCCATTAAAAAATCAGCCATTTCCAGCTACAATAGTCATTTACAACATTAACAATGTCTACACTGTATTTCTGATAAATTTTATGTCATTTTAATGGACATTTCTAAGTGACCCCAAACTTTTGAACGGTAATGTAACTCTGGATCTTCCTTTCCTGTGGCGGTCCTTATGAGAGCCAGTTTCATCATAGTGCTTCATGGTTTTTGCGACTGCACTTGAAAGAACTTTCAAAGTTCTTGGAATGTTCCATATTGTCTGACCTTCACGTCTTAAAGTAATGATGGACTGTCGTTTCTCATTTGCTTATTTTAGCTGATCTTGCCATAATATGGACTTAGCCCCTTTTTGGTAAAGGACCATCTTCTGTATACCACCCCTACTTTGTCACAATACAACTGATTGGCTCAAACTCATTACAAAGGAAAACAAATCCACAAATTAACTTTTAACAAGGCACGCCTGTTAATTGAAATGCGTTCCAGGTGACTACCTCATGAAGCTGGTTGAGAGAATGCCAAGAGTGTGCAAAGTTGTCAAGGCAAAGGGTGTCTACTTTGAAGAATCTCAAATATAAAATATATTTTGATTTGTTTAACACTTTTTGGGTTATTACATGATTCCATATGTTATTTCATCATTTTGATGTCTTCACAGTTATTCTGCAATGTAGAAAATAGCAAAAATATAGAAACCCTGGAATGAGTAAGTTTGTCCAAACTGTTGACTTACTGAATATGAGTAGCACCTTACAATAAGTTTGTGTTCAAAGTCGCCCCCACCCTCCCTCCATGTTGAGTTATCATATTTTATTCCTAGGGTTTAACAGCAGGGGGCAGTAACGCCCCAAGTAAGACCGTGTTGCTGCTGTCTGAAAATTAAGCCTGCTTAGATTATTCTTCTGGTCGTGATTGTTCAACAGCTTGGTGATAAAGGTGGGATTGTGCTTGGTTTAGCTCATAGCATCAGGTGTGTCAGCCAGGTTAGGTATTAGGCCAAAATAAGACTATGCTGTTCTCCTGGACCAATATGCCCTCCCATCCGTCCCTAAACACATACCAGGCCAAGGTCTGCACCACTGCTGATAAGGATGATAGTACTGTCATTTTATATTGAACACACTTTCCATAGATGGCACGTCAAGGGGCAATATGCAGTTGCTACATCCATTTTTGGACTTAAATAAATTACATAATTGAGTTATATGTACCCAATGATTCTTGAAGAATATAGCTTATAAATGCCTCTTGAGCTTAGTTCAACTCACGTACCCCATCAGAACCCCCAATATATTAAGGCTATCCAAACACTGTATAGCCGCAACATGGTTAAGACTATACTTTTGATATCATAGAGGGTCAGTCCTTGCGGCCACAGCTGTCTATGATTTTGAGACTGGTTACATTTCTCCAGCCCCATCCCTCCAGCTTTTTACCAAGACAGTGGTGGGGAAACACTTTGTTTAAAATGCGGACTGCCCCTTTGAAGTGATGTCATATATTATGATTGGGCGATAACATTCTGAACCAGCACTGCATGTACTTTGGGGATTTATGCGAATTTGTACACTTTTATGATGTAAGAAAGCTCTATTTTACTCAGAATTTTCAATCACATTACAGGAGTCATTTATTCCACTTTAAACATATGTGTTTATCCTGGATTAAGTTACAATTGTTGCAATAATGCCTCCCACCTGGGGTGTTTAGGACTAATAGTATATGCAATCGCATGGCCTTAAATGGCTATACAAATGTACCCAATGATTCTTGAAGAATATAGCTTATAAATAAATCATAATAGCAGATCTCACAAGCAGATTATCTTTCATTACATTTCAGGACTTTTTTGGAAGTAAAAATGTTTGACCATTAAAATAAAATGTTCCCTTAACCCTTAACCCTAACCCCAAAAACCCTAACTTTGATCCCAAACCCTAAACCTAACCCTTAACCCTAACCCCAAAAACCCTAACTTTGATCCTAAACCTAACCCTTAACCCTAACCCCAAAAACCCTAACCTTGATCCCAAACCCTAAACCTAACCCTAACCCCAAAAACCCTAACCTTGATCCCAAACCCTAAACCTAACCCCAAAAACCCTAACCTTGATCCCAAATCCTAAACCTAACCCTTAAGCTTAAAATAGCATTTGAACAAATTCAGGACATGAAAAAAGTTGTCAGAACAAAAAAAGTTCTACGTTGTCAGGACATTCGGGTTAATTGTTAGGACATTGGGGTCCTGATAAGGTAGGAAAACAACCATACATACACACACACACACACACACACACACACACTGGCCTAAAATGCCTTTTTCCTTTTGGGGACTGACTAAATGTCCCCAGTTGTTTGAATTTTCCTTGTTTTACAATCCCTTGTGAGGACTTCTGGTCCCCACAAGGATAGCAAAACCACACACACATAATTGTCACCATTAAATTATGTAGATGATAATGATTATTTCATACTCTTGACTTTTCTGACTGGTGATAATACACATTGTGAGACGATTAATGAAAAACAGTTCAGGAGTGCTCACAAAAAAAGTTCACCTGGAACACACTTTTTCCTCACATCCCTGTTGCCATGGATACCATGGTCAAAATGTCAGCTGTCTGCATTTCTCTGAGACTGAGAGACTCTCTCTAATGATAAAGCTATGCAGCCACCATTTGTACAATGGTAACCAATATCCATTTGTCCACAGAGACGTTTGTGCTACTTACATCTACACATGCACAGGCCCTCTTGGACCTTTAGCTGTCAGGAAGAAACGTCCAGGAATAGTCTGATCCACAGCCACTCCGTAGTATTTTCTTACTTGGTCATTTATTTGCTTCGGGTAACTAAAGCATTGAAACTTGCACACCATTTCAGATGTTAACTGAGTTTAAGGACACACCTGTCTCTCATTCTCCATACTGAGAACTTGACTGGAAAGTGTGTGTGTGTGTGTGTGAGAGTGAGAGAAAGAGAGAGAGAGCCCAAGATATTGTATTGCACATTGATACACATAGGGACAGGCTTGAGTAGAAACACCAGTGCCCCCACCCTGTTCCCTCCCGATAGACCCCTACTCCCACCTCCCCTCTCCCTGTATCAGAAAAGGGGTTCTGCTTTCCATTTGAGCCCAATGTGATCCAGATGAGGGGTTTCCATAGGTAGGAGCGGCGGGCCGGGCCCAGGGTCTTCACGGGTCACTTTTAATTTACCACAGAGCTCAGCCCACAGAATCAAAACACACAGGACCCCTTCACAGAACAGGCCAGGAAAGAATTTACACGTCACACCTTTATTCATTACCATATCAAGTGGTAACTCAAGGGCTTACAAGATATACTTTTCAATACTGTTTGGCATTTATGTAAGCATGCAAATGCATATTCATCAAGTAGAGTTTCTTGTTTATTTTGCACAGTAAGCATGACTTTTTAGGGATTCACTGTCATATTGGAGGCTATCATTGTATATAAACATTTCTTCTAAATTTATAAAGATTAAATTAGTTGAAGAGCAGTGCTGTATATATCTAGTGTAAGGGGGAGACAGAGGGAAAAGTAGGTTGGCTAGATTTCTTTTTTTGCTTGGTCTAAATTAACTCCTCTTGCAATGTTTTAGATTTGACCAATTATTTTACTTTTTTAGTTCTGTCCTTTGTATGCTCCTCTCCTCTTCAACACTAAAGCAGGGAGTTCCCTGGAATAACCAGAAATACTGTGTGCTGGAATAGCAGCAGATTGCTTCAAACAGAATTAGTCTCTAAGCTGTAAAAGATGGTGAGGGAGGAGAAAGAAACTAAGCTTGGGAAATATGTATTTCCACAGCGCTCTAATCATTGTGACAGTGCCTGGCCATGCACAGTTTAAAATAGTAAATCTGATCGAAGACATTTCAAGGGCTGAATAGTGATGGCTCTCCCTGAATCAGTGAGGGTGCCCGTGCGAGGCTGTGTACAGTTGTGAATGGGAGCTTGTAAAAATGTTTCAGCCAATGTCTTGATTGCAAGTATGTCTATCAGCTGTATGTTTTTGTATGTGCTGTATGTTTATCTAACACTTTGGTGAACATATCAGACAACCAGGAAACCTATAATTCCCAGACTGTCCTGTAGTCTTTTCCATGCTGGACCAAGAGGAAGAAACCCTGTTCACTGTGGTTTTGAATAAGCACATGTGTGTTTTTGAGCGTGTGTACCTATGTACCTCAGGCACTAGGAAAGGGGGATAAATGGGGTTGGCCTAGTATTTTAAATTTACCCCCAATTCACCTCTAGGGGGAGGGGGAAGGAGGGCAAAGTGTGGGTAAATTGCATAAAATCCTCCCTGGTGCATTCTCAAAGCCACCCTAAATAGCAGCATTACTCAGTGCTCTAAAACAGCCAATAAACACATGTCCATGTATCTGTTTCTGTGCCAAGGCTGTTTAACAAAACATGTTTTACATTACAGGTTGTAAGTCACCTGAAAAACCCAGGAGTACACTAAGTCTCAACAACGTTATGATGAAGCGTCTGTGGGGTTTAATACACAGGGTTTAATACCATGGCACAACATTAAAAGTAATGATCTTGCTCCAGTGTTATTGATGGGTCACTGGGAGACTGGAAAATGTACACACACACACTTCCACACTCTCAAATGAAGCACATACACTGTATTAGCTAACACACTCAAATAAACACACAGAATCATGTCACATTTCAGTCCGCTGCTGGGAACAGGATTTGAGTTTAGGTTTTTCTCAAAGAACACAATAGTTATGCTCTGGAAAGCTTTAAAATGAACCATATAGTAAATGAAGCATACAAGCTGATTTGAAAACTGGGGGACTATAAACTGGGGGAACATAAAACATGTCATTCCATTTACAATGAACAAAAATACAAACGCAACATGTAAGTGTTGGTCCCATGTTTCATGAGCTGAAATAAAAGATCACAGACATTTTCCATATGAACAAAAAGCTTATTTCGCTCAAATGTTGTGCACAAATTTGTTTACATCCCTGTTAGTGAGCATTTCTCCTTTGCCAAGATAATCCCTCCACCTGACAGGTGTGGCATATCAAGAAGCTTATTAAACAGCATGATCATTACACAGGTGCACACCGTACAGGGGGAAATGTGCAGTTTTGTCACACAGCACAATGCCACAGATGTCTCAAGTTTTGAGGGAGCTTGCAATTGGCATGCTGACTGCAGGAATGTAATGTCTACCAGAGCTGTTGCCAGATAATTTAATGTTAATTTATCTACCATAAGCCATTGTTTTAGAGAATTTGGCAGTACCAGCCTCAGAACCACAGACCACGTGTAACCACGCCAGCACCAGACCTCCACATCCGGCTTCTTCACCTGCAGGATCGTCGGAGACCAGCCACCCGGACAGCTGATGAAACTGAGGAGGATTTCTGTCTGTAATAAAGCCCTTTTGTGGGGAAAAACTCATTCTGTTTGGCTGGGCCTGGCTCTCCAGTGGGTGAGCATATGCTATTCCAGGCCCACCCATGGCTGCGCCCCTGCCGCATCATGTAAAATCCATAGATTAGGGCCTAATGAATTTATTTAAATTGACTGATTTCCTTATATGAACTGAAACTCAATAAAATCATAGAAATTGTTGTATGTTGTGTTTATATTTTTGTTTAGTGTGGATTCATTCCAATCCCATAACATTGAGAAGCAAACTGCTTTTTAAAAGTTTAACCGCAAGAGTACTCTTTTTACATCTCACCCCTGAAATAAAAATGGCCAACGAAACAAAAGATATGTTTTCCTTTTAATTATTATTATTTTTCTTATTGCTAGGTAATCTAATTCCTTCCTGTGTCATAAATTTAGCCAAAGTAATCTGCAGCTTGTTAAATTGCTAATGGATACAGACAGAGCTCTGAGCCTCAGTGGTCATGTTATTCTGGGCTTTAGGACTAGAAGTATTGGGGAGGATGAAGGGGGTTGGGTTTTTTGTGGAAGTACAATAAGGGCTTTTACACCAGGCCAGTACAGGAAAATGGTCAGAGAGAGAGAGCGAGAGATTGAAAAGTAATTTCTAAGAACAGCGTGATCTCTCTCTGACAGTGAAGGGTAGGTGTATGTGTCTATATGAATAGATGGATGGTGCACCCTGCATGTGACTTTAAACATGTGACTTTACATCCCCCCCCCCCCCCCTCCTCATCTCATTTCTCCCCACCCCAAAGTCCTGTGTAAAAATGGTGATATTAAGTCAGCGACCCGGTGCTTTCTAAACTGTCACCTTTACCCCCGCGTTCAGCCAACATAGCGAGGCTAGATAAGCGGACAGGCAGAGAGGCCCAATCTATCAGGCACGGCGCTGAATGATGGACAGTAATTAAAAGTTAGCTAATAACCTCTTCACACCTGACATTTCAACAGGGAGGTCCTGGACACCATTATCTACATATAGATTAAAAGGCGTAATTGGCGGGGAGCTAGGGTTAGGAGGATTGCGAAAGGAAGAGAAAAAATCCCAGGCCTTCACCAAACCATTAAGTGGAATATCTGAGTGACACTGATTTTGCTCCTCTGCCTAATGTGACAGGAATTTAGCTGAACTAAAATTCTGAACGAATGAAGCCTATCTCACCGTGGTTATTACCGAGGCAAACACTGGCCATGGAAAATAGCTTTAATTTCATCATAATTACTAGATGGACGTGACTCGTCAGAGACACAATGTTCAGAGTGGGGAGGGAGGAGGACTCTGGAAAAACGATTCTATGAAGCCGTTATGAAGTATTTTAGCTAGCATTGTCTAGAGGGAATAGTCAGGTGACTCAGTCCAAACTTTTACTTGTACGCCTAGTGTGGTGTGTGTGTTGTTGCCAGGGGAGATGATAGGAAGAGTGCAATGTGAGGAGTGTCCAATTATATGTGCTTCTATACCTTCATACTCCTGTATGGCTATGAGGAGGGAGATGTTCTAAACTGGAGAATACATGATTTTTCCACATGGAAAAATAAAGTGAGGTTGTATAACTATTTACAAGTTAATATTTGGGCTTTTTTTTATTTAGTTGCTAATCTCTACAAATGCAATTACCAATTAAAGGCAAAATGCCTTAGCTGGCAGTCAGTATTTTATCTTGTGTTTCACACTAGAATGTACAGGTTCATATAATCATATGCTTCAACTGAGACTTGGTACCTTTGAAGAAAAAGTCCCACTAGCATCCACAAAACCAGGAATAATTCCAACAGCTCTGTGTGTGTGCAGATGAAGCTCCCATTAGAGTAATCACACAGTGCATATTTGGCTCCTCTTAATTGTAAGTGCTAACACATTGCTCTGGGTATTCAGTCACAAGGGCCTCGGTTCAGCCAGGGGGAGAGAAATAAACTCGGAACATTCTACAATACCTCCCAGCAGCATATTTACACAGATCTCTATCACGTGTCTGGGGCAGATCTGCTGTTACTTCATAGTACTACTATGACATACTTAAGGCTGTTGTGGAGAACTGTAGTACTGCCTCTCATTGATTGTAGTCTGTTACATTGATTCTGTCTTGCACTGCATTAAGGTTGTTGACATGGTTTTCAACAGATAAAATACTTTGTGTGCCATGAATTACATTGTGGGGTCAAGAGCCCTCTCTAGCAGTTAGAGTAACTGTAATCATTGACTTATCAGAGTGATATTTATCCAGGACCAGGTTGAAGTTGAAATGGAGGTATTCATCTGCCGCTGTCCTTCTCTACTCACACAGAGCACATCCCTGTGGAACATGTTATAGGTCTTGTATGCACCTGGCTCCTGGCCACTAGATGTCCCTGTTGCCCCAGTGTCAGGCGCATGTTTCGTTGTGGTGGCGTCTGTCCATGACCTGTCTCTCCAGAGCCCAAGCTCATCCATCATGTCCAGAGGTGCTAGTCCCTCCAACACCCAAATCAGAAGAAAACACCTATTTTCATCACGATTCCCTCCCATCTTTCCATCTCTCTAAACCTCTCTCTCTTTTCCTCTCTTTTCCTTCCTCTCATGTCCTGTTCCCACTCTCCGATAAAGAGATCACTTTACTGTTTACACTGCAGGACTGGTGTTGTTAACAGGTGTAGGGTAATGGGATCTCTACTAGCAGCTAGGCACTGAGAGGGTTGTACTCCCTGGGCCCCCCTCTGTCTCCTCTCCCCCCCACACACCCGTCTGATGGATTACACCCACCATTCATCTAAATTATGTCACTGGCAATGAGCAATCTGCTTAATCTGGCCTAAACGAAGCGCAGGGTTTGTTACTGTTGACACGTCCTCAGCACTCACTTCTCCTGATTACTGTCAGGCCCTGTAGGAGTGACAGCTGGGCCCCCCACACAGCCAGCCACACAGCCAGCCACACAGCCAGCCAGCCAAGGGGAAAGAAGGGAAGGGGTACTTCAGTGCTGTGAGTTCCAAGGTAACAAGCTAAAACACTACCACTACTGACCTCTCTGCAGCTGTGGGTGCACCAAGACAAGGCCTAATCGCCAAACTAAACCAATAGGGGCAGGGCACAGGAAGGCAGATGTGAATGGCATGGGGTATTAAACCGGTCTGACTTCAGCAAGTAAATGCATTAGTGTTCCCTCACCCCTGCCATTTTGTTCCACTCCTGCCATTTTGGCTCCTCTCTCTCTGTTCTCCCACCCTTCCCCGAGGGCCCCCCCCCTTCCCCCATTTATGTTTAATTCCTTTCTCTCCTGCTGTCTCGCTCTCTCTCCAAAATCCTCTCAGCTGCAAGGCAGATGTTGAGACATTCTCTTTCTTTGACTCTTTCTTTCTTTAACTATGTCTTTCTTTTCAGAAATACAAACTCAAGTATGTTTTGTATGGCTCTGAGGTCAGGCTCTTTGACCACACAGATAGCATCTGTAACGGCTGGCAGCAGCAGAATACTGATCTCTATCATTTCCATGGAGCATATCATCAATCTGTTGGACACACGCCAACAAAATAACTCATAAACAGAAAGGTTTAAACAAAATCCCACCTGTTAAAATTCCCAACATTTCTCATGATTTTACCAAAGAATTAAATGTTCTATGGGTATTCTCTATTACTCCAGTCTATGTTCTTGGCAGGGCCAGTTTGCAATAGGGGACCCCCGTGACAAAAATGAGGTGGGGGGGTTTATCAACATGTGGAGCTAATTAATCTCAGTTTATGGCTTTGTTTTCAAAGAATGTAAATGGTGAACAGTCTACTTCTGGACAGAATTACTGGCAAAGGACTCATACTTCACCCCCTTATCTCTCTCATATTCTCTCTCCTATTCTCTCTGTCTTCTCTTCTCTCCAATTCTCTCTCTCCTATTCTCTCTCTGCTATTCTCTCCTATTCTCTCTCTCCTATTCTCTCTCTCATATGATCTTCTCTCCTATTCCATCTCTCCTATTCTCTCTCTCTTCTATTATCTTCTCTCCTATTCTTTCTCTCCTATTCTCTCTCTCCTATTCTCTCTCTCCTATTCTATTTTCTCCTATTCTCTCTTTCTTATTCTCTCTTTCCTATTCTCTCTCCTATTCTCTCTCTCCAATTATCTCTCTTCTATTCTCTCTCTCCTATTCGCTCTCTCCTATTCTCTTCTCTCCTATGCACTTCTCTCATATTCTCACTCTCCTATTCTCTCACTCCCATTCTCTTCTCTCATATTCTCCCTCTCTTATTCTCTCTCTCCTATTCTCTTCTCTCCTATTCTCTTCTATTCTCTCTCCTATTCTCTTCTCTCCTTTCTCTACTCCTATTCTCTTCTATTCTCTCTCCTATTCTCTTATCTCCTTTTCTTTTCTCTCCTATTCTCTTCTCTCCTATTCTCTTCTCTCCTATTCTCTCTCGCCTATTCTCATGATCCTATTCTCTCTCTCCTATTCTCTTCTCTCCCATTCTCTCTCTCCTATTCTCTTCTCTCCTATTCTCTTCTATTCTCTCTCCTATTCTCTTCTCTCCTTTCTCTACTCCTATTCTCTTCTATTCTCTCTCCTATTCTCTTATCTCCTTTTCTTTTCTCTCCTATTCTCTTCTCTCCTATTCTCTTCTCTCCTATTCTCTTCTCTCCTATTCTCTTCTCTCCTTTCTCTACTCCTATTCTCTTCTATTCTCTCTCCTATTCTCTTCTCTCCTTTCTCTACTCCTATTCTCTTCTATTCTCTCTCCTATTCTCTTATCTCCTTTTCTTTTCTCTCCTATTCTCTTATCTCCTTTTATTTTCTCTCCTATTCTCTATTCTCTTCACTCCTCTCTCTAACCAAAATCACTCCAGCTGTCCAATCAGTCCCCTGGATACAGTAAGATGTATTAGCTTGCTAATGTGAGATACAGTATGTGACCAAACTGAAACACACATTCTAATGTTGACTTGTTAACTAGAGGGAGGAGGGGAGAGGAAATGCTCTAGAAAAGCTAGCGCTACATTGAGGGACAGATAGAAACAAAGAAACTGAAATAACCCACCCAAGCCACTCTAGTCATAGACGGTTCACTCTGCTACCACACGGCAAGCGGTACAAGAGCACCAAGTCTAGGACAGCATCTACCCCCAAGCCATAAGACTCCTGAACACCTAATCAAATGGTTACCCAGACTATTTGCATTATCCCTCTCTCTCTTACACTGCTGCTACTCTCTGTTGTTATCATCTATGCATAGTCACTTTAATAACTCTACCTACATGTACATATTACCTCAACTAACCGGTGCCCCAGCACATTGACTCTGTACCGGTACCCCCCCTGTATATAGTCTCACTATTGTTATTTTACTGCTGCTCTTTAATTACTTGTTACTTTTATTTCTTATTCTTATCCGCATTTTTATAAACTGCAGTGTTGGTTAGGGGCTCGTAAGAAAGCATTTCACTGTAAGGTGAATATTGTGAATACCTGTTGTATTCGGCGCATGTGACTAATGCAATTTATTTGATTTGAAATAAGATGCCCTAAAGCACAGGTTCTACAAGTATTTCCTTACTTCCTTTTGTTAACCTGGTTGAATGTGTAAATCTTCCTTCAATATACTGCCTCTTATGCCTCCCCGTTTCCTCCAATGAACAATCCACTAAAGGTTTACCATGTTTTATTATTGCATTATTAAATGTTATGTCTCAGGGGACAAAAGGAATCAATATACCCTGTAAAGAGTAGTAATCATGTCAAATCCACCAGGATCATTGCTTTTTACTGGAGAGAGATGTGGTGTGGGCTTCTCACCCAAAACCAGGAGATAGAAATAATACTGTGATTATTGATATAAATAATGATCAATACTTAGTTTATTATCTCAAATCTCCAAGCGTTTAGTACAGTATCCATATTTTACACCCAAATGCCTGACAGTTGTCTTGTTCATAGAACATCTCACAGAAAGCCATTTCACAACATTTGCATCATTCCTCAGATGTCTAGACATTGTATGGTTGTCTTTTTTTTCTACTCCTTCTAAAAACCTTCCGTCTGACGGTATAGTATGTCATCTCCTAAGAGAGCAGTATTTGACTGAAGTCACAATGTAGGCAGTACAAAGCGTCTTCATTGGTCGATATTTATAAAGGTGTCGCTATTACTGACACATTTCCTTATAGGAACAAATCACCAGTAGGGAATGGAGGAGCCTGTATGGTAGTGTTTGAAGCTTTGTGCTACTGCAGTCATCTGGTCTGAGATCAGTGCTGCGTGACGTTCACAGCACCCAGGGGGGTTTGTGAAGAGGGACTGTTTTTCTGTCCCCCCTGAGAATCCTAAAGATTTAGAAAACAAGTTCTTTCCCCTCCCTCTTGCAGGTGGTAACTAGGGAGTTGGTGGTTTGGGAGGAATGGCGATTGCTGTCCTACTCAAACTAATGCTTACACTCATCTACCTCACGATGAGAGAGACTGAGCACATAGGCCCTAACTACCGGCAACACTAACTTACCACTATGGCAGAAATTGCACTCAGTTGGAAGAAAATGTGTTGGTTGAAAAGTGATGTGCTATTGATTGTTTAATGGGTTGAATAGACTACAATCTCTTATATTGTATTATGGATGTTGGTGTATCATAGATTGTTTGTGGTTATGTGTGCTCTATCATTACATACCACTGCTCTCCATGCCGATACACCTGCTCCAGTTGGATGGCATTGAACTCACACAGAGGTGACTACACAAGGGATTGAGTTTAGCAACAAGTCGATAGCTGAAGCACACACTGCCGAGGTAATAGAAGTGGTGTGTGTGGAGGGGGTCTGCGGTCCGGCCCGGGTATTCCTCCACTGCCTCATTAGGACTGATTTACACTACAGCCAGGTGAGTAGGCAGGCAGGAACACCCCCCCCCCCCCACACACACACACACTGCCCTGACTTTCTTCATCTCTCCTTTACTGTCTCTCTCCCTATCACCCCCTCTCATTTTCCTGCCATGCACAGACAATGGGGCCCTGGAGAGTACCGGCTTCTGCTGAATTATTCAAAACAGCAGTGGCATCAAGCCGGAGAGTGAAGGAGAGAGGCAAGGAGGAAGAGGACAGAGAGAGGAGAGGGAGAGCAAGCAAGAAAGAGAGTCAGAAAGAGCAAGCAGAGGGAGAGACAGAAACATGGTAATGTGGGGAGAGAGAAAGAGCGAGAGGGAGAAAGAGAGAATTTAGCATGAGGGCCTGCTGTACAAATTGATGGAAAGTTGTGTTGGGAGGAAAACAAACAACATTATAAAATCAATATACACAAATAACACGTGCAGTTAAAATTGGCAATAAACATTATTTGGGTGCGTCTATAAGTTGTTGTTTGTATGTATACGTTTGTATATGGATTAAAAAACAAATTAAAATACATAAAAAATACAAATAATAAAATTGCCAATCTACACAGATTTCTTTCCTCAGGGTCGTGGGGTGAGACAGGGACGCAGCTTGAGCCCCACCCTCTTCAACATTTATATCAATGAATTAGCGAGGGCTCTAGACTAGTCTGAATTTCCACTGCGCTGTGTCAGCACAGTGGACAGAGTGTGCCGAGGTGTGTGTAAGGGGGCTATGGAAAGCCACTTGGGAGGTTAGTTTTGCCTCCTTTGGGTTTCCATAAAAAGCAGGGAAAAATGCTTCTCATCTCTGCGGCAGGCTAAGTGAATAACGTGAAATACCTCCACCTGTAGTATTTGATTTGGATTTACAGTGGGGCAAAAAAGTATTTAGTCAGCCATCAATTGTGCAAGTTCTCCCACTTAAAAAGATGAGAGAGGCCTGTAATTTTCATCATAGGTACACTTCAACTATGACAGACAAAATGAGAAAAAAAATCCAGAAAATCATATTGTAGGACTTTTAATGAATTTATTTGCAAATTATGGTAGAAAATAAGTATTTGGTCACCTACAAACAAGCAAGATGTCTGGCTCTCACAGACCTGTAACTTCTTCTTTAAGAGGCTCCTCTGTCCTCCACTCGTTACCTGTATTAATGGCACCTGTTTGAACTTGTTATCAGTATAAAGGACACCTGTCCATAACCTCAAACAGTCACACTCCAAACTCCACTATGGCCAAGACCAAAGAGCTGTCAAAG
This sequence comes from Oncorhynchus clarkii lewisi, assembly GCF_045791955.1. Classification (NCBI taxonomy): domain Eukaryota; kingdom Metazoa; phylum Chordata; class Actinopteri; order Salmoniformes; family Salmonidae; genus Oncorhynchus; species Oncorhynchus clarkii. The sequence goes on from NC_092152.1 coordinate 28,763,292, forward strand.
GACACCAGAAACAAAATTGTAGACCTGCACCAGGCTGGGAAGACTGAATCTGCAATAGGTAAGCAGCTTGGTTTGAAGAAATCAACTGTGGGAGCAATTATTAGGAAATGGAAGACATACAAGACCACTGATAATCTCCCTCGATCTGGGGCTCCACGCAAGATCTCACCCCGTGGGGTCAAAATGATCACAAGAACGGTGAGCAAAAATCCCAGAACCACACGGGAGGACCTAGTGATTGACCTGCAGAGAGCTGGGACCAAAGTAACAAAGCCTACCATCAGTAACACACTACGCCGCCAGGGACTCAAATCCTGCAGTGCCAGACGTGTCCCCCTGCTTAAGCCAGTACATGTCCAGGCCCGTCTGAAGTTTGCTAGAGAGCATTTGGATGATCAAGAAGAAGATTGGGAGAATGTCATATGGTCAGATGATACCAAAATATAACTTTTTGGTAAAAACTCAACTCGTCGTGTTTGGAGGACAAAGAATGCCGAGTTGCATCCAAAGAACACCATACCTACTGTGAAGCATGGGGGTGGAAACATCATGCTTTGGGGCTGTTTTTCTGCAAAGGGACCAGGATGACTGATCCGTGTAAAGGAAAGAATGAATGGGGCCATGTATCGTGAGGTTTTGAGTGAAAACCTCCTTCCATCAGCAAGGGCATTGAAGATGAAACGTGGCTGGGTCTTTCAGCATGACTATGATCCCAAACACACCGCCCGGGCAATGAAGGAGTGGCTTCGTAAGAAGCATTTCAAGGTCCTGGAGTGGCCTAGCCAGTCTCCAGATCTCAACCCCATAGAAAATCTTTGGAGGGAGTTGAAAGTCCGTGTTGCCCAGCAACAGCCCCAAAACATCACTGCTCTAGAGGAGATCTGCATGGAGGAATGGTCCAAAATGCCAGCAACAGTGTGTGAAAACCTTGTGAAGACTTACAGAAAACGATTGACCTCTGTCATTGCCAACAAAGGGCATATAACAAAGTATTGAGATAAACTTTTGTTATTGACCAAATACTTATTTTCCACCATAATTTGCAAATAAATTAATTAAAAATCCTACAATGTGATTTTCTGGATTTTTTTCTCATTTTGTCTGTCATAGTTGAAGTGTACTTATGATGACAATTACAGGCCTCTGTCATCTTTTTAAGCGGGAGAACTTGCACAATTGGTGGCTGACTAAATACTTTTTTGCCCCACTGTATAAGGGCGAGGTCAAGTTCACCAGTCGGGCCCTGTTGGAGGCCTACTGTCTCGTTCCTCCTCCTCTGCTGTTCCTATGTGGGGTGTGTGGAGACAACCCCATTGTCCACTGTGCATTGTTAGGGGGAGAATGCTCCCTTACCTGCTTCAACAAAGGCCCATGTGGGGAAGGCCCCCGCATCGCCAAATGGTTAGTGGACAGTGTTCAGGGCCTGTGCAAAATGTTAATCTGACTCGGAGCAACTGCTGTGATGTTCATTTATTTTCTCTGCCAATCTCCATTCACCAAATTGACACCATGTGGGTCAATGTGTATCATGTACCCAGTGCTCGTTTGGAATGTGCCATTCTGCCTTGCTGTTACATGTCCATTAGTTTGGGTGGCGTGTGTCTAAGAGTGGTGGTTCGAAATATTGACCCGCAATAATTTCAGTTGAAGGGAAAATGACCACTGCTACATCCTGACAATGTTTATGCGGTTACTTGCTATGTGTGAGGAACGTGTCTCGAGCGTCATTTCACATTTTGGGACCAGAATAAGGGGAGGGGTGTGTGGTCGAAGATGTTAGTTTCAATGTGTCAGTGTTTATCAATGCCCCGTGAAATATATATTCATCAGTGAAGGTACTGTTAATCCCAACATATTCCCCCATTCATTTGGAAATGTAGGTAATTCATTAAATATAATATACATGCATACCATTCTCATTCTCCAAGTGGAAAAGTTGTTTGGAGAGCTCACAAATGGTGCAACTTTTGGTTTATTTAATTAGATTGACCAGATTACTGTCAATTTCTTCCTTGTCTTTGTTTGGAGAGCATGTGTCCGGTTTCTCCGTCATGTTTACTGTTGTGTGAACACGCGCGCTTTAGCGTGCATAAATATACCTGGGTATATTTGGATAACTCAAGGGGAGGCTGTATCTGATCCTGGTAGACCCCACCTATGCTTTATTGCCTGATGAGGGCCTTTTTCTTTTGAACGCTGACATTTTGAAGTCAGAACTTTGTATATATATATATTTGTAAATATCAGCGTCATCTTTGAAACACCGGCGCTGTGTAAATAAATCCAACGCTCATTTGGACCTCTATCTGCCTTCCTCCTGCTGAATTTTTGTCCTTATGACTTCTAGAAGACCACTTTTTCATGCTGATATAGCTCAGCTTTGTCCTGGCAAAGCTGTCACCAAACAAGAATTCACAAAATTCACTAAATGGGACAAACACCCAATTGATCTGCATGCAGAATTCTGCAAAAATATCCTTAGCATATAATGTAAAACCCCAAATAATGGGTTCAGGGCGGAATTAGGACTATACCCGCGAAGTATCAACATTCAGAAAAGAGTTGTTAAATTCTACATCCACATAAAAGGAAGCGATGCCCAAACATTCCACGACAAAGCCATAACCTGCAAAAGAGATTAACCTAGAGAAGAGTCCCCTCAGCCAGCTGGTTCTGGGGCTCTGTTCACAAACAGAAACAGACCCCACAAAGCCCCAAGACAGCAACACGATTAAATCCAATCAAATCACGAGAAAACAAAAAGAGAACTATTTGACACACTGGAAAGAATCAAGCAAAAAAAACGGAGCAAACCTGATTGCTATCTCACCCTAAACAAAGAGTACACAGTGGCAGAATACCTGACCACTGTGACTGACCCAAAATTAAGAAAATCCGTGATCATGTACAGACTAAGTGAGCATAGTCTTGCTATCCTTCCCATGCATAAAATATATGCACGCATGACTGTAAGTCGCTTTGGATAACAGTGTCTGCTAAATGGCATATATTATTATTATTATTATTACTATATTACTATCGAGAGAGGCCGCCATAGGCAAACCTGGCTCTCGAAGGAAGACAGGCTATGTGCACACTGCCCACAAAATGAGGTGAAAACAACTGCACTTCCTAACCTCCTGCCAAATGTATGACCATATTAGAGACACATATTTCCCATAGATAACAATGAATTTGAAAACAAATCAAACATTGATGAACTACCATATCTGTGAGGCAAAAAATATTGCAGTGTGCAATCAAAGCATCAATATTTGTCACCAGTTGCCATGAGAAAAGGGCAACCAGTGGAGGACAACAACACTGTAAATATAACCAATATTCATCTGTATTTATCTTCCCCTACCATTTGTACTTCAAATATTTGCACATTGCTAAAACACTGTACACAACTGATAACATAGCATTTGTGAGTGCAATGTTTAGTGTTCATTTCTAATTGTTTTTGTTTTGTTGTTTTGTTTCTTCTAATTTTTGTTTCTTGTTTATTTCACTTGCTTCGGCATTGTAAACATATGTTTCCCATGTCAATAAAGCCCCTTTGAATATAATTGAGAGAGAGAGAAAGGTGAAAGAGAGAGACGGAAGAGAGAGAGAAGGGGGGGGGGGGGGTGATGGTGGGAGGTGATGGGTGCTCGACAGCCGCTTGCTGTTGGCAGGAGGAGAATGCTCCAGTAATTAGCCAGCACCCGTACAGACAAAAACACAAGAAAATGAAGAAACAAAAAAATATGTGCACTGTGAAAACAAGGCTCCTGCCAGGCTATGTTCCCGAGAGGGGAGACCTGGACATGACTGTGTGATGTGGTGTGGTGTACAGGCTGGGAACAAAGGAAGAAGAGGAGAGCTAGAGAAAAGAGAAAAAAGCCGATGAGGAGTGGGCCCATGACAGCGCCTACAGAGCTGCTGGAGAATGGGAGTGTGTGTGTATGCTAATGTACGTGAGGGATGCCTTCACACAGAATTAGCCGCTCTTTGTGTGGTTCATCTCAAGAATGAGTTATTTCATTAGAGGCTCTATTTATAATTGTTTTTACTTTTATCCCTTTTTCGTGGTACCCAATTGGTAGTTACAGTCTTGTCTCATCGCTGCAACTCCTGTACGGACTCGGGAGAGGCGAAGGTCGAGAGCCGTTGGTCCTCCAAAAAACAACCCAACCAAGCCGCGCTGCTTCTTGACACAATGCCCAGTTAACTCGGAAGCCAGCCGCACCAATGTGTCGGAGGAAACCCCGTGCACATGGCAACTGTGTCAGCGTGCACTGCGCCCAGCCCGCCACAGGAGTCGCTAGTGCGTGATGGGACAAGGAGATCCCTGCTGGCCAAACCCTCTCTTAACCCGGACTACGTTGGGCCAATTGTGCACAGCCCCATGGGTCTCTCGGTCACAGCCGGGTGCGACGGAGCCTGGACTCGAACCCAGAATCTCTAGTGGCACAGCCTTAGACCACTGCGCCACTCGGGAGGCCCTTAGAGACTCTATTTAACCTAACGTAATGGTAAATCTTGGCACTGGCGGTAGCATTATTGGTTTGAGTGTGTGTCAGAAATATTTTTGCTATTTTCACAACCGGAATTATAGGAACAGTAGTTGGCGGTGGCGTGAAAGGGCTGGGTTTTTGTGAATAAAGAAGTTGTGGATGTGTTGAGACTTGGCCCTTCACTGGCCAATCAGAACATGCTCCATGGTTAAATATGTGGTTTCAAGATGGCGCCGACAGACACGATCACTCTGTTTCTAGCTCCTAACCAACTTTTTTTAATTTCTTATATTATTTGCTCAGAACATTTCTTGTATTATTACCTACAAGTGGAAATAACTGTGGGATATTAGATCGGCGGTCACACCATAAATTTGAGCAGAAATGTGACTTCCATGAACTGGATCCTTTGTTTGAACTCCCTTAGGCAGCTCTATTCATCCCGGGGTCTGTACCAAAACGCTAACGCCGGTGAAGAGGAAGAAGTAGGGCCGTAGTCAGACTCAAGCGGCGTGCATACCACCCACCACTTCAGAGTATATTACTCTCTAACGTTAAGTCCCTGGACAATAAAGTAGATGAGCGGGCAGAAAGACGGAACTCTCCGGGAAAAAGAAAGGCGGAGGAATTTGTTTCACGATTAACAACTCATGGTGTGATTGTGATAACGTCCAGAACATAAGTCCTTTTGTTCTCTGGAATACCTCACCATCAAATGCCAACCGCATTACCCCCTGAGGGAATTTTCTTTGTTCATCTTCACTGCCATGTATATTCTCCCTCGAGCCGACACCACCGCAATGGCTCTCAAAGAACTACAATGGACTATGTGCAAATTGGAAACCGCATATGCTGATGCCGCATTTATTGTAGCTGGGGACTTTAATAAAGGATATCTGACCAATTGGAATCTATGCTTCAAGATTGTTTTGGGGCAAGCAGACTGAGAAATGTTTCGGCTCGCCTCTGAGAATAGTATCGATGTTTACACTGACTCGGTGACAGGGTTCATCAGGAAGTGCATAAAGAATGGTGTTCCCACTGTGATGATGCAGACTTATCCAAACCAAAAAATGTGGATAGATTCGTGCAAAACTGAAAGCGGGAACCACCGCATTTAAACATGGCAAGGTGACTGAGAACATGGACATGTACATTGCTGCTCGTGATATTTTAATAAAACATTGGTTAAAGGCTACGGATTAGGCTACTGTACGCTGGCAAAATCGCTGCCATAATCAATTGCGTTAGTGCCAAGAACAGCTTTTGGTGAGTCTTAAATATCACTAGCACTGCTTGAAATTGATGCACGTTTCTAAGGACACACCTCAAATATTTCCACCCCTCCCACCTAGGTGCAAGTGAGCTGATATAAGACCTGTAAATTAAACTGTTTAGAGTTTACATTAAGACCGGTTTAATCTTGTCTGCATTGTTTGTGAGTCATAACAAGCTCAAGGCTTGTCAGATGTGGCGTAGCCTACATCATGTATGTACAATCAAGACTGAAGGTGCATTGAGATCAAATGCTACATCAAAATGTGAAATGTTAGGAGACCTCTGGATTTCAAAACAAATAGATGATGTAGCCTTAGATTGGCTATTGATGTCTCCTGAGTAGATTAGAGAAGACTACAGTTTGATTGTCCACCATGGTTTGATATGAAACAGGAGATTCCAGGACGTGTACTCCGAGCATGTGCTGACCAGCTGGCAAGTGTCTTCACTGACATTTTCAAACTATCCCTTATCCGGTCTGTAATACCAATTTATTTAAAGCAGACCACCATAGTCCCCGTACCTAAGAACGCCAAGGTATCCTGCCTAAATGACTATCACCCCGTAGCACTCACATCTATAATGAAATGAAATGCTTTGAAAGGCTGGTCATGGCTCACATCAATACCATCATCCCAGACACTCCTATTCACATACCACCCCAACAAATCTACAGCTGACACAATCTCTATTACACTCCACACTGCCCTCACCCACCTGGACAAAAAGGCATTCAACACCATAGTCCCCTCCAAGCACATCACCAAGCTCAGACCCTGATACAGAACACCTCCCTCTGCAATTGGATCCTGGACTTCCTGACGGGCCACCCCCAGATGGTGAGGATAGGCAACAACACATCTGCCACGCTGACCATCAACACGGGATTCCCTCAGGGGTGTGTGCTTAGTTCCCCCACGACTGCGTGGCCGCGCACAACTCCAACACCATCATCAAGTTTGCGTTCGACACAACATTCATAGGACTGATCACAGACGATGATGAGGCAGCCTATAGAGAGGTCAGAGACCTGGCAGTGTGGTGCCAGGACAACAACCACTCTCTCGACATCAGCAAGACAAATAAGCTGATCTTGGCCTACACTGAACAGAGGGGCGAGCACGCCTCCATCCACAACGATGGGGCTGTAGTGGAGTGTATTGAGAGATTGAAGATCCTCGGTGTCCACATCACTAAGGAATTAACATGGTCCACACAGTTGTGAAGAGGGCACGACAGCGCATCTTCCCCCTCAGGAGGTTGAAGAGATTTTGCACGGGTCCTCAGATCCTCAAAAAGTTCTACAACACCACCATACCAGGTGGTGTCAGAGGAAGGCCCAAAAAATTGTCAAAGACTCTAGCCACCCAAGCCATAGACTGTTTTCTCTGCTATCGCACGGCAAGCAGTACAACAGGATAACAGGACCCTGAACATAAGACTGCCAAACAACACTGCTAAATCTGTTCTATTCGGCACGTGACAAATACAATTTGATTTGATTTAACTACCTGCATTGACAATTTTTTGCACTAACTCTCGTGCACTGACTCTATGCATACACACTGGACTCTTCCTACAAACTCACACATATATACACCCAGGGCCTTAACCAGGGTCTGAGTTTTAATCAGGTCTGGACAGGATTCCAATCATTTTTAAGAAAGTTGAAGCTCATTTACTGCATTTCTATCCAATTGAAAAACACGAAAATGCTATTTGGAGAACAACAAAAACAAGCACAAATTTACCCAGCCATTATCATATTGGTTGCTGTAGCTTCATTCACCTCAATTCATCTACAAACACATAGCCTATTAGCTAAACAATTAGGCGCTACACATTAACTCGCATTAACTCAGCACCGGGATTACAAACTATAATTTAATGTGTACAGATGGATCTGTTAGAAGAAAACATATTTTATTACAAATTAGTTTGCTATATAGATTTTCTTTTCCTGCAATTCTATACATTTTCCCATGATTTATGCCACGTTAATATGATATCTGAGTGAGAGTCACTAACATAATCAATGTACACAACACACTCCCCACCTCTCATTATGAGCCGTCCGGCCGTTACAGAGAACCATATACCGGATTTTTTAACAGGGTCATTAGCAATTTCGTTTTCAGAGTATTTTCTGTGCCTACCTAGCTCAAATTCTAGACATCGGATTAAAACGAGACTATAGCATCCATGAAGTGATACCGGTACCCCCTGTATATTGCCTCGTTATTGTTATTTTATTGTGTTACTTTTAAATTAAAATTTTTACTTTCGTTTATTTAGTAAATATTTTCTTAACTCTATTTCTTGAACTGCATTGTTGGTTAAGGGCTTGTAAGTAAACATTTCACAGTAAGATCTACACCTGTTGTGTTCGGCGCATGTGACAAATCAAATTTTATTTGATATTTTCTGCCAAATCTCAGAGGTCTAAAACTGGGACCAACAACTTGGTTGATAGCTAAGTCAACTTTTGGGAAACTGCCATGCTGCTAACTTATACTGTACAAAAATAGAAATGCAACATACAACAATTTCAAAGCTTTTACTGAGTTACAGTTCACATAAGGCAATCAGACAATTTAAATGAATAGGCCGTAATTTATGGATTTCACATGACTGGGCAGGGGCACAGCCATGGGTGGGCCTGAGTGGGCAACAGGCCCAGCCAATAAGAATTCGTTTTTCCCAACAAAAGGGCTTCATTACAGACAAATGATTGTGTTGTGTGACAAAACGGAACATTTTAGAGTGGCCATTTATTGTCCCCAGCACAGCTGTGTTTTTTGTAATTATCATGCTTCTTGATAATCAGCTTCTTGATGTGCCAATCCTGTCAGGGGATGGATTGTTTTGGAGGAGAAATGCTAACTAACAGGGTTGTAAACAAATTTGTCAACTTAATTTGAGAGGAATTTTTGTGGTATGGAAAATATCTAGCATCTTTTATTTCAGCTCATGAAACATGGGACCACCACTTTACATGTTGCATTTATATTTTTGTTCAATGTATTTATGAGATGTGTCTGTTACTTGAACTATGTGAAGCATTGGGTTGCAATCTGAGGGGCAGTTAACTTTAATGAACTTATCCTCTGCACTTGAAGTAACTCTGGGTCTTCCTTTCCTGTGGCGGTCCTCATGAGAGCTTGATGTTTTTTGCAACTTTCAAAGTTCTTAACATTTTAAAGTAATGATAGACTGTCATTTCTCTTTGCTCATTTGAGCTGTTCTTGCCATAATATGGACTTGGTCTTTTAACAAATAGGGCTATCTTCTGTATACCACCCCTACCTTGTCACAACACAACTGATTGGCTCAAATGCATGTACTGAAATTCCACAAATTAACTTTTAACAAGGCACATTTGTTAATTTTAATGCATTCCAGGTGTACTACCTCATGAAGCTGGTTGAGAGAATGCCAAGAGTGTGCAAAGCTGTCAAATATAAAAATATAAAATATATTTTGATTTGTTTAAAACCTTTTTGTTTACTACATGATTCCATATGTGTTATTTCATAGTTTAGATGTCTTCACTATTATTCTACAATGTAGAAAACAGAAGAAAAAAAAACAACCCTGTAATGAGTAGGTGTTTCCAAACATTTTTGACATCTTTTTTTATTTCACCTTAATTTAACCAGGTAGGCCAGTTGAGAACAAGTAAGGTAAGGCAATAAATAGGCCATAGTGGCAAAATAATTACAATTTAGCATTAACACTGGAGTGATATATGTGCAGATGATGATGTGCAAGTAGAGATACTGGGGTGCAAAAGAGCAAAAATAAATAACAATATGGGGATGAGGTAGTTGGCTGGGCTATTTACAGATGGGCTGTGTACAGGTGCAGTGATTGGTAAGCTGCTCTGACAGCTGATGCTTGAAGTTAGTGAGGGAGGTATAAGTCTCCAGCTTCAGTGATTTTTGCAATTCGTTCCAGTCATTGGCAGAAGAGAACTGGAAGGAAAGGCGGCCAAAGGAGAAATTGGCTTTGGGGATGACCAGTGAAATATACCTTCTGGAGCGCGTGCTACGGGTTGGTGTTGCTATGGTGACCAGTGAGCTGAGATAAGGCTGGGCTTTACCTAGCAAAGACTTATAGATGACCTGGAGCCAGTGGGTTTGGCGACGAATATGAAGCAAGGGCCAGCCAACGAGAGCATACAGGTCGCAGTGGTGGGTGGTATATGGGGCTATTTTGTAAATGACATCGCCAAAGTCAAGGATCGGTAGGATGACTGAGGATGACTGAGAACGTGTGTGTGTTGGTGCATTTCAGCACGTGTACTGTATGTGTGTGTGTGTGTGTACGTATGTATGTTTGCTTGTGTATATGTGTGTGTGCTGAACCAGAATTTGACCTGTGAGCCCAGTGCTACCCTCATTACTGAAAGGGCTTGGTTCATTAATTGATGTTAGTGAGGAACTTGGGGCCAGGGCTCTGAATGCTAAAAGATAATTATCCACCACATCAGCAGCACTGAGCACAGAGAAGCAACTTCACACTGAGATATCCTTTTGTCTTTCAAATGCTCTCTAGTCTTACAGGAAACAGTAAAAACAATTAAAAGGTTGTGTCGATAAATGTCAGAGCTGGTCAGTAAAGCCATCGCTCCTTTCTGTTCCTCCCCCACCTGAGCAGGGTGGAATAACCTCCGTACTCTCTCTGCCAATGGGGTCACACACACCCAATTCTCAGAGCCGAATCTATTGATAACAAGCTGCTCTCGTGAGTGAGTCAAGCAGAATAAATAATGAGAGTGAGATAGAGAGAAAAAGAGGCAAGTGGAAAAGAAGTGACAAGAAAATATAGAACAAAATATAAACCACTGGAACCAAGACTTAAAAAGACCTGATATTGGCACAAGGTGGAGGGAATGTTGGAACATAACTAATGAAATGTACACTTAATCCAGTTAGTTTATACTGGATTAAGTTTACATTTTCGTTAACTGTAAGAAATTCTACAGCACAATGGCAGAGTCATGTCTTAAGGTTTAAACTAACTAATTACTCAATAGCATTTCCAGGAGATATGGTCCAAAAGTTATGTCTGTCCGAAGCATTACAATGTAAATGCACTTTTAATTCGTCTGTCTGCATATTTCAAGACATGGCGTATGAGGGTGCAGTGAGATACCCGATGGGTTGGATGATACTTTACTCATCAATCATCTTGGGGAAAAAACTGGAAATCAACCAATCCGCCGTTGTTAACACAATGGAAAGGTCAAATGCTTTATTACCTAAACACAATGGAAAGGTCAAATGCTTTATTATCCAAATGTTGAAAGTGCATGGGGGACGGAGAGAAACAAAATGGTGCAGTTTGAGGTCATGTAACAGAGAGTGATACGGGCGCCGGAGATGGAGGTGTGAGTAGGTGTGTCTGGGCAGGGGTTATGTTGTGGATGTTATTGTGCATCTGTATGTTGTCATTTGTATGTGTACAGTATGTTGTGAATGTAAAAAATTGTTGAGGCCTACTGTGCAGTATGGGCTGAGGATCGATCCAGTCGCTGTGCCTGAGAGAGGCAGGCCGGTCCAGCCAGGCAGAGCCCCGGAGAGCCTTGACACAGGCGGGCTCTTTGTTTGACACGCTCCACGCTACTTGCAGCACAGTAGCCAGCCTTCCCTGCATTCCAGGCTCAGCCAGGTATCAGCCTGGCTGGGCCCACTGGGAGCTGGGTTCGGCAGCGCAGGCCACAGGGCTCAGATGGACTGCTGATGGGTCCTTCTGCCCAGCAGCCCCGCGAGGCCAGGGCAGGCAGAGGGGTGGGGAGGTAGACAGGTGTGTTTATGCTCTGCCTGTTGCCCCTCCAGGGGCCAGGACAGCTGCCCATTGCATGGGTTTTGGGAGGGAGCAGAGAGAGACAAAGAGAGAGAGTTTATTGTGTGTCAGATATTGAAATGCAAAGACATGGCTTCTGTACAGACACAGACAATGTAAGGTACAGTGTACAGTTATGAGATACAGCGCAGGTATGCACTGCGGAAGCAGAGTGGCACACTGCATAGGACTACACTTCAATAACATCCCAGCAAACCACAATTGGTTCTGTGAATGTTCCCAGAACATTCATTAGGTTGCCCCAAAAGTTCTAATAACACAAACACTGTCCCGTTGTGCTGATGATTATACAATGTTTGAAGAAAAATGTGCCTGATTTTGCAAGAAAGTTCCCAGAACAATTGTTTATACATAACCTGGAAACCTAATAAGAACCTTAGGGGAATGTTATGCGGTTTTTGATACAGATGTTGTGCACAACATTTTTGTGAATGTTAGGAGAACATTCCAAGGATATTTCCTTTTGCATTATTCTGGGGAAAAAACTATCATGTTGTTATGAAAAACATCATTTTTTATATTTTGGGGATGTTATCATCCTAATGTTGTCACGAATCTCGCCGAAGATGGTGCCTCTTCCTGTTCGGGCGGCGCTCGGCGGTCGTCGTCGCCGGCCTATTAGCTGCCATCGATTCCCTTTCCGTTTGTTTCTGTTTATTGGGTTTAATTGGGTACACCTGTTTTGAGTTAGTGTTTGTTTGCAGGCTATTTAAGGGCACTAGGCCCGCTGGGTATTTGTGCGGGCTTGTTCTCTGTTATCTATGTATGAGTGTTATCAGTATTTTGCTGGACAGTTTTAGTCCGTTGTATTTTGGGACGGGTTGTTTCATGCGCCCTGGTGTTTTGCATGTCCGTGGCTCCACAGTCTTTGGAATAAAATATCCACGTACAGAATTACCTGCTCTCTGCGCTTGACTCATCCACTCACCATTGTTAGAAGTTGTAACAAATGTTTGATAAAACCCTAACTAGAACTGTGGGAATGTTAGCTAATGTCCTGGGAATGTTAGCTAATGTCCTGGGTATGTTCCTGTTTTGCTGGGATGAGGCTCAGCCCACTGGGCACAGACGTCAATTCAATGTCTATTCCACATTGTAATTTAGTTGAAATGACCTGGAAACAACGTTGATTCAACCAGTGGGAGAACACCCCCAGATCAATGATTAAAGAGTGTGGCAACATAAAAAAAATCACACATCCAGAAAGTAATTTTTTCTATATGCTCCCAAAGCAATTTTGGGTAATAAAAAGGGCTTCTCACAGTCATAACCGTTTGAGAATATTATGGGAATAGTACCCAATTTTACAGGAATATTACATGTTCTTGGAACTTCCTCTCTATATGCTAGGTTGTACACCAGGAGTTTGGAGGCAACAGAGGTTGGTCTTGGGCTCAGGGCTCAGCAGGCTGCAGGTCTCGGGGTAATCAGGGTTTGGGGAGTGTAATCATACCAATTAAGTCCTAATTACAATGTAAACACATTCTGCTGCCAAGACCAGAGCCCCCCAGAGTGAGGCCTCTGCACCAGGGCAGGCCATGCAGCTCAGCCTCCAGCCTCCCGCTGCAGAACAACTTGGCTCATACGCACACAGCCAAATGACAGAGCACAACCATCCAGACCTACTTTGTAAAGTGACAGGACCACACTCAGTCACTTAGCTAGTAACACTGACTTACTGTACATGCACTCACTCATAGGCATACAGCACGGAAAGGCAGACCTGGAGCATTAAGACAAAACATGCAAAGGAAATCTTTTGTAGCCCATTGGTGGAGGGATAAATCCAGTATAAGTGAATGTAAAAGAGATCTAGACAGGGCAGTGTCAGCGGCCCCCTCACCCCAGCCTCTGTTGCTTGAGAATGGAGAGGTAGTATGGAGGAGCCCTCTGGAGAGGGAGCAGAGAGGTGACGAGATGTCACTGTGCTGTCAGCTCCCAGGATGTGTTATACAGGGGTGGACTGGGAGAGGTTGTACTATGTCTCAGGTCAAAGTGTCACCAGGACCTGTTGTTCCTTCAGAGGAAAAATAAAGACTTCCACCTCTTTCTGTCATGATTTTTATTTGATCTCTCTTTGTCTAGTGCTTCCTCTGATCTCCCCTCTTTAAAAAAAATTGTCTCAGACTTTCCCTCTGTCTGTTTTCTCGCGCCCCCTCTCTCTCTCACACAGCTAATTCTAAATGCTGGTCCCATGATTCTCCTTAACAGTGAGTGATCTGTTCCACCATCCCTGTTGTCTGTAATGTATTCCATGGCTGTCCTTGGCAGCCAGCCCTTCTTTGATTCTCTTATTGGGCCGTGGCCTGGCCAGTTCAACCCCTCATGGCCCTGGCCCTTCATCCTGGGCCTTGGCTGCCCTCCCGAGCCATGTCAGCCCACCCCCAGTGCCACATAACCAGCCTAATCATCATGCCACTTTCCGTTACCCATGTCATCCCTCACTCCACACTCCCTTGCCCATGTGCTAGTACCCAGCCAGCTGCTCCTCAGGTGGGGGTAGGTGTGGGCAGGTAATGACAGGACAGGGTGTCGCCATCCAAAGATCCCCCAGAATCTCAGAATAATATGATCACTGTGTATCTGTAATGGGAGGCATGCATAGCAATGTTTCCTCTATTGTTTTGCTGTATGTGAAGGCCATAGGTGCAATACTATGGTATCTTGTGAGGTTAATTATTAGCAGTATTAGGACAAAACAGGTGAGACCAGTGAGTAAAAATAAGATGTGCCAAACCTCGTATTTTCCCTTAAAAGTATTTTAAAGGTGGTTTATAGGCACAGCATGCCACTAGTGTTCAGTCTCTCAATGGCAGCAGCATATCTGAAAACAACGCTGAGTAAATTAAGAATACATTTGAACAGCTTGATAAGCAACGGCTTTGGTTCTGTCTCATTACTTTAGTAAATGTAATCCCCAACCCAAACAGATTCCCATCTTCTGGTTCTCTCTCCCTTCGCTCCCTCCATCCCTGTGGCTGTATGTATTACTGGCTTTTTCCATTCACAATGTAGTGTAGCTGGGCTTGACTACTCCCACACCCCCTTCTACTCACCCACTGTACAAAGCCAAATTATATTCCATAAATGAGCCAGGGAGCAGCGGCCATGGTTGAATGGTCGTGTAGCTGAAGCTGAGGCAGTGTCCAGGGGAGAAAGAGGGCGGGGCCAGAGGTCTGGGAGAATGAGAGCCTTTCACAGCCGCCATGACCTCACTTCCTGTCAGGGCAGCTCTCAGACGTTACTCCAGTGTGACCTCATGTTTTACTGTAGGTTTAAGGAGGGGTGGGGCCCAGAGAAACAATATGTTACTGGTCTATATTGGGGCTCCTCCATCTGAGAATCACTTGAACATCATGAGAACAATAGCAATAATTGTACCCTCTCCTGTCCTGCATACTCAGTTCTGGTTCATATCCATTTGCAACTGGCCAGTCGTATGTCTATGGCAATGCATCATTGTCAATCATCTGGACTCCCCCATTGCCCCACCTCCTCCAAACACGCAAACACACGACACTCAGACTGTGAAACACAAAGCGTAATGCAATACAAGCCCATGGAAAGATGATAAGAGGGGATGGAAAAGAGAAAAATGACAGGAGATATAGGCGGGGCAAACATGTCCAACTGACATTTTACCGCAACAAGTTCAACATGCTAAATCATCCATGGATTGGATTGGTGTGTGTGTGTGTGAGTGTGTGAGTGAGTGAGAGAGTGTGTGTGTGAGTTGATGGTTTGGAGGGGTCGGTGGGTGGAAATGTCTGACATAGTGATTTAAAAATTGAGGCAAAGCCCTGCACCTGAAGAGCAATCACCACACTGATCCCTGTGCCCTGACTTGTGTCACTGTCATTGGGTGAGATATATTGACAACAGAATGACACTGAAGGAGTGGTCTGTCTGTAATCTGTGGTGCTGCAGATGCCAAGGTTAAATTGTTTTGGGAGGAGGTGGAACTCTTACTCTTTTTCTTAACGTACAACTTTGTGGCCGCAGCTTTATGTGCTGCTATACATTACATTTTTATACACTGTAAAAAAATACTCTTTGGATCAACCCCCCCAAAAATACTTAATCTGTTCAACAAATGAATTAGTTAGGTTTTCACAATTGAAAAAAAAAAAAAAATTAAACCAGATTTATGATTCAATGTCAACCGTTTTTTTTATTATTACCAAACCTATATTTCAAGTTGCAACCTATTTATTTCAACACTCAACTTACTTTCCCCCTTTGGTTAATCCATAACAAATAGCCGACAAATGAATATTTAATGTAAATACAAAACATTCTTTCAACACAAGCGAATTAACAATAAATTCCAAAATCAAGTTGGTTTCAATAACTTCTTTAATGTTTTCAAACATATTCTTTACACTTTCAAATGTAGTAGCAACAATATTGTTACCAAATATTGGCTACCTTATAAGGCTATTTAGTATCACATGCACTTATGCAAGTGTAATTACAGATGCTGGCAGTGTACAAGTTTAAGTTTGAATAACCAATACAACAGACTAGGGCTGTCAGCTGGTAACTGTCACGCAAATAACTGCCAATCTCAGGTAATTGACCGTTAATGGACATAAACACGTTAAGCATCTCCAGGCATTTATGCATTGGACGAACATAATAGCGTAAGTCGTCCTTAAGTTAGGCCCTGGTCTGGCTATGCCATATGGCTGTGGGCTAGTAGCCTACACTAGTTCATTTAGCAGACAATATTTGCTTATAATTCCAGGGGCATTATTTTATGGTAAAAATAATACAATTGAACATAGCTGAGTAAAGTACTTTTTTCCCCTGAACAATTTACAAGTGAGCTGAACAAAGTGATCATTTGAAACAGCTCCTCCTATATACTTCATTTAGAGTTATTTATGCAACTTCAACTGTGATGCAAACCTTAGGCTATATTTTTTTATTTCAAATCAAATCAAATTCTATTTGTCACAGGCGCCAAATACAACCTTACCGTGAAATGCTTACTTACAAGCCCTTAACCAACAATGCAGTTCAAGAAATAGAGTTAAGAAAATGTTTTGTAAATTAACTAAAGTAAATTCGTACATTATGTTAAGAATTTGCTAAATGTATGATATAATAAACATGTTGTAATACATGCTAAGGCTGCATGTTGCGACTCTAACAATGATTTGAAAAAAGGTTGCATGAAAGTTATGCGCTCTGCTCTGTTTCTTGCGCAGGATGCACACACTTAACCCCTAACCCCTTGCCTAGCTAACATTAGCGTTAACCACCTAGCTAACGTTAGCCACAACAAATTGGAATTCTTAACATATCATACGTTTAGCAAATTCTTAACATATGTTCTTACAGCCAGGTAGACGTAACAATAGTAAACTTAAATCCAGGACACAGCAATAAGTATGTTATGTATTAATTTGTGGATGATGAACATCCACTAATGAATACATACCATACTAGTTGCCGTGTCCCGGATGTACATTTACTATGTTACGTTTACCCCTGGTTGTAAGAACATGTTTCACTAGGCTGTGTAGGCTATGGGCTCTCAAACCCTGTCCCTGGGGTCCTAGGCCTTTAGCAGGGGTTCCCAAACCTTTTTTGACCACAACCCCATTTTGATATCTGAAAATTCTCACTACTCCAACGATGTGGAAAAAAATAGGGAACTAACAGCCAATGTTTATTTATTGGGGCTATGGAGGTCAATTGCAAAACATTCTAACAGTATTTCTGATTGTTTTCTCAACTCACCATCATACTTTTAATGTGAGTAGTTGACAGTCAATTGTAAATGAGTCTGACATAATGTATATTTTCTTACCACCACTAATGAGATGGGTGTGCTTGATGCATGTCACCTCAGCTTCTCAAAGTCACGTGCTCACCACATCTCTCCTGTCACATCCAACCTGGATCGATATTTGTTTTTAATGCAGACGAGAGCACTGAATCAGTGTACCATGTGTTTTAATGCTCAGAGGGAGACAGCACAGTATTCCCTTTGAGTCAGGAACCAAAACTCCTCCATGGTGACCCGTGAATGCGTTGTCTGCAGCATTTGGTCACATGACAGCTTGATCAGCTGTTCGATTTCACTTAGCACACAGCATGTCAACTGAGCCAGGATCACAGTCAAGTGGATTTCGCTGATTCAGCCACTTTTTTTATTTTTTATTTTGTATTTCCCCTGCATGCTTGCGTTCAGTTTCCCAAATATGTCTGTTACGTAGGCCTTGGAGACACTTTGGGATAGTTAAAAGGCCAGTGTAGAGGACCTGAGGGACTGACTGGGTACATATTTTAAAAGCATGTCTGTCACGTATTGGGGTACACAATCGTGCATTGATTTAAAAACCAATAGAATAATCTTAAAAGGAATTCTTAAACTCACTGGCAGCCAGTACAGAGACCTTAAACCCCATGTAATGTGTGCTCTTCGTCTGGTCTTGGTCAGTACCCATGCTGCATCAGTCTGTATGTTTTGCAGTTGACCAATGGCTTTCTTGGAGACAGGAGAGCATTACAGTAGTCAAGCCTGCTTGTAATAAAAGTCTCTCTGTATCAGCCTGAGAGAGAAATGGCCGCACCTTGGCAATGTTTCTCAGGTGGTAAAAAGCTATTTTGGTTACATTCCTAATGTTTGATTCAAAATGTTTTACCTGGTGTTTTATCTTTATTGCCCGTGAATTACAATGTGCGGCTAGATTCTCTCTCTGTGCTTTGGCTCCAACAATATGTACCTCGGTCTTGTCTTGATTTAACTGGAGGAAGATGTGAGCCATCCAAGTATTTAAATCACTAATAGTCTAATAATTTATCCGTGGAGCTAAAATCCTCTGGTGACACAGAAATGATGTGTATCGTCTGTGTAGCAGTGAAAATCAATGCTGTGCTTTCTGATAACACTGCCAAGGGGTTACATCAGCGGTGGAAAAAGTACCCAATCATCATACTTGAGTAAAAGTAAAGACACCTTAATAAAGAAATGACTCAAGTAAAAGTTGAAAGTCACCCAGTAAGATTCTACTTGAGTAAAAGTCTAAAAGGATTTAATTTTAAATATACTTAAGCATCAAGAGGAAATGTAACTAAAAATATATACTTAAGTATCAAAAGTAAAATAATACATCATTTAAAATTCCTTATATTAAGCAAACCAGACAGCACCATTTTCTTGTTTGTGTTGTTATTTACAGATAGCCAGAGGCACACTCTAACACTCAGATATCATTTATAAACAAAGCATGTGTGCTATGAGTCCGCCAGATCAGAGGCAATAGGGTTAACCAGGGATGTTCTCTTGATAAGTGTGTGAATTGGACCATTTTCCTGTCCGGCTAAGCATTCAAAATGTAAAGAGAACTTTTGGGTGTCATGGAAAATGTATGGTGTAAAAAGTACGTTATTTCCTTTAGGAATGTAGTGAAATAAAAGTAAGTTGTTAAAATTAGAAATAGTAAAGTACAGATACCCCCAAAAATGACTTAAGTAGTACTTTAAAGTACCGGACCCAAAATCGAACCTTGTGGAACACCACATGTGATTTCCATTTCCTCTGAGTTATGTTCACCAAGGGTGACAAAACACTCTCGACCGGTTAAATAGGTCCTAAACCAATTTAGAACTGGACCGGAGAGGCCAACCCACCTCTCCAGTCTGTCCAGATGGACATCATGGTCACCAGGGTTGAATGCAGCACTTAAATCTAGAGTACAAGGACAGAGAGCTGTTTGACATCTGTGTTGGCGCTAAGATAATTTACCACTTTAGCTAAGGCTGTCTCTGTGCTGTGGTGGGCACAGATTAGAATTTTTCAAAAATAGAGATGGTGCTTAAAAAATATTTTGCTGTTTGAAAACCAATTTCTCCAGGATTATTGCATAAGAATAGAAGCTTGGTGATTGGCCAAAAATAACTAAAATCTGAATAATCTAGATTAGGGGTTTCACCAGAGCAGTTTTTAGTGCAGTGGGGAAAGTGCCTGTGAACATGGAGTGATTAACAATAGCTTGCACTTCTTCAGATATGCAAATAAAAACTGTTTTGAAGAAGGTATTGGGGATAGGACCGAGAAGGCAGATTGAAGGCTTAAATTGTGATATCACTTTCCTGAGCATGTCTGCGTCAACCAGGGAAAATAAATCCACAGTGCCTTTGTGTGGTAGTCTAGTTGCAAACTCATCATATTTAGATGTGTTTGAAAGTTCACTTAAGTTTGGTAGGATTTATCAGGCCGTCAATGGTTGAGAAGAGCATTCGCAAATGATTATGATTAATAGTGATCAAGTTAGAAATATTAGCCAGTCTGGCATTTCTAATTGCCTTGTGATATATGCCAAGTTGTTCTCCCAGAATATCATAATGGACCTGCAACTTTGACTTTCTCCACGTTCGCTCTGCCTTTCGGCAAGTTTCTCTTTAATTGATTCGTTTCTTCACTCATCCAAGGGTTTGGATGTGGCCTTTTTCAACTTTACTGGAGCTATGTCATCAATGGTTGCCCTTCATTTGCTATTAAAGTTATGAACTAAATCATCACAGGAGGAAGGCAGAATAGGTGGTGGAGTATTGTTCATACACTCAATAAAATATGTAGCAACTTCAGTGGTAAGATAACCTTTATTAATAATGCTTTCAGTATTACCCTGTGCTATGGGCAACAAGGTAGTCACAAATAAACAGTGATGATCAGATAAAGCAACATCAACAATAGAAGATATGTCAATTGAAAGCCTCTTGGTAATAACCAGGTCCAGAGAAAGGCCGTGGTTATGGGTGGGCCCAGTAGCATGTTGGATAAAATCCATAGAGCTCAAAATATTCATAAATTCAATGGCCTTGGAGTCAGTCTCTTTGTCAAAATGAATATTAAAATCACCCAACACAATGATTGTATTATAGTTCTCAAGGACACTTTAGTTGTGGCCACTTTAGTTGTGATACAAACCTTATCAAAACATATAGGCCTATGGGCTAGGCTACAAGATGCATGCAACTATGATTGGAAAAAGTGACAAAAAAACACCTTAGACTGCACAAGCTGGGCATCAATCAAAAGTGATGATGTTCTCATCCATCACTCTATTCTCAATGTAATCTTGTCTTTACATATACTGCACTAAATAATATATGTGTGAAATTCCTTTTAGAATGAGCCATTATTATGCAGGGGGAAAAAAGTCATGTCATCCGTGTGCTTTTCCCACTGTTCATTTTCATGCCAGTCAGGTAGGCTACTCTGATTGTAAAGTGAAGTAATGTGCTTAATATTTTTTTCATTTTACTAGGCAAGTCAGTTAAGAACAAGTTATTATTTTACAATGCCGGCCTATCCCGGCCGAACCCTCTCCTAACCCGGACAACGCTGGACCAATTATGCGTCGCCCTAAAGGCCGGTTGGGATACAGCCCAGGGTCGAACCTGGGTCGGTAGTGATGCATTAGACCACTGCGCATAAATAAATATAAGCCTATAGAAAGCTTCTCTTTTTAATAGAGGCCATCAAAACTCTGTTTTCTCACTCAGTTGCATAGCATAGCCTAGAACTATTGCGTTACATGGGTTTATAGGAACACTTATTTAATTCCATGCATCAACCAGCTATGAGGAGCTGGCTCTCACTGAGCAACATCTGATCTGATTCTGCTCAAACTCTGAATGCCAGGGCTGTCATGAAGTGTTTGATTTGATTTTCGATTGCATTTGCATCAAGATCAGAGCGATTAGAGGGACAATAGAGTGCTGCGTGCCAGGCCATTAGCAACTGGCCGTTTACAAGTTTGGTAGGACACTAATGACCATCAGCGGCATCAAAAGCTCAGTTTTGGAGAAGCCTATTTACTGTGACTGCAGTCATGACTCATTACTGCCAGTGTGGCGGTCATATAGTCACTGTAACAGCCCTACAATAGACCACATAACTGGAATTACATTCACTCACAGGGGTGGATAAGAAACTGAAAGCCATGCCCCCAATAAGCCACACCTCCAACTCTTCTGATAGGCTGCTGCCGCTACATGGCCCCCTCTGCTATTCAATGTATGCACATGAGGTGTTGCATGCAATTTAGAAGCTTTCATTCAATTCCAAAAATATCATTGATCTGTCGAATTTGTTATTTGATTTCAGACAAATTGAATAGAATAGGTTGAATTAACCAAAGAGTAATTTTCAAAGATTTCAATCATTAAAAGCACTTCAGATGAACAACAGCGTCATCCCACTTTTTACAAGTCCCTTGGGTCAAGGAGAATTCTAGATTTGTTTTTAAATAGATTATTATGCAGTGATTATTTAAGCAATAAGGCATGAGAACCTGGGAATGATCAAAGCCAAGTGTCAGGAACAGCCCTTAGGAAGGAGTTATTACACGATAATCTCCGGGTTTGAGGGGCTTTTTTGTTTATCTTAAACTGTTACCAACATATTAATAAAAATATGAATGACATTGTTTTTATTAAAAACATTATTTTAACAAGTAAATTTGTTTTTGCATTTTTAAGTTGATATCCAAGGTGGCTGGTCGGCAGTCCTCATGTTTTGACCCAGTCGCTCATTCTAATCATTCTATTAATTTGACTAGCAAGCAGAGATTCAATGATGAGAGACAAGAACTTCAATAAATCATTATTTAAAAAATATCCAATAGGCCTACATAGGCAACAACTATTTTGGTTGGCGAGTTCGAGAAAACCAAGCTAGTTGGTGATGTTAAAATAGTGATGTTTTTGTTGATATCCCACGAGTGGAAGAACTGTCCATGGTCCTGGCGCTGGTTGGTGACAGCCAGTGCTTGCCTCCTCTTTGCCTCTTCCTAGTAAGTATCTTCCTCTGACCCATCAATCGCTGGCACTTTAACCTTTCCTGAGTGCCCACTTTAAAGTGCATTAACATTATTTTATCATGCACACTGACTAGATGAATCTGTCTGAAAAGAGGTCTTTTAATGTGAAACTTAATCTGTTACTTTCGTACCTCAAGAGTTTGTTACTTTTCATACTTATAATCAAGAGTAATTTACTATGTTTACTTGATTTGAGACAGGCATAATAGGTAAATGTCTCCTTTAAGCAAACGCAAACATGAATTAACTCCTGATTATCACAAATAATTAATTTACCCTAAATAGCTAATGATGCACTTGTCTGATATAAATGTAAGATACAATGTTGATTGGGAACCATTTTCTTCCTGTGTGTGTTTTTTCACTCAAAAGTGATTGTTTATAAAGCCATTACACATTTGTCCTTCAACTATATATTAGGCTTAATAAGATGTATAATATATGTGTTAGAGTCTGGGTATATGCGGTGTGTGTGGAATATATTTGATATATTGATATATTTATTTCAAGACCTCATCCCCCGTCTCTGACCCCAAAATCAATACCTTCATTTATGGTCCAACACCTTCAATCAATTCTCGCCCCATTCCCCACTACAGTGGACTGCCTCAGACTGGTCACATGTTAGCAGGGCTCCAGCCCTGTTTTTCCTGCTGGCTGGCCACTGTGTTGCTGAGCACTGGGAGGTAACTGCCCACTCATATCCTAGATTGGATGCAGTGATCATCATCTCACGCCCTTGCCTTCCCTCCACCATCCTGCCCTTCTTTTTACCCTCCTCCCAGCCCTGGCCTATTCCAGTGTGTGAGCTAGCTCAGATTCATAATAGACAAGTATTAAAGCAACAAGCATAACAATTACATGCAGAGCTCTCTCCCCTTCCATCTCTTTGTTTGTCTTTTCTCAGTGACATCTATTTATGATCTTATTTGCCTGAATTATTGATGCATTGTGAAGACATGGTGTATCATTCCTGTGGCCACATTGCAGCATTAATCTCCTATCAATGTTAACACCACTGTTAGTGTTCAGACGACAGGGCCTTGCCTGGGCCTGCTGGAGCTGTTTGAGCGAACCATGTCGTCAGTCCCCTTTTCAGAAGAAATACGAGTTAGAAAAAAGTGTGAGGGGTTTTATCCCTTTTTAAAAATGGAATGAGCTGGCGGTAGCTCTCAAGCAGGCCTTTCCTTCCGCTGGATTTATTAGCCAATTTCCAATACCATTGTCTTTCACTTCAATCTCAGAAGTGAGGGTGCACCAGGCGGAATATAGGGCTGCAATCATCTGAGTGTGTGGCAACAAAAGCTCCAGCGCTCGCACCTGGAACTCAATAGATATTCATGGACATTTAGAGAAGGAAATAACTTAATACCGACAGTGTCGATGGAATAATAGCCATTTCCTGCCTGACTTGCAGCCCCTCAGAAAATGAGATTCTGCCGGCCGTCATTTTTCTTGTCTGCTGGGTGTTTCCAGCGCAGAGGTCTATGGCTGCAACGACACTCTCTGCATCCGCAATGAGGAAGAGATAGAGAGAGGGAGAGAGAGAGAAGACGGAGAGGGGAGGGGGTAGAAAACACATCAAGGGGCACAGAGTGAAGGGAGAGAGCGAGACAGAGGATTGTTGTCAAATGCTCTTCCCTGAATATGAATAGTACTATTTTATCTGAATAAACAACAACAACAGCAGCAAGAACAACAACAATAGTTATCATCATCAACATAGCTATCATCATCATCATTCAGAGGTTTGTGGACAGGGCCACTGTGTGTCTGAGACTTCAGTCATCATAGTGGAGATTCGGAAAGCATTCTCCTCTCCAGCCCAGAGCCACTCCCAGACTGGGCAAAGGCAAATATTTCACAAGCACCTTGATTAAGATTGATTATCACTGCAGGGGTGTGAAATGCCTGCAAGGAAACCGCTTACACGCACGCACGCACGCACGCACGCACACACAGAGAGAGAGAGATATGCAGGCAGAGCTTAATTAGGCCATTAACCGCTAATTCAGAAAAGAGCTGTTATATTCTACAACCACCTAAAAGGAAGCGATTCCCAAACCTTCCATAACAAAGCCATCACCTACAGAGAAATTAACCTGGAGAAGAGCCCCCTAAGCAAGCTTGTCCTGGGCCTCTGTTCACTTACACAAACAGACCCCACAGAGCCCCAGGACAGCAACACAATTACACCCAACCAAATCATGAGAAAATAAAAATATAATTTCTTGACACATTGGAAAGAATTTGCAAATAAACTGAGCAAACCAGAATGCTATTTGGCCCTAAACAGAGAGTACACAGTGACTGACCCAAAATTAAGGAAATCTTTGACTATGTACAGACTCAGTGAGCATAGCCTTGCTATTGAGAGAGGCCGCTGTAGGCAGACCTGGCTCTCAAAAGACAGGCACAGATGTGCACACTGCCCACAAAATGAGGTGGAAACTGTGCTGCACTTCCTAACCTCCTGCCAAATGTATGACCATATTAGAGACACAGATTTCCCTCAGATTACACAGACCCACAAATAATTCAAAAAAGTCCAATTTTGATAAACTCCCACATCTATTGGGTGAAATACCACAGTGTGCAATCACAGCAGAAACATTTGTGACCTGTTGCCACAAGAAAAGGGCAACCAGTGAAGAACAAACTCCACTGTAAATACAACCTGTTTTTATGTTTATTTATTTGACCTTTTGAACTTTAACTATTTGCCCATCAGAGACAGAGACAGACAGACAGACAGACAGACAGACAGACAGACACAGACAGACAGTCTGAGCAAACTATGCTCACTGAGTCACAGATAGACATTTCATTCATACCTGCAAAAAGTACAACAATATAATGCCACTTTAATAATATTAACATATCTTACATTACTCATCTCATATGTATATACTGTATTTTATACCATCTATTGCATCTTACCTATGCCGCTCAGTCTTCACTCATCCATATATTTTTGGTCAAAGACGAGATGTGTAAATTTGGTGTCCAAAGGCCATTCATTTAATATAAAAAGATAAATATGGATAAAAATAACATTAAATCATTCAACTCTAACCCGTTTTTTGACCCAGACATATTTGTGTTGCAAACTATTCAATTAAGGGAGTTATTGAGCTCTAAAGTGTCAAAATGTCCTTCAGTGTAACTGTCCGAGTTAAAATTGTAATGACAAAAGTGTTTTTAAAATGTATAAATTCACCCTAAAAATATAAATGAATACCCATGGCATAATTGTGTTAGTGTTTGCAACAATATATAGAACAATGGGCGACATAATGCATCTAAAAAATATTTAAAAACTTAAAAAACTTTTGTCTGGACTTTTGAGCTTCATCAATGTCATTCAGTATAACATATTGTAAAACGTAATTTTAAATAATATCACATGATGTAATCATGTGACAGTGTGTGACATCACAAAGAAGACCCATTGAAGACCCTCTAGCAATGTGATGAGGTGAGTAAATCTCTGAAATATTTGATGATTTCACCTTTTCACCCTCTAGTAACCTTTGTAACAAAACGCATATCCTTCAGTACAACACAGAAAACATACTTTTAAATGTTATTATTTTATAAAAAACTATATTAAATATGAAAAGTAAGGATAGTCTTTATAGGTCAAGGTCATTACTTTATATAAGTGGCAAAGGGACTGCCTGTTAAATATGTTTATGTATGAAATCAGTTCTTCAGTATCATGCTTTTGTCCTTCAGCACAACAAAAGTCTCATGTTATACCCCAATGTCACCCGTTATGCTGAATGCTAGCTTTGTTATCCCATGTTTTCACTAGTTTACAACATTTAATCATGCAATTCATATTTACTTGTTGTATGAATACTGAATATTATCATTTTAAACTATTTTATGGCATTTTAAGGTATTTCAAGCCACATTATCTTTATACTGTAGATGCCGTTGTCGAATAAGGAGAGGGCTGCATGGCACAGACAAAAGATTAACGCCGATCCAGTTGCTAGGGAGGAAAGACTAGCCAGAAGAAAAGCAAGGTATTGTTTTCATGGTTTCATGCTACTGTCAGCAACAGAATAGGATATAATAGCATATTAAGCTGGGTGAATAACACTTAACATTAAGTTACACTATTACACTGTAGTTAATGTTTTATTGCACTGCAGGATGGATTAAAAATGGATTATGAATTATATTAGTTAATAGCCACTTCAAATTTGAGGCACTTTATGAAAAATCGAGACTGTACAAGTTTGAATTGAAGTAGTTTGATGGGCATTTTATGTAGCTATTTTGTGTAGGTATCTTGAAGTTGAATTTGTGTACCTGCATTGAATAGAAATGTACCAGTTAGTGTAACAATGCATAATTACAACATTAACTATCATGTAATAATCGTGTAATAATGCAACTTAATGCAATGTAAAGTGTTGCCGCAGGCTCAAATTATAGTAAAGTGACTATTATTAACATTAGCAATGAAATAGTAACAAAACATGTTTGAGAGAGAAATGGACAGGGAGTTGATTTAACTTTTAAACTTTGATTAAGTGTTATCATTGTATAGCCTACTAATAATAGATTACTAATAACATTTAATGGATGTGAACTATTATATTTTCATTTTTTAGCTATCAGAGAAGAAAGAAGGATGTCAACCCTGATCATCCACTGATCCATACATTGACACAATCTGATGCTGAATTTTTTATTAAAAAAAAATATTAAATCAGAGGAGTGGCCGTGAAAAAATCTAACGAATGTGGTGATGAACTTAACTCCAGTACACACTGAAGGAAACTCCTTTGAGCAGCCCCCTGAACAACTTGTGCAAGTACAACATTATTCATACTTGAATTAAATTGTACCTCATGTGTCAGTTAAACTATGTTGCATTGTAAAACCCATGTTCTTTATGTGTGGTGTATGGGTAATTTCTCTCTCTCTCTCTAGTATGGAACCGATCTATGTTCAGCTAGCCTGCACATTTTAAACATCGCATCCTGTTTTTTTTACAAAGTTTTGTATCTTAAAAAATAGCTAAAAGAAAAATACTATTGTTGCTACTAATAATAGTTCATAGGATAATTATTGTTATTGCTGAAGGAATCACATTTAATCAATATTTGTGGGCCTTTTGATATGTGTCATTCAGGGTAACAAAATATTGTGATACAGTATAACACGAGTATTTTATATTAAAATATACAATAACTTTGTTTTGTTGACTAAGAGAGACAAAAACAAATCTCAAAGGATGAAGTGAAAGATATTTTCATAGATTTTTGCATTTTATTCAGTGTAAGGCAGGAAGTTTTTGTAAAAAAACCTTCAACAAATTTTGAGTTGTACCCATGACACATCAAATATGTAGTATTCAAAATAAAAATAATGTCATTTTTTCTGGGTAGTTATATTTCTGCCAGTCTAAGCATGGATATATAACCTTGTAATTATGAAAAATGGGCATCAAATTTAATAAATATAAAAAACACTTAGTGTTATACTGAATTACATTTTACTTGGGTACATTCATATGAATCACAATAAAAATAATTTATTGGCTTTATTCTTGAATATGACTAATAGAAGGGCATAGGTGACACTCCAACAAACATCTAAAAGTATTTTAGGGAATTGTAATTGCTGTTTTATTTTTTTTGCTACTTTGAAAACCTTATATGTCTTTGACCCTTATGTGTGCATATTCTTATTCCACCCCTTTAGATTTGTGTGTATTAGCTAGTTGTTGTGGAATTGTTAGATTACTTGTTAGATATTCCTGCACTGTCGGGAACAAGAAGCACAAGCACTTCGCTAAACTCACAATAACATCTGCTAACCATGTGTATGTGTCCAATACAATTTGATTTGGTTTTATTGCTGTAGTTGCATTGTTGACAGGTGAGCCTGCAAATAAGCATTTCATTGTACTGTGTACACCACATGTATCCTGTGCATATGACAGAGACATTTTGATTTTAGATTTCTCTGGAGAGAAAGAGCACAATGGAATGCATATTGAGAGCTGTGCCCATTGTTGATCTAAGAGACAAAGGATTCCTTGAAGCCTCACATTCTACTCAATTTCAGAAAGCAGCTCTCTGTCTCCCCTCCCCATTACCTGGCCAGTCACGTTATACTGGCCAGCCTCACCATGAATTAAACATCTCACAGAGGAGCGCCAGCTCTTATTAACTCCACCTCCCTCCTCCATACTTCTTCCTTTCCACTCCTCTTTTTCTCCTCGCTTCCATGTTTTACTCTCTACGCTGAATGAAACAATGGTCTGAGAATATCAGGACTGAGTAGAACATGGATACACCCATTTCCTCCTTTCTTTTGTTGGTTGTAATAGTCACCCAGGTTACCAGTATAGTAAACAATCATAAACACTGTGCAACTATAAGAGGATGGATTCCATTGTAAAACCATTTTTGGAGGATTGGTGCTTGTCGTAAAGCTTCCAAAGGGATGCTCAGCATTGGATGACAGAACATCTCTCTCTCCTTAGTTATCGTGGGAGTCCAGGCTTTTCCAGTGTGTCCCAGAGGCCTGTCTCTTTAAACAGGCTCTGTGTGTGGCTGTATGTGGCTCTGTGTGGCTGTGGGTGCATGGTGGTGGGTAGGGGCCAGCTTCCAGTGGGGGCAGCAGACAGACAGGCAGACAAGCAGAGTGTGACTGGGCACAGACCCTCTCTAGCAGTGTCTGGTTGGGCCTTGGTCTCCTTAGTGTTGGTCTACCAGGGGTTGGTTCTGGACAGGCCTCTGGTGAGAACACACAGGTCAGACAGTAGTGGTTTAAAGGTGCCGTTATACTTGGCGGACACCAAGAGGAGTACAGACACGCCCTTTGGTGATCAGCAGATAATAGCAATGTGTGTTTCAGTAGATGAATGGAAGAGGTAGAGCAAATGAAAGAGAGAGTGGGGGGGATGTGAAGAGGAGCATTAATCTGATCTTGGAAACCTCAGAGACAAGGCCGGTGTGAGCGAGCCATGCACCCTGACAGAAACCCAAGCAGATTGCTCTGCTGCTTTGTATTCCAAATTAATTGGCCTCTGAAGATCGCCCTCCTCCACCCCTCACAACACCTCCCTATCCACTCTACTCACTCCCCCTCAATTAAAACTAGAAGTAGCCATGCCCTCAACATGCTGCTCCCTCTCTCCTCGCTCCCAATGACTTTTCCTCCCCCTTGTTACTGGGAACAAACTGGGCCCTTACACCAGGGCACCACGTAGGACCCAATCAAATAGGCTGGGGGAAGCAGCAGTTATAATGGAATTGAGGTATGTCTTTTGTGGAACAAGATGATGCTGATCACAGTCTTTTCAAAGTGCCCATGCTCAGACTAGCTTATGCTCTTGATGGCAAAATAAATGGCAGTCAACATAATATGCTAAAGCACCAGTTGTCTGCAATTTATTTTGCCATCAAAACACTTAATCCGCAGTTTAGCTTCGATCAGGAGAGCCAGGGGGGGAAGCATTCCCCCGTTACTGTGAGTGAAACTGTAACTAGATCAAACACATTTCAGTGGAATTAATTGATGTGATGCAAGCCAACTATACATCCGTATCAATGAACAGACTTTATATTGCGAAGTGCATAACATGGTAAATGTGTTGGGCATAACATAACAGCACTGCTTGCCTACAATTACTGTCAGTAGAGTTCATTATGAACTGTGAAAACTCTGTTAACAGCAGGTCAATTCACAGCTATACCTGTGAAACACACCGCTCCCTAACCACAATGCACCCTGACTTCTTATACTAAACCACAACAAACATCAACAAAAAACTAAACACAAATATTTCAACCCCCTTTACATCCAAAGTCTATGTTTTTATGTCTCTGGACTCTATTCAATCAGAGCTGCTTTAGCAGGACATCCACATGGCGGTTGTTTTGGCGGTGTCAGAGATGGAACTGCGTTAGAACTGTCAAATCCCCAAGCAGCTCTTGGACATTGCCATTGGCTGCACAGAGTAGCATTAAGAGAAATCCCATGCAGCCTTGTTTACAAGTCTAAATACTGGAATGTGAGATGTAATCTACTATGTGATGGGCCAAAGCCTTAAAATGTGAAGTTAATCTATCCCCGTCGAGGAAGCAGGAGATTTTTTGTATTTGACAGTAAAACATTATTCTGATGACTATAACATTTGTTGGCACCTTCAATTCTTCATTAAAAAATATTTAAACACTGCAAATTTGCCGAACTACTAAACTTGGAACCAATCCCAACTCCCGTACATACCCCTCGTGATGAAGGCAGCCAATGGTCTGCATCTATCTACGATGTAAACACAGCCTCTTGTGAAAATGTGAGCTACTTTCTGATGAGGAACAGATATAGCTAGCTAGCTCCTAGACTGAAATAAGATAAAGTTTTCAAATGTACTTGAAATATGCATGTAACATGTTTTTTTTAACATTTAGTAGACACTCTTATCCAGAGCAACTTACAGTTAGTGCATTCATCTTAAGATAGCTAGGTGGGACAACCACATATCACAACCATTTAGCCAATTTATTGAAAGCTAGCCAATATTACAGACTAGCCTAGCCAGCTACTGTAAATGTAATTGTGTTTCATTGGCTCTCTGTCAGTTAATTAAATTGTTGACTCATGTTTTAGAACGATTATATGTCTAATTTCAAATAACTAGCTGTAGGCTTAAAGAAACAATAATTCATGCACATTGAAACCCAAATAAAAACATGTATACTGAACAAAAATAACCTTTATGTGCTCCTGGAACATTTCTGGGATTTTTTATTTCAGCACATGAAACATGGGACCAATACTTTACATGCTGTGTTTATAATTTTTCTTCAGTGAAGATAGAAAGATGTGTGTGTCATGTGTGCTAGAATGGAGGTTCAAAAGTGACAGCTGCATATTAGCCAATACATATAGCATAGCCTACCTTGCAATACAATCTTCTCTAAAAATCTGTTGTACAATGTGCTGTGCAATAAGATAACCAGTGTTTGATTTCTAAACCAGATGAGTTCTCAAACAGCAGCTGCCCAATACCATGGTGAGCAGTTGGTAAATTAATGTTTGAGTTTCAAATACTAAATGTGAGTATACTTAGATGGTTTAAATTATTAACTTTCCTACTAACCTAAAAGTTGACGGTGCCAAAATCTTGCCAATACATTCATTATTTTACTAATTATGACTGAGTGTGCGACATGTTTTCCATAATGTATATACATATGAACAAAGAAAACGTTCACAAATAATGATGCGCCATTTATTGAGTACAGAGGCAAATAGCAAAGGTGTCTTAAGCAGTATTTGAAGTATATAAATGTAGCCTGGCGAAAGTAAACCCAGCACAAGACAAACTAATTTGGGGTTGTTTATTCTGTCGAAACTTCAATTTAAAATAGGATAATGTAGAAGGGAAATCACCACAAGATGAAGTCACCATAAAGTAATGTTCAGTCCAAATCACAATCAATTGAAATAAATCTGTTAGTTAAGTGCATAAAACAATCTGAGTACAATAAGTACAAAGTGAAATGCATAAACTGTAGTGGCTCTGCTTTCTATAGGAACACAAGAAAATACAGACACCACAATGTTCAGTTAGAATAGACTTTCTAACATTTCAAATATCTGAGTACAAGATGTCCATGAATAAAATGACATCATGCATGAAAAACAAAAATACACTTAGTCATAAAACATGACTACTTACAAACACACTGTCCAGGTAATGCATTAACCCCACATGGAACAGTAGATCCTCATCTCACCCATACTGC
The DNA here is from genome assembly GCF_045791955.1 of Oncorhynchus clarkii lewisi. Classification (NCBI taxonomy): domain Eukaryota; kingdom Metazoa; phylum Chordata; class Actinopteri; order Salmoniformes; family Salmonidae; genus Oncorhynchus; species Oncorhynchus clarkii. The sequence goes on from NC_092152.1 coordinate 28,795,566, forward strand.
ACTGGGGGAAATGTCATATCAACAGATGCATTACAATTCAAAAAGCAAACAATATACAACAACCTGAAGCTTTAGACAAAATAGAATGTACTTCTGATAATTACTCACACTTCAAAATAATGTTATCATCAACTTCACAACGTGGTTCTGAGAGCACTGGTATTCAGCTAGCAAGAAGCTAACATCCTCATGTCAATCTGAAAGTATCAACAGGCTAACATGACCGTCTGGCATAAATATTACAAAATGAACTACTATACACTGCAGATGATGCAAAATAAGATATATTCCGGTACAAGAGGAATATAAAGTGTAATTTACCCATCTAAAGTAACGTTGGATCCACGATGGATTTCAACAGGTCTCCAGTGTAATTGCTTGTTCTCACTCTTACACACTGCGCAATCCCATAACCGCCGGCACACCTTGATTACAAATCTCTTAAAGGGATGGTGCCAGCTAGTGGATAAAAATGAATACAGCTATGCGCTTTTACCACCTGGCTACATAAATATAGCGTAACCTACCAATTAATGTATATCAAGTGCTGTGGAGGGCACAATCTTACAATATTGCAGTCAAGAAATGAGAGCTTTACCATCTGTAAGCTTTACCATCAGAGGCCCATGCCAAAAGCATGGGCCTCTGATGGAGATAGCAGACCTGTCATCAACGCATACTTTAGTATTCCACCACCTCTCTAGGAGCATTTGTGTGCCCAGGCCTCATAGGCGTATCAAAAGGATCCCACTCTGATCACCAATGTAGCTGACTGAAGCTTGTGTGGTCCAGAGACAAGAACTCTACCATCTATGGCAAAAGTCTGGGCTCCTGACGAGGACAACAGAATTCTCACCACTGCTTGTTACAATAGTAAAATAATCTGTTTGTCACCAGTTACACTGATTCTACATTGAATGTAGTCTTCAAGATGCTCAAACAACCACTTGTATCTGTAGTTGGTGTTCTCTAAAATGACATGCACTGTCAACTGTAAAACTCTAAAATGCACTAGACTGTGTAAGATAGAATCCACAAAGACAAGACAACAGGCAAATGCATATGTGGTCCCAAAATCTAAACAGTGACGGCAGGTCTAGTTCAAACTGCTGTAGGATGGTTCTCCTCACAGGTGAGTGAATCAGTCCATGCTTGGTGAATAGCACTTGGTTAATCTCTGGGAGCAGGACAAAGGAGAGCTAAACAGATCATGTGACACAAAAGTGAAAGACAAGAATAAACAAAATACAGTAAATCATCACAGCAAAATAATGTAATTTGTGAGCTAGAAAATGAACATCCTAAGTCTGAGGCCGGGTGCTATGTTTTCATCCTACTCCAACTATTGACAGGGATAAAGTTGCATTTACTATTTGTCAGTATGTATGAAATTAGTGGGTCCTGCCCTGATGACTGAAGTAGATGTACACTACTTGTCCTATAAATGTGTCATCTTAAATTATTACTTGGAATAAACTGATAGCTAAAATTCGTAGAATGACATGCTAGCTAGTGATAAGGCTATCTGCTTCAGGTAGCTAGCAACAGATCTACTTGTTGTAACTAGCTAGCTAACCAACAAGCTAGCTACATTACTAAGGTTGCTGTGTTCTAAATTGGGAATCATTTTACAGCTTGGGTTGATGATATCACGTTTCTCTAACGAAATGGTTAGATTACAAATAAATAAAACATTATTTACCTGATAGCAGTGTCAGACAGAGATCTCTGTCGAACTCTTCATTACCAGCTGTCTCTACATTAGTTACGGATAACGTGATTGTAGATCGTACCATGAATAGTACACACGTTTTGATTATTTTACAGTTTAGTTCTCCGCGGCGTTTGCCTGTCCAGCTAGCGAACATGAAAGTCAGTATTTTGTGAAAATTTGCCAGAATTGACATTGCCAAAAAACGTAAATGTTTTCAGAAGAAATAAAAATACACAATATGTTTAAAAAAAACAAGCAAAAAAAAACCAGCTCCTCAGAGATCTATCATCTCGAAAACTCATGCAGATAGCTTGCTACGGCTCACCACCTATACACCTCAATTAGGCTGATAGAAATCCTAATTTCATTGAATGTCTTTCAATTTGGGCGTCATTATTTCTAAATAGCCTACACTTTCTCGTTCTGAACTTATAACACGAGTGGGACGGTGTAGCTTTGTGACAATGATCAAGAGCAGCTGCTCACTGATTTGACAGCTCCAACGCCGGTTAATGCTTGATCTGATTGAATCTAAGCCTAACTTTATACAGTAAGCCATTGATAGAATGTTTTAGAAATACTCTTTCTTAAAGTAAAATAATGTTTGCACCTGACACAATTTATTTTTTAAAGGACAGCTCAACACTTGTAAAAGAGTAAAAATAAATATATTTTAAACAAAGGACAACAAAACAGCACAACAAACATCAAGTGAAGATGCAGTATATGCCAAGTTCCAAGATGTTTCAGTTAGGGGAGATGAGAAAGCACTCTCAGAGGAGAATTGCCCCTACGGACAACAAATGCCAAAACAACTCTGATAAAGAAATAGGGGAAGAAAAGACAGAGTGAACAGAAGGAACAACAATTATTTATGTAAATAATGTGCCAGTGCTGCTTATAATTAGTGGAAAAATTAAGCAAAAAAACAAACACAAAAACACCATGCATGTCTAATTTTCTCATGCAAATGAACAATTGAAATTATAAATGGAAATACTGTTGTTGTGGGAGACAGAGAGAGATGCCCTGCCTTTTCCCTACTGTTTGTAATTCATTAGTTGGGAAAACAGCAGCAGATGCAGATTCAGTTTGACATGGAGGGTGAAGGTGAGGGAGGCAGGAGGAGAGAGGAAAAGCTGTTGATGTTGAGGATGAGGAGTGTAGTCATACACTAGGTTTGATGTTAGAGGACAGATTGGGAACATTCACGGTGCATACAGAAAATATTCAGACCCCTTCACTTTTTCCACATTTTATTACGTTACCGCCTTATTCTAGAATTGATTAAATCAAAATGTTTTCCTCATCAATCTACACATAATACCCCATAATGACAAAGTGAAAAAACGTTTTTGGTCAATGTATTACAAATAAAAATCTGAAATACCTTATTTACATAAGAATTCAGACCCTTTACTATGAGACTCGAAATTGAGCTCAGGTGCATCCTGTTTCCATTGATCATCCTTGAGATGTTTCTACAACTTGATTGGAGTCCACCTGTGGTAAATTCAATTGATTGGACATGATTTGAAAAGACACACACCTGTCTATATAATGTCCTACAGTTGACAGAGCATGTCAGAACAAAAACCAAGCCATGAGGTTGAAGGAATTGTCCGTAGAGCTCTGAGATAGTATTGTGTTGAGGCAAGGGTACCAAAACATTTCTGCAGCATTGAATGTCCCAAATGGAAGAAGTTTGGAGTCACCAAGACTCTTCCTAGAGCTGGCCACTCAGCCAAACTGAGCAATCTGGGGAGGAAGGCCTTGATCAGGGAGGTAACCTAGAACCTATGGTCACTCTGACAGAGCTGTGGAGATGGGAGAGCCTTCCAGAATCTCTGCAGCACTCCAACCAATCATGCCTTTATGGTAGAGTGGCCAGACGGAAGCCACTCCTTAGTAAATGGCACAAACAGTCCGCTTGGAGTTTGCCAAAAGGCACTTAAAGGACACAGACCATGAGAAACAAGATTATCTGGTCTGATGATACCAAGATTGAACTATTTTGTCTGAATGCCAAGCGTTACGTCTGGAGGAAACCTGGCACCATCTCTACGGTGAAGCATGGTGGTGGCAGCATCATGTTGTGGGGATGTTTTTCAGCGGCAGGGACTGGGAGACCACTTAGGATCGAGGGAAAGATGAATGGAGTAAAGTACAGAGAGACCATTGAGGAAAACCTGCTCCAGAGCCCCCAGGACCCCAGACTGGGACAAAGGTTTACCTTCCAACAGGACAACGACCCTAAGCACACAGCCAAAACAGCGCAGGAGTGGCTTCGGGACAAGTCTCTGAATGTCCTTGAGTGGCCCAGACAGGTCCTGGACTTGAAACCGATCGAACATCTCTGGAGAGACCTGAAAATAGCTGTGCAGCGATGCTCCCCATCCAACCTGACAGAGCTTGAGAGCATCTGCAGAGGAGAAAGGGAGAAACTCCCAAAATACAGGTGTGCCAAGCTTGTAGCGTCATACCCTATGTAGACTCAAGGCTGTAATCGCTGCCAAAGGTGCTTCAATAAAGTACTGAGTAAAGGGTCTATATACTTATGTAAATGTAATATTTCAGTTTATAAAAACCTGTTTTTGCTTTGTCATTATAGGGTATTGTGTGTAGATTGATGAGGGAAAAAACTATTTAATCAATTTTAGAATAAGGCTGTAACGTAACACAATGTGGAAAAAGTCAAGGGGTCTGAACCCTTTCTGAATGCACTGTATGTAGCCAATAATATAGTAGAACCACTACAGTTGTGTTTACACAGACAGCCCAATGCTGACATTTGTTTCACTTATTGGCATTTTGACCATGTAGATCAGCTCAGAAAAAGATCTGATGTGATTGGTGTGAACCCAAAAGATATTACAATTGGGTTGCCTGTGTAAACACAGCCTTAGATTCACACTCATGTCTTATTATCATATACATCCAAGACCATAAATGATTGTATAATTTCACAATACCAGTATAATGCTGTTCATTCCACTGGAGGCAATTCATTTTAGAGTCCCCAGAGACACAATACAGTACATACACTGTGAAAGTACATTTACGCAGCTGCCTTCACCCTTTAGACAAAAGCCCATATTCATCTGACAGACCTGGTACTGTTTATCTCAACAGCGGAGTGTGTACAGTACAAGCTGACCTGTAATCTATGGCTATGTCTGTGACACGGTCGTGGTACACATCTGTCTGTCCCGTATAGCAAAGTGCTGACACAGATATCACAGAGAACAGCAGCAACTCTCTGCTCTCCCAGTGAGAGGTGCTGGTTGTAACAACTGCAAAGGGAGTGTCAATGAGGGTGTGATAACTGACTCCAATCGCATGCCTCCTGTGAAGAGTCTGTCTACATGTGTCTCCTGTCTACACATTTCCCCTGCCTCCTCTCCTCCGCTCTCACTATCACCCCCACTACCCCATGACACCGTCTCAGCCTCAGTCCCAACCCCAGCCCCAGCCTCAGTCACACAGCGACCTGCTTCCTGCCTCCCCTCTCTCTTTCAGAAGTGTTTTTAAAGAAGAGGGAAGATCAAAAGCATGGGGGAAATGCCTGTCTCACATTTATCTGACAGCCCTGTATCCTGAACCCTTCTTAAAGAGCGAGCAGAGAAAATAGGACATGTTTCACACAATTTATGCAGAGTTAATTTTCCAGCCCCCGCATAGACTGTTTACAGAATCCTATGCTTCTCAAAACCTCCCCTCTCTTTCTCTCTATTTCTCTCTCAGTCTACATCCCACACCTTTCACCTTTTGTGTTATTCTATTTTCAGGTCCTTTTTAGTTTTTGTTTCTCTGTCACCACTGAGCATGCACTCCCATGAGGTGGCTCCCTGCCATCCTGGACCTCTATATCAGGGGGTTGCCACCCAAGCCATAGACTGTTCACTCTGCTACCATCAGGCAAACGGCAACGGAGCATCGGCTCTCGGATCAAAAGGCCCAGAGACAGATTCTACCCCCAAGCCATAAGACTGCTAAATGGCCAGAGTGCTAAATAAGCAATAAATGGTACCCCAAGCTATCTGCGCTGACTCTATCTTGCACGGACCCTACACACACTCACTAGACTATATATACACACCATATACACACACACTCACTCACACACACCACATTGACACTCCCACACAAAACTGCATTGTTGGGAAGGGCTCGTAAACAAGCATTTCACGGTAAAGTCTACACCAATTGTATTCGGCATGTGACAAATACAATTTTATTTTATTTGATCTAAATGTACGTCTCCATTTGACAAATAATAAACGCAAACAAAGCAACAAATAGACATAAAAATATGTAGAGAGCGGGAGAGAAAGAGACTTAGAGAGTGTGTATGTATGTGTATATGTGTATGTGTGTGTGTGCATGGCATTGCACTTTATGACATTCGCAGGAACCAGTCACAAAAAATTACCTTCTCCACCACATCTATCTCCAACAAGGTCTGAAGTCATACCTTTCTACCAAGTAACAGCACTAACCCAGAGTACTGTAGCCGACTGTAAGCAACAACAGGACAGACGAAGTGGACCTAGCCTTCGCTATCAAATAAACATCTGAATCCAACTTTTGTCCAAACCACACCATATTCCTGCTGTGTAAACAGTGGTAGATTGTGTGGTAGGAACTCTGGCATGAAGTGCATGGTCTAATGGCTTCCCGCTATTTAACTTGTGCAGGAATATGGTGCGGTTCGGACAAAAGTTGGATTCTGACATTTATTTGATAGTGAGGGACACATTTCACTCACTTCACATCTGGAAGGGCTGGCATTATGGATGGGTCTTATGGGGCCTGGCCCGTCCTACCGTACCTCCTTGCCCGTCCAAATAAAATATTTCAATATTGAGATAATTTATTTGACCGAGACGCACGCCGACAGAGACGCATCAGTCTCAGATAAAGCTTCTGAGAGAGCGAAACAGTGCCTCTGTGTCTCAGTATGTGAAGACCATGTATGTATCTTATGCTGTCTGGACCAAAAGAGTATGGCATGTCATACTATTTCTGGCCAGACAGCATCAGATAGATGGGCTATATATAGTAAGACAGAGGAGCGCTGTTTTGCTCACTCGGAGGATTCATCTGAGACTGATGCGTCTTTCTGTCGGCGTGCGTCTCGGACAGGTTGGAATGTCTGAATGACTGAAATACCGATGCAGGACAAAAAGGGCCAAAATGTGTGACTGTCCCGCACAATCCGGGACGTGTGGTCACCCTACTTGGTGTGAAGAGGAAAATATCATGATCTGATGATCCCTACAGCATATCCAGTGGAAACATCGTAAAACAACAGCTATCTGTCCCAAGCTCACTGGCGCAGGAAACTCTATGGGCCCGGAGTAGGCTAGTTGATACAATTTTGCAAGTTCACTAGCAACAGCTTCAGGACGGATCCAGTTGATGATTTAATACAATGTTGCACTTCACCAACAATAGCTCAAGTCAAGACAGATAGAAAGGGAGGCAGACGGGCAGAGTAGAGAGGTGAATGTGATTGAAAGAACCAACATTTTCATCAGGATATTTTCTGTTTTTATTTGTCGGCTTTAGGTCTATGCATTTTACTTAGTTGGAAATGGAAGTTATAGGCATACTGCAGCATTGGCCTATAGGATATCTCTCTAGCTTCCAATGGACCACAGTGTATCAGTGTCCGTATGAGAGAGGCTGGTGTGCTTGCCTTAGTTTGAACTTTTCTATTTGTATCATTTTTCTTCAGATTTGTATGATTAGCTACGTAACAATGATTTTGAGAAACTAAAACGTTGTTATTGAAATGAAACTGTTCCACGAAAATGCGAATATAAAAATGATTGTAATTTTGACACAGACCGGTTGTCACGACTTCCGCCGAGGTTGGCTCTCCTGCCTGTTCGGGCAGTGCTCGGCGGTCGTCGTCACCGTCCTACTAGCCACCACCGATCCCTTTTTCGTTTGTCTGTTGGTTTTGTCTTATTAGTTTCACCTGTGTGTATTTTAGTTTAATTGACGTCCTTATATGTAGTAGGTTGTCCCGCCCTTGTTTTGTGCGGGATTGTTTTGGATTCATGTATTTTGGGTTAATACGTGTGTGTTATTTTCTCCGATAATATTTTGATCCTGTGTTGGATTATTTCACCCTGTATATTTGGGTTGACCGTGTTTGGTTTCCGGAGAATAAAATCTATCGACTCACTGTAACCTGCTCTCTGCGCCTGATTCCACCCACCTTGATATTACGTGACAGAATCCCGCACCACCCATGGAATCAGCAGGAGCAGCCGCGTCTCCTCTCCCATCGATGGAGGAGAGAGTCCTCCACCACACCAGCGTGCTTCATCGGATTGGTTCTGCCATGGACCAAATGATGGAGAGGATGGATCGATGGGAGAGGAGTGGTCTTCCCACATCATCGCTAGCACCCCCTTCTCCAGCACCTCCTGTTCCTGCGACCACATCGGGCTCCGGGGCTCTTCGGTTGACACTCCCACGGGAGTATGACGGAACGGCGGCTGGGTGCCAGGGTTTCCTCCTTCAACTGGAACTATACCTGGCTACCGTGCGTCCTGCTCCCTCTGGAGAGGAGAGCGTGAGCGCCCTCGTCTCCTGCTTGACTGGGCGAGCCCTCGAGTGGGCCAACGCAGTGTGGAATGGTCCGGACTCGGCGAGGGATAATTACCCAGAGTTCACCCGCCGATTCCGAGCTGTTTTTGACCATCCACCAGAGGGTCGGGCGGCGGGTGAACGGCTGTTCCACCTGCGGCAGGAGACGAGGAGCGCACAGGACTTTGCTCTGGAGTTCAGGACCTTGGCCGCAGGAGCAGGATGGAACGACAGGGCCTTGGTCGATCATTTCAGATGCAGTCTCAGGGAGGACGTCCGCAGGGAGCTGGCATGTCGGGACACCACCTGCACACTGGATGAGCTCATTGACTTGGCTATCCGTCTCGACAATCTGCTGGCTGCCCGCGGGCGTTCGGATCAGGCCCTGTCGTTTCCACTTCCCAGCCCTCCTGCCCCTATCCCAATGGAATTAGGAGGGGCAGCTTCGAGGGGGACCGGAGGAGGAGTGTCCTCCTGCACCAGTTGTGGTCGACGAGGGCACACGTCAGACCGGTGCTGGAGGAACTCGTCTGGGAGTCGGGATGGCAGGCGGAGCACTGCTCGATCACCCCAGGTGAGTAAGCACCAGACTCACCCAGAGCCTCCTGTCGGTCATGTGTATGTATTGACTTCTTTCCCTGGTTTTTTTCCCTCTCTACAGCATAAGGCGCTAGTCGATTCAGGCGCAGCTGGGAATTTCATGGATCGTGGGCTTGCGTTAAGGCTAGGGATTCCCCTGGTGTCGTTAGACCAACCCTTCCCGTGCACTCCTTAGATAGCCGACCATTAGGGTCAGGAGTGATTAGGGAGGCTACGGTGCCACTGGACATGGTAACGCAGGGGGATCATAAGGAGCAGATTAGTCTGTTCCTTATAGATTCACCTGCGTTTCCAGTGGTGTTGGGGGTTCCCTGGTTAGCTCAACACAATCCGGTGATTTCCTGGCGACAGGGGGCTCTTAAGGGGTGGTCAGAGGAGTGTTCAGGTAGGTGTAGAGGAGTTGCCGTTGGTGCGACTACGGTGGAGAGTCCAGACCAAGTCTCCACCGTGCGCATTCCCTCTGAATATGCCGATTTGGCTATCGCCTTCAGTAAAAAGAAGGCGACCCAATTACCACCTCATCGTCGAGAGGACTGCGTGATAAACCTTCTGGAGAATGCTGCACTTCCTAGGAGTCACGTGTATCCATTGTCCCAGGAGGAGACGGTAGCGATGGAAACATACGTTGCTGAATCGCTGAGACAGGGGTACATTCGGCCCTCCGCATCACCCGTCTCCTCAAGCTTCTTTTTTGTGAAGAAGAAGGATGGAGGTCTGCGTCCGTGCATTGATTATAGAGGTCTAAATTCCATCACAGTGGGGTTTAGTTACCCACTACCTCTCATCGCTACAGCGGTGGAATCATTTCACGGGGCGCGCTTCTTCACAAAACTGGACCTGAGGAGCGCGTATAATCTGGTGCGTATCCGGGGAGGAGATGAGTGGAAAACTGCATTTAGTACTACATCTGGTCATTATGAGTACCGCGTCATGCCATACGGGTTGAAGAATGCTCCAGCCGTCTTCCAATCCTTCGTAGACGAAATTCTCCGAGACCTGCTCGGGCAGGGAGTGGTAGTGTACATCAATGACATCTTGATCTATTCTGCCACACGCGCGGCGCATGTGTCTCTGGTGCGTAAGGTACTTGGGCGACTGCTGGAGCATGACCTGTATTGCAAGGCGGAGAAATGTGAGTTTTTCAAACAGTCCGTTTCCTTCCTGGGATATCGTATTTCCACCTCTGGGGTGGTGATGGAGGATGACCGCGTTACAGCCGTGCGTAATTGGCCGACTCCGACCACGGTGAAAGAGGTGCAGCGGTTTTTAGGGTTTGCCAATTACTACCGGAGGTTTATCCGGGGTTTTGGTCAGGTGGCTGCTCCCATCACCTCGCTGCTGAAGGGAGGACCGGTGCGCTTGCGCTGGTCAGCAGAGGCGGGCAGAGCATTCACTCGTTTGAAGGAGCTGTTCACCAATGCACCCGTGTTGGCGCATCCGGACCCCTCTTTAGCGTTCATAGTGGAGGTGGATGCGTCCGAGGCTGGGGTCGGAGCCGTGCTGTCCCAACGCTCGGGCGTGCCACCCAAGCTTCGCCCTTGTGCTTTCTTTTCGAGCAAGCTCAGCCCAGCGGAGCGAAACTATGATGTGGGGGACCGGGAGTTGTTAGCTGTAGTCAAGGCTCTGAAGGTGTGGAGACATTGGCTTGAGGGGGCTAAACACCCCTTTCTCATCTGGACTGACCATCGTAATCTCGAGTATATCCGGGCAGCGAAGAGACTAAATCCACGTCAGGCTAGATGGGCCATGTTTTTTACCAGGTTCCGGTTTACCCTCTCATACCGGCCAGGCTCCCAAAACACCAAGGCCGACGCGCTGTCCCGCCTCTATGATACCGAGGAGCGGCCCGTTGAGCCAGCTCCCATCATTTCACCGTCATGTCTCGTGGCACCGGTGGTATGGGAGGTGGACGCGGAGATAGAGGGGGCCTCACGGTCAGAGCCGGCCCCCCCCAACTGTCCAGTGGGAACTCAGTACGTACCGAGGGGGGTCCGGGACAAGCTGATTCGGTGGGCTCATACTCTCCCCTCCTCGGGTCATCCTGGCATCGAGAGGACAGTGCGGAGTCTGAGAGGGAGATACTGGTGGCCCACGCTAGCTAAAGACGTGAGATTTTATGTCTCCTCCTGCTCAGTGTGTGCTCAGAGCAAGGCTCCTCGGCACCTGCCTAGAGGGAAATTACAACCCCTCCCCGTTCCACAACGGCCGTGGACACACTTATCGGTGGACTTTCTTACCGACCTTCCCCCGTCCCAGGGAAGTACTACGATCCTGGTCGTTGTGGACCGGTTTTCTAAGTCCTGTCGTCTCATCCCGTTGCCCGGTCTCCCTACGGCCCTGCAGACTGCTGAGGCCTTGTTTACCCATGTCTTCCGGCACTATGGGGTGCCTGAGGACATCGTTTCTGATCGGGGTCCCCAATTCACGTCCAGAGTATGGAGGGTGTTTATGGAGAGACTGGGGGTATCGGTCAGCTTAACCTCAGGTTTTCACCCCGAGAGTAATGGGCAGGTGGAGCGCGTAAACCAAGATGTGGGCAGGTTTCTGCGGTCCTATTGCCGGGACCGGCCTGGTGAGTGGGCAAGGTATGTTCCCTGGGCTGAACTAGCTCAGAACTCCCTACGCCACTCCTCAACTAACTTGTCTCCTTTTGAGTGTGTGTTAGGTTACCAGCCGGTCCTGGCCCCATGGCATCAGAGCCAGACCGAGGCTCCTGCGGTGGAGGAATGGGTACAGCGCTCCAAGGACACCTGGAAGGCCGTTCAGGACTCACTACGGTTAGCGGGCGAACGGCAGAAGAGGAGCGCTGACCAGCACCGCAGTGAGGCCCCCGTGTTTGCACCGGGGGACAGGGTCTGGCTCTCGACCCGAAATCTGTCCCTCCGCCTGCCCTGTCGGAAGCTGGGGCCGCAGTGTGTGGGGCCGTTCAAAGTCCTGAGGAGAATAAACGAGGTGTGTTACAGGTTACAACTTCCTAGGTATTACCGTATTAACCCCTCGTTTCATGTGTCTCTCCTCAGGCCGGTGGTGGCTGGTCCCCTGCAAGAAGGTGAGGTGCCTGAGGTCCCTCCGCCCCCCCTGGACATCGAGGGGTCCCCGGCGTACACAGTTCGGGGCATTCTGGATTCGAGACGCCGGGTGGGGGGCCTACAGTACCTCGTGGACTGGGAGGGGTACGGTCCGGAGGAGAGATGCTGGGTTCCGGTGAGGGACATTTTGGACCCTTCTCTCCTGAGAGATTTCCACCGCCTCCACCCGGATCGCCCAGCACCTCGTCCTCCGGGTCGTCCTCGAGGACGGTGGCGGCGCGCTGCGGGGGCCGCGCGTCAGGGGGGGGGTACTGTCACGACTTCCGCCGAGGTTGGCTCTCCTGCCTGTTCGGGCGGTGCTCGGCGGTCGTCGTCACCGTCCTACTAGCCACCACCGATCCCTTTTTCGTTTGTCTGTTGGTTTTGTCTTATTAGTTTCACCTGTGTGTATTTTAGTTTAATTGACGTCCTTATATGTAGTAGGTTGTCCCGCCCTTGTTTTGTGCGGGATTGTTTTGGATTCATGTATTTTGGGTTAATACGTGTGTGTTATTTTCTCCGATAATATTTTGATCCTGTGTTGGATTATTTCACCCTGTATATTTGGGTTGACCGTGTTTGGTTTCCGGAGAATAAAATCTATCGACTCACTGTAACCTGCTCTCTGCGCCTGATTCCACCCACCTTGATATTACGTGACACCGGTAGAAATGGTAGAAACATTGTACGTTTCCCCAGACTTGAAACTCACAAGCTGCCTATGGTCTTTACTATAAAACCCATTTAACGTGCATGCGCATGCTGACACACTGTAGAAGGTCCTGTGAACAAATGTGCCACCTATGGATGTCAAAATGCCTGTCCAACTGATTTCTTCTGGTTCTGGCAAGTAGAGTTCCTAGAGATTTTACATTTGCTTTTGTTGACAGGAAACATTTTTTGGGTGAAGCCGACTATATTGTGGTAGGGTGATTTTCCGTCAACAACAACCAGAACGATGCAAAACTCAGGGACAAATACACAGACTCCCGATGTAGTGTCCCAAAGCTAGAGTGGACCCTGCTTCTTCCAACTAGCACCTCAGCACCAGCCACCCCCTCTGTGTCACCTGTCCCCCCCCCTCTTCTCCAGTGATACCCTTGAGCCCTGTGACCAGGTGGTGGTGTCTGAGCGTAAAGTCTACAGTTACTACACCCCCTCTCCTCTTCCCTCCTCCATCCTCCACCCCTGGAGTTTACCTTAATATTTCACTCATGAAAATGTATTTATGGAAGAGAGACAAAGCCCTAATGACTTCAGTTCTGTTATGTTCATGCTTGTGAGGGTGTGAGTGTATGTATGCATGAGGGATGGGGGGCTTGTCAGTGGGGGACTAGATGCAAATATTTGTGTACAGTGTGCGTGTGGAGCTGTGTGTGTGTATTTCTTAGTGTGAGTATGGAGAGCAGCTTTGTGTCGGTGGCTGGATCAGAGTGTGTGTTTGTGTGTGTGTGTCTGTGGAAAAGGAGTCCTCTCTGATACATTATTAATTAGGTGTCATTTACCATAACGAGCTAAGCATTTGAGAGTCCTCTCCCCCGCCCCCTGTGACATGCTCCCAGGGAATGTGCTGTGTGACTGCTGATCAGAGGTATCCACAATCCCATCCCGCATCAATCCCACCCTACTTCAATCCCACCCTGCATCCCACCTTCCAGGAATACCAGAGTGCCTTGCTTCCAGAGAATTAGGCATTATCACAAATAGGATACTGGATCAAATCAAACTTTATTTGCCACATGCGCCGCATTCAACAAGTGTAGACTTTACCGTGAAATGCTGACATACAAGCCCTTAACCAACAGTGTAAACTTTACCGTGAAATGCTGACATACAAGCCCTTAACCAACAGTGTAGACTTTACCGTGAAATGCTGACATACAAGCCCTTAACCAACAGTGTAGACTTTACCGTGAAATGCTGACATACAAGCCCTTAACCAACAGTGTAGACTTTACCGTGAAATGCTGACATACAAGCCCTTAACCAACAGTGTAGACTTTACCGTGAAATGCTGACATACAAGCCCTTAACCAACAGTGTAGACTTTACCGTGAAATGCTGACATACAAGCCCTTAACCAACAGTGTAGACTTTACCGTGAAATGCTGACATACAAGCCCTTAACCAACAGTGTAGACTTTACCGTGAAATGCTGACCTACAAGCCCTTAACCAACAGTGTAGACTTTACTGTGAAATGCTGACATACAAGCCCTTAACCAACAGTGTAGACTTTACCGTGAAATGCTGACATACAAGCCCTTAACCAACAGTGTAGACTTTACCGTGAAATGCTGACCTACAAGCCCTTAACCAACAGTGTAGACTTTACTGTGAAATGCTGACATACAAGCCCTTAACCAACAGTGTAGACTTTACCGTGAAATGCTGACATACAAGCCCTTAACCAACAGTGTAGACTTTACCGTGAAATGCTGACATACAAGCCCTTAACCAACAGTGTAGACTTTACCGTGAAATGCTGACCTACAAGCCCTTAACCAACAGTGTAGACTTTACTGTGAAATGCTGACATACAAGCCCTTAACCAACAGTGTAGACTTCACTGTGAAATGCTGACATACAAGCCCTTAACCAACAGTGTAGACTTTACTGTGAAATGCTGACATACAAGCCCTTAACCAACAGTGTAGACTTTACCGTGAAATGCTGACCTACAAGCCCTTAACCAACAGTGTAGACTTTACTGTGAAATGCTGACATACAAGCCCTTAACCAACAGTGTAGACTTTACCGTGAAATGCTGACACACAAGCCCTTAACCAACAGTGTAGACTTTACCGTGAAATGCTGACATACAAGCCCTTAACCAACAGTGTAGACTTTACCGTGAAATGCTGACATACAAGCCCTTAACCAACAGTGTAGACTTTACCGTGAAATGCTGACATACAAGCCCTTAACCAACAGTGTAGACTTTACCGTGAAATGCTGACATACAAGCCCTTAACCAACAGTGTAGACTTTACCGTGAAATGCTGACATACAAGCCCTTAACCAACAGTGCAGTTCAAGAAGAAGAAAATATTTACCAAGTAGGCTAAAATAAAAAGTAATAATAAAAAGTAACACAAAAAAAATAACAAGGCTATATTTACAGGGGGCACCAGTACTGAGTCAGTGTGCAGGGGTACAGGCTAGTTGAGGTAATCTGTACATGTAGGTGGGGGCGAAGTGACTATGCATAAGTAACAAACAAACAGCGAGGGGGGGGTCAATGTAAATTGTCCTGTGGCGATTTTTATGAATTGTTCAGCAGTCTAATGGCTTGGGGGTAGAAGCTGTTGAGGAGCCTTTTGGCCCTAGACTTGGCACTCCGGTACCGCTTGCAGTGCAGTAGGAGAGAAAACACTCTTTAACTTGGGTGACTGGAGTCTCTGACAATTTTATGGGCTTTCCTCTGACACCACCTATTATATAGGTCCTGGATGGCAGGAAGCTTGGCCCCAGTGATGTACTGGGCCGTTCGCACTACCCTCTGTAGCGCCTTACAGTCAGATGCAGAGCAGTTGCCATATCAGGTGGTGATGCAGCTGTAGAACCTTTTGAGGATGTGAGGACCCATGCCAAATCTTTTCAGTCTCCTGAGGGGGAAAAGGTTTTGTCGTGCCCTCTTCACGACTGTCTTGGTGTGTTTGGACCATGTTAGTTTGTTGGTGATGTGGACACCAAGGAACTTGAAACTCTCCGTCCGCTCCACTACAGCCACGTCGATGTTAATGGGGGCCGTTTCGGCCCTCCTTTTCCGTGGTCCACGATCAGCTCCTTTGTCTTGCTCACATTGAGGGAGAGGTTGTTGTCCTGGCACCACACTGTCAGTTCTCTGACCTCCTTCCTATAGGCCGTCTCATTGTTGTCGGTGATCAGGCCTACCACTGTTGTGTCGTCAGCAAACTTAATGATGGTGTTGGAGTTGTGTTTGGCCACACAGTCGTGGGTGAACAGGGAATACAAGAGGGGACTAAGTACACACCCCGTGGGGCCCCAGTGTTAAGGATCAGCATAGCAGACGTGTTGTTGCCTACTCTACCATCTGGGGGCGGCCCGTCAGGAAGTCCAGGATCCAGTTGTAGAGGGAGGTGTTTAGTCCCGGAGTACATAGCTTAGTGATGAGCTTCATGGGCACTATGGTGTTGAACGCTGAGCTGTAGTCAATGAACAGCATTCTTACATAGGTGTTCCTTTTGTCCAGGTGAGAAAGGGCAGAGTGGAGTGCGGTTGAGATTGCGTCATCTGTGGATCTGATGGGGCGGTATGTGAATTGGAGTGGGTCTAGGGTATTCAGGAGGATGCAGTTGATGTGAGCCATGACCAGCCTTTCAAAGCACTTCATGGCTACCGACGTGAGTGCCATGGGCGTAATCATTTAGGTAGGTTACCTTCGCTTCTTTGGGCACAGGGAGTATGGTGGTCTGCTTGAAACATGTAGGTATTTCAGACTCGGTCAGGGAGAGGTTGAAAATGTCAGTGAAGACACTTCACTGACAGGAATCAGGAGGATAGAATTATGGTCAGATTTACCAAATGAAATTTGATATAACTGATTTGAGTTGGCCTGCATTAAAGTCCCCGGCCACTGGGAGTGCCGCTTCTGGATGAGCATTTTCTTCTTTGCTTATGGCCTTATAGAGTTGGTTGAGTGCGGTCTTAGTGCCAGCTTTGCTTTGTGGTGGTAATTAGACGGCTATGAAACAGATATTTTCGCATCTGTCGCATGTGCAGTACGCTTTCACAAAAGTATTTTCCCGCTAATTATATTAAGGAACGGGTGTTTGTGAGTAGCCTGCTGCCATGTGCACATTGCTGCACTTATAATGTGAAGAAATAATAGTTTATCAACATCTTAAGCTAAACGTTAGAATTTTGGGGCGATGTACTGGTTGTGTGAATTTGGGAACCATCATCCCACAACTGTCCCAGAGTCTGTTTGGAATAGGCTATTTCTTTCTCGCACAGAATTTCACGGTGACCAATAGAATAGCTCAACTTTTCTGCTGAAGGGGATAGTAGATTGATATAGTGATTTTGCTGTTCGTTACTCATATTGTTGGCTGAGGAAAAGTAAATGTGGACAGTTATTCTAACATCTTCAAGGTGCGTACTGGTTTTCAGTAAGAATGACGCACATCGTTGCATCCTCGAGTTGCATGTTCTATTAAGATGAATTACCATAATCGAAATGTGATTTCTGTCATTCTGATCACCGTGGGTGGACACCCTAATCAGGTTATGGTAAATCTATCAAATGTCCGGTAAATTATAATGCTGCCGGTCTAATGTCCAGCGCCCCATTTTCCAAACAGAAACCCTGGTATGTGTGTGTAGGAGCAGGGATCAAGGGGGCTGAATGAGTCACTGAGGT
Organism: Oncorhynchus clarkii lewisi; assembly: GCF_045791955.1. Taxonomy (NCBI): domain Eukaryota; kingdom Metazoa; phylum Chordata; class Actinopteri; order Salmoniformes; family Salmonidae; genus Oncorhynchus; species Oncorhynchus clarkii. The sequence continues at coordinate 28,812,936 of NC_092152.1, forward strand.
GACAGGCAGTATGCTCCAGCATAGAGAGGATCATCAGCATGCTAATGAAACACAATCCATCTACTTCTACCTTCTCCCCTCTACCCTCTCCCCTATACCCTCTCCTTTCTCCTTTCCCTTCTTTGTTTTCCAACTCCAACTCAAATAAGTCCTGATAAATAATGCAAATACATACAGTGCCTTGCGAAAGTATTCGGCCCCCTTGAACTTTGCAACCTTTTGCCACATTTCAGGCTTCAAACATAAAGATATAAAACTGTATTTTTGTTGTGAAGAATCAACAACAAGTGGGACACAATCATGAAGTGGAACGACATTTATTGGATATTTCAAACTTTTTTAACAAATCAAAAACTGAAAAATTGGACGTGCAAAATTATTCAGCCCCTTTACTTTCAGTGCAGCAAACTCTCTCCAGAAGTTCAGTGAGGATCTCTGAATGATCCAATGTTGACCTAAATGACTAAGGATGATAAATACAATCCACCTGTGTGTAATCAAGTCTCCGTATAAATGCACCTGCACTGTGATAGTCTCAGAGGTCCGTTAAAATATCCAATAAATGGATAAATAAATGTCGTTCCACTTCATGATTGTGTCCCACTTGTTGTTGATTCTTCACAAAAAAATACAGTTTTATATCTTTATGTTTGAAGCCTGAAATGTGGCAAAAGGTCGCAAAGTTCAAGGGGGCCGAATACTTTCGCAAGGCACTGTACCTCCACCTCACCCCTTTACTTCTCTAGCCCCTCTGTCTTTCCTCTCTCCTGTTCCTTCTCTAGCCCCTCTGTCTTTCCTCTTTCCTGTTCCTTCTCTAGCCCCTCTGTCTTTCCTCTCTCCTGTTCCTTCTCTAGCCCCTCTGTCTTTCCTCTTTCCTGTTCCTTCTCTAGCCCCTCTGTCTTTCCTCTCTCCTGTTCCTTCTCTAGCCCCTCTGTCTTTCCTCTTTCCTGTTCCTTCTCTTGCACTTGTCTTTGCCTAGCTTTTTCCCTCTACCCTTTTCGTCACATTAATATATGCCATTTAGCAGACACTTATATCCAAAGCGACTTACATGCGTGCATGTTTTTTCCACGTACGGGTACGTCACTATCCTGGCGTTGCAGGACCCATGCTCTACCAACTGAACTACAGAGGGCCACATTCATATACCATTCCCATTTCTACCCTCTATCGTTCTTAACTTTGGTCCCTCTCTCTCTCTCTCCTCTGTCTGCCCTTCAAATCCTCAGGGTCTGGCTGACTCTCTGTTGTCTGCCTCATTACTGTCTGCTCACACCCTAAGCCATCACATACATATTATGTTTCAGCACGTCACACACACATGCACACACACATACACAAAGAAACAAACAGGCACACGCATGCGCATGCAAACAAACACAAAAGTACACACACACACAGTGCATTAATTTGCATATATCTAATTCATAGCATGTATGATATTTAATATGATATAGAATTTAGCTTTTGTTCTTTCTGCAGTAGGTGTGACCATGGATGAGGTAGTGTTGCAGAGGAGGATGGCGACAGCTAAGATTTAGCTTTTATTTTTCCAGAGCTACTCAGCAGATTGTAAAATAACCTCCATATAGAAGTGTATGTTAGAGCGACTGCCTGTGATTCCACAGCACAAATGATGATGACACTACCATTCCTCTTGGTGACAGATGGGCCATTTCACCAGCTGCCTGCCTCGCCCCAAATCTAGGCTTGGCCCCACCGTAATGAATGTGGTAACTATAGATATACTGGGACTTTTCCCTCCACTTGTATCTCTCTTAAATGACTTCCTGGTGCAATTAAAACCTGGATCTGCAACCCCTGCACAATGCTCTGTATGGGAGTATGTACAGTCAACCTCTGAGCAACAAGACAATGTTTAGTTAGGATGTATTTGCTTTTGCATGTTATTTAAAATGAGTTATGCAAGTGAGTCATTCTTTAACACCAAGGAATGGATTGTGGGCCCTGGTGTTTCTCCCCACACTGCCAGTACCCTCCTCCTCCTCCCCCCCTTCCCTGAGGAGTGTTTGGCCTGATAGGACCTGGGTATAAACCCCACAGGACAGGAGACAGTGTTTACCCCATCCCCTCACTCCCGCTGGGCTGCTGGGAATGAGGCTGTCCATCTCAGGCCCCAAGCAGCCAGCGGGTTAACTAACGCCAGCAGCAGGTTACACTGCAGCACAGCTTACTCCATGGAATTTCAGCTGGAGCCTCAATGTTTTCCCTTGTTGTTTTCTTAGAGAATTGTCATCCTTCACTATGGTATTTGTTTTTCACTCTTTTTGAGTGCGTCTGGAGAGAAATGAAGCCCAATAGGATGCAGACATGTACTTAAAGTTTGAGGACTTAAATCCCTCTCCATATCCTGCACTAGTTCCAACATTATCTCAGGCCTGTGGAATTAATCTAGCCCTGTATCCCTGGCTGATGGGACCCTCTGAGCATAGGACATTTAAGAACACTCAATAATAACAACATGTGCTAAGAAACCTAAGAAACATATTCCTATGTGGTCTTCATCATATTTTTTTTACCGAGGCAAACACACATACAGTGCCCAGTGCTCTGCACACACATGTCATTATCTCCATCCCTAGAGCAGTCTGGAGGGGCATACTCAGCACCCAGTCCAAGTCAAACATGGTTGAAGGCCGTAGGCCACAGCCAAATGGGCCAAGCGCCTGCCCTGGGTGTCAACAGGCCCCCCCCCCCCATTGGCCCTCAGCACCAGGCTGCCCCCCTGAAGGAGAGGGGAGATGGAGGGGCCAGATAGAGAGCCACCTCATTACCTGCTCCCCGGGGCTGCGACCGAGCAGGAGGTGGAGGGAGGGGGGCTGAGGGAAGGTGTGAGGGCCATGTCACCAGTGCGGATGGCCCTTGTGAACTGCAGCTAACTGCAATCTGATATATCTCTGAGCCCCTCTTGGAACACGCCGACCAACCACACAGCAGGACACGCTGTTCCGTGCTTCCCCTCTCTCTCTTTCTCTCTCGCTCTCTCTTTACATCTCTATTTTTCTCACCACCCACAATCCGTCCCTCCATCCTTTCATCCTAGCTGCCATATAGTTGGCAGTGAGCAAAGCCCACCCTCTGTGATGTTCTAGAGAGCATGGTGGGAGGATCAGATATGATCAGAGAGATTGACCCTGTGGCAATGTCGATGATGAGCCATGTTTTAATATACCTGCTGCTTCATTAGGTGTTGGAGCTTTGTCCAACACCCTAACCCCTATCCCACCCTATCCCACCCTATTTCAACTCCCATGGCTCTGTTTATTACTTAGACTACTTGATATATCTATGGGATGCTTACTAACTGGGATTAGTCCATATAGAATCGCAAAAATGCACACATACATTCAAACAATGAAGAACTGTGCACTCAAACACATGGAGGCTCATATCAAACACACATCTTGGACATGAGAGAATAAAAGTGTGTTTTTTCTGAACCCCCCTGCCTGTCTCTTCATCACGTTAGCGTGTGAAACCAGTGGAGGTGGAGGGTGAGGGGCCAGATGGGGATACAGCCAGTAAACAAATATCCACACAAGCAGTGCTGGTTAACTGTCCAGGGCCCCAGGATAATCCAGCCTCTACTTTACCCTTTTAATATTTCATATCTTGGTTCCTGGCCCTGCAACACTCTGGTCAAACGCCTCCGCCAAGGTGCTGGAATATGGATGAGAGTGCACGCTTCCCGTTTACCAAGATGTCAGACCGATACAACTCTAAACAATACCCCTCTCAACTCCCCGCTCTCACCCCTACTCACCCCTACACCCCTAGAGTCAGCTTGTTACAGCGAGGAGGAAGGCTTGAAGGGAAATGAAAGAGATAAAGAGAACACAGCAACAGGAGCCACAGAGCACACAACCTCACAACATACATGTGGAGAGCATGTGAGGCTCTCAATGTGCCATGTTGGTACGTGAGAGATGGGGGTTTTGGGGTGGGGGAGATTGGAGACACTTGATATTCATAATAGTTTAAATAAAATGCATGACGTTTGCTAGCTTGTACAGTAGAGTTTAATTGTTCCTTAATATCTATGGATAAAGCCATAGTGCTAAGTAGAGTAATTACTGGTAATGACTGCACTGGGAGGGGGGCAGGCAGGCAGTGGGGGTATGTTGAAAGAAACCACTGAATCCGTTTCTGCTTAATAGGCTTTTTGTTGGATTTGTCCCATCCGTGTGTGATAACGGCGTTAAAAATGAATGATTTATAACTATTAAGCCAGCAATCACATTTTAATTAGGCAGCAATTTATGATAATTTGTCTTCTTTCACAGCAGTACAGTTAATAATTGTTAATTAGCCGATGATGATTTGTCCTTTGAACATACTGTATATCCAAATGGTTGACTGTCAGTTAGGACGAACACAGGCCCATTTGGGAACCCGCATATCAGGGTGTTTAGATTCAGCAGTCAGAGAGAGAGAGACAGATAGAGAGAGAAAATGAAGTAATGAGTCAAGAGTAAAACAGAAAACAGGGAGTTGAATGTCTGTGTGTACCGTCTTTATGTGGTTGGCACAGGGCCTCTTAACGTTAGCAGCCTGTCTGGGTATTTGTCTGCCAAGTCCATCTATCTGAGTTTCAGTCTGCCAACACAGTAGGAGCAGGAAAAACAAGAACACACTGTAATCACGCTGGCTTTACTCAAGTTCTCTGAAAAGACTAAACAGACAGAGAGAAAGGAGGAAGAGGAGGAGAAGGAGAAGGAGGAGGAGAAGGAGGAGGAGGAGTAGGAGGAGGGAGGGAAATGTCATAGACTTTTATTACCTCAATTACCTCGACTAACCTGTACCCCCGCACATTGACTCTGTACTGGTACCCCCTGTATATAGCCTCCACATTGACTCTGTACTGGTACCCCCTGTATATAGCCTCCACATTGACTCTGTACTGGTGCCCCCTGTATATAGCCTCCACATTGACTCTGTACTGGTGCCCCCTGTATATAGCCTCCACATTGACTCTGTACTGGTGCCCCCTGTATATAGCCTCCACATTGACTCTGTACTGGTGCCCCCTGTATATAGCCTCCACATTGACTCTGTACTGGTGCCCCCTGTATATAGCCTCCACATTGACTCTGTACCGGTTCCCCCTGTATATAGCCTCCACATTGACTCTGTACCGGTACCCCCTGTATATAGCCTCCACATTGACTCTGTACTGGTGCCAACTGTATATAGCCTCCACATTGACTCTGTACTGGTGCCCCCTGTATATAGCCTCCACATTGACTCTGTACCGGTACCCCCTGTATATAGCCTCCACATTGACTCTGTACCGGTGCCCCCTGTATATAGCCTCCACATTGACTCTGTACTGGTGCCCCCTGTATATAGCCTCCACATTGACTCTGTACTGGTGCCCCCTGTATATAGCCTCCACATTGACTCTGTACTGGTGCCCCCTGTATATAGCCTCCACATTGACTCTGTACTGGTGCCCCCTGTATATAGCCTCCACATTGACTCTGTACTGGTGCCCCCTGTATATGGCCTCCACATTGACTCTGTACTGGTGCCCCCTGTATATAGCCTCCACATTGACTCTGTACTGGTGCCCCCTGTATATAGCCTCCACATTGACTCTGTACTGGTGCCCCCTGTATATAGCCTCCACATTGACTCTGTACTGGTACCCCCTGTATATAGCCTCCACATTGACTCTGTACTGGTGCCCCCTGTATATAGCCTCCACATTGACTCTGTACTGGTGCCCCCTGTATATAGCCTCCACATTGACTCTGTACTGGTGCCCCCTGTATATAGCCTCCACATTGACTCTGTACTGGTGCCCCCTGTTTATAGCCTCCACATTGACTCTGTACTGGTGCCCCCTGTATATAGCCTCCACATTGACTCTGTACTGGTGCCCCCTGTATATAGCCTCCACATTGACTCTGTACTGGTACCCCCTGTATATAGCCTCCACATTGACTCTGTACTGGTGCCCCCTGTTTATAGCCTCCACATTGACTCTGTACTGGTGCCCCCTGTATATAGCCTCCACATTGACTCTGTACTGGTACCCCCTGTATATAGCCTCCACATTGACTCTGTACTGGTGCCCCCTGTATATAGCCTCCACATTGACTCTGTACTGGTACCCCCTGTATATAGCCTCCACATTGACTCTGTACTGGTACCCCCTGTATATAGCCTCCACATTGACTCTGTACCGGTACTCCCTGTATATAGCCTCCACATTGACTCTGTACTGGTACCCCCTGTATATAGCCTCCACATTGACTCTGTACCGGTACCCCCTGTATATAGCCTCCACATTGACTCTGTACTGGTACCCCCTGTATATAGCCTCCACATTGACTCTGTACCGGTACTCCCTGTATATAGCCTCCACATTGACTCTGTACTGGTACCCCCTGTATATAGCCTCCACATTGACTCTGTACCGGTACCCCCTGTATATAGCCTCCACATTGACTCTGTACTGGTGCCCCCTGTATATAGCCTCCACATTGACTCTGTACTGGTACCCCCTGTATATAGCCTCCACATTGACTCTGTACCGGTACCCCCTGTATATAGCCTCCACATTGACTCTGTACCGGTGCCCCCTGTATATAGCCTCCACATTGACTCTGTACTGGTGCCCCCTGTATATAGCCTCCACATTGACTCTGTACTGGTGCCCCCTGTATATAGCCTCCACATTGACTCTGTACTGGTGCCCCCTGTATATAGCCTCCACATTGACTCTGTACTGGTGCCCCCTGTATATAGCCTCCACATTGACTCTGTACTGGTGCCCCCTGTATATGGCCTCCACATTGACTCTGTACTGGTGCCCCCTGTATATAGCCTCCACATTGACTCTGTACTGGTGCCCCCTGTATATAGCCTCCACATTGACTCTGTACTGGTGCCCCCTGTATATAGCCTCCACATTGACTCTGTACTGGTACCCCCTGTATATAGCCTCCACATTGACTCTGTACTGGTGCCCCCTGTATATAGCCTCCACATTGACTCTGTACTGGTGCCCCCTGTATATAGCCTCCACATTGACTCTGTACTGGTGCCCCCTATATATAGCCTCCACATTGACTCTGTACTGGTGCCCCCTGTTTATAGCCTCCACATTGACTCTGTACTGGTGCCCCCTGTATATAGCCTCCACATTGACTCTGTACTGGTGCCCCCTGTATATAGCCTCCACATTGACTCTGTACTGGTACCCCCTGTATATAGCCTCCACATTGACTCTGTACTGGTGCCCCCTGTATATAGCCTCCACATTGACTCTGTACTGGTGCCCCCTGTATATAGCCTCCACATTGACTCTGTACTGGTACCCCCTGTATATAGCCTCCACATTGACTCTGTACTGGTGCCCCCTGTATATAGCCTCCACATTGACTCTGTACTGGTACCCCCTGTATATAGCCTCCACATTGACTCTGTACTGGTACCCCCTGTATATAGCCTCCACATTGACTCTGTACTGGTGCCCCCTGTATATAGCCTCCACATTGACTCTGTACTGGTGCCCCCTGTATATAGCCTCCACATTGACTCTGTACTGGTACCCCCTGTATATAGCCTCCACATTGACTCTGTACCGTAACACCCTGTATATAGCCTCCACATTGACTCTGTACTGGTGCCCCCTGTATATAGCCTCACTACTGTTATTCTGCTGCTGCTCTTTAATTATTATTATATTTTTTAATTTTTTAAAATTTACTTAACACTTATTTTTATTAAAACTGCATTGTTGGTTAAGGGCTTATAAGTAAGCATTTCACTGTCTACATCTGTTGTATTCGGCGCATGTGACAAACACAATTTGATTTGAAATGCACTTTTTGGGGAGTTCTTTATGTGTGGTGTGTTAAACAGTTGAAAGTGGCTGAGATGGGTTGTCTGCAGGGCTCTGGCACTAGATAACAGAACTGACCTGCAGTGCTCCTCTCTCTCTACTGTAAGTGCTTACAGATTGCTGCTCTAGCTTTCCATACAGAAGTACCTAACCGAGCCCAGGCAGTCCCACCACTATTCTCCTCATTTAACTTTTCCTTCTACTTCTCTGTCTCCTTCTGCAACACTCCTCTCGCTCTCTTTCCTGCAGTTTATTCTCATTCTGTTCAATTCAAGGCTATGATCCCTTATTGGCGTCACCTATTAAATCCACTTCAATCGGTGTAGATGAAGAGGAGACAGGTTAAGGAAAGATTTTTAAGCCTTGAGACAATTGAGACATGGATTGGGTATGTGTGCCATTCAGAGGGTGAATGGGCAAGACAAAATATTTAAGTGCCTTTGAACGGGGTATGGTAGTAGGTGCCAGGCGCATCGGGTGGTGTCAAGAACTCCAACGCTGCTGGGTTTTACATACACAACAGTTTCCGGTGTGTATCAAGAATGGTCTACCACCACAAGGAAAGGACATCCAGACAACTTGACACAACTGTGGGAACCATTGGAGTCGACATGGGCCAGCATCCCTGTGGAACGCTTTCGACACCTTATAGGGGGGTGGGGCAACTCATTATCAGGAAGGTGTTCCATATTAGGAAGGTGTTCTTAATGTTTGGCAAACTCTGCGTGTACTGCACCCCTTTACACAATCTCTCAGTGTGTCTCTCAGTACAGCTCTCTCTGTCACACACACATAGCCTTCTGCACTCTATCCCCTGTTTCCTTACTCGTTGGAATAGGATAAAGGTCAAGAATAAGGAGAATATGTATAAGGCTAAGACTATGAATGAGAAGACAGATTTGTTTTCGTTTCATATATGTTATGTTATTGAGGCTCTTAATCAATGGAAATAGCTGAGCACAGATACTGTAGGGAGGATGACTGGTCTCTCATAGCCAGACACTCCAACGGAGGACAGGACTGTCAAATAAGCGCATGTCTCAGCATCTATCTGATAGAATCGCAAAAATGCACACATATATTCAAACTGAACATCAAAATACAATGAACAACTGCGCACTCAAACACATGAAACAAAATCTCACCCATTTTAAACCTTATTACTGATTTAAAGTATTCATTCTTCCCTCCTATTCTCATGTGAAGTCTTCAGAGGGTTGTGTCAAAGGCAGGCAAAGACGGCTGCTCAAAAGCTTGTGACAATCTTTCCAGAACAAAATAGATTTGGATATGAAATAAGTTTGGGCTCTTTCAGAAGACTCCCTTTCTGTAGACGGTTCCTTTTGATGAAGAAAATACATCTTTAAGATATTTAAAAGGCATTAAAATGAATAACAGACATTTCAACCTTTTAGATATTTAATATATATTTTTCAGATTTTCTTTTAGGACATCTATTTCTGATTAAAATATTTCCCCCCCATTTGTTGCCAGTTATATGGCATAGATTGCTACAGTCTGAAGGAGAGAGAGAGAGAGAGAACGAGAGAGAGACAGAGAGAGAAAGAGAGAGAGAGAGGCCCAGGCCGTGAGCAGAGCAACAGGCCCAAGCCCTATCCTGCGACTTAAGAGTCATGTATCAGATGCTCAACATGCTCTGCTCACACCTACTATAATGGCCTAAACCACACAAAAACAACACTAGACACTATGGAACACAACGCCTTTACTGTACAGTGTGTGAGGTCATCTGCCTTTGGCCTAAAGAGCAGGAACCCAGACTTCATCAAAGAAATTGGAAATACAGACAATGTCATCAAACAAGAAACATGGTATAGAGGAGACAGACCCACTGGTTACCCTCTAGGTTACTGAGAGCTGGTAGTCCCATCCACCAAACTACCAGATGTGAAACAGGGAAGAGACTCAGGGGGTATGCTAATTTGGTATAGAGCAGACCTAACCCACTCTATTCAATTAGTCAAAATAGAAACATTTAACATCCGCCTAGAAATGAATGAGGAAATTATCTCAACAGAGACAATTGGCCTCATTTGTGCTACCTACATCCCCCCCAATAGAATCCCCCTACTTTAACGATGACAGCTTCTCCATCCTGTAAGGGGAGAACAACCATTTCCAGGCCCAGGGACATGTACTAGTCTGAGACGACCTAAATGACAGAACTGGACAAGAACCTGACACTCTTAGCATACAGGGGGACAAACACCTACCTGGAGGTGACAGACCTCTCCCCTAGACACAACTATGACAAAACAACCAACAAAAACGGGTCACAACTCCTGCAGCTCTTTCGCACGCTGGGTCTGTACGTAGTCAATGGCAGGCCTCGAGGGGACTCTTACAGTAGGTACACCTACAGGTCATCCCTTGGCAGTAGTACTGTAGATTACTTTATCACCCAGAGTCTCTCAGAGCGTTCACAGTCAGCCTACTGACAACCCTATCATATCACAGTCAGCCTACTGACAACCCTATCATATCACAGTCAGCCTACTGACAACCCTATCATATCACAGTCAGCCTACTGACAACCCTATCATATCACAGCAAAATCACAGTCTACTTGAACAGAGCAATACTCAGTCATGAGGCATCAAAGCCAAAGGATTTGCATAATAATAAGAAATGCTATGGATGGAAGGAAAGTAATGTGGAAACCTACCATAAAAACAATTAGGCAACAACAAATTCAATCCCTTATAGATAACTTCCTGGACAAAATGTTTCACTGTAAAAGTGAAGGTGTAAACTTGGCAGTTGAAAACCTAAACAGTATATTTGGCCTCTCAGCTTCCCTATAAAATAAAAAAATGTAAAGCAAACAACCTATGACAATTAACAACAATGACAAATGGTTTGATGAAGAATGCAAAAACCTAAGATATAAACAGAGAAATCTATCCAACCAAAAACATGGAGACCCAGAAAACCTGAGTCTACACCTTCCTTATGGTGAATCACTAAAACAATACAGAAATACACTACGGAAAAAGAAGGAACAGCATATCAGAAATCAGCTCAATGTAATTGAAGAATCCATAGAATCTAACCACTTCTGGTAAAATTGGAACACACTAAACAAACAACAACAAAACAGAGATGTATGGATAAACAACTTCTACAAACCTTAGAATCAACTATTAAAGACTACCAGAACCCACTGGATTCTCCAATTATATTGAATGAACTACAGGAAACAATACAAACCCTCCAACCCAAAAAGGCCTGTGGTGTTGATTGTATCCTGAATTAAATGATAAATATGCAGACCTCAAATTCCAATTGGCTATACTAAAACTCTTTAATTAACATCATCCTCATCTCTGGCATCTTCCCCAATATTTGGAACCAAGGACTAATCACCCCAATTCACAAAAGTGGAGACAAATTTGACCCCAAAATCTACCGTGGGATATGCGTCAACAGCAACCTTGGAAAAATACTCTGCATTATCATTAACAGCAGACTCATCCATTTCCTCAGTGAATACAATATACTGAGAAAATGTCAAATTGGCTTTTTACCAAATTACCGTACAGACATACCACATATTCATCCTACACAACCTAATTGACAAACAAACAAACCAAAACAAAGACAAAGTCTTCTCATGTTTTGTTGATTTCAAAAAAGCTTTTGACTCAATTTGGCATGGTCTGCTATACAAAGTAATATAAAACAGTGTTGGGGGGAAAACACATGACATTATAAAATGAATGTACACAAACAACAAGTGTTCGGTTAAATTTGGCAAAAAACACACATTTATTTCCATAGGGACGTAAAGTGAGACAGGGATGCAGATTGAGCCCCACCCTCTTCAACATTTATATCAATGAATTGGTGAGGGCACTAGAACATTCTGCAGCACCTCACCTTACTAGAATATGAAGTCAAACGTCTACTGTTTGCTGATGATCTGGTGCTTCTGTCCCCAACTAAGGAGGGCCTACATCAGCACATAGATCTTCTGCACAGATTCTGTCAGACCCTGGGCCCTGACAGAAAATCTCAGTAAAATAAAAATAATGGTGTTCCAAAAAAGGTCATGCTGCCAGGACCACGAATACAAATTTCATCTAGACACTGTTGCCCTGGAGCACACAAAAAACTATACGTACCTCGGCCTAAACATCAGCGCCACAGGTAACTTCCACAAAGTTGTGAATGATCTGAGAGACAAGGAGAGAAGGGCCTTCTACGCCATCAAAAGGAACATACAAGTTGACATACCAATTAGGTTCTAGCTGAAAATACTTAAATCAGTTATAGAACCCATTCCCCTTTATGGTTGTGAGGTCTGGAGTCCACTCACCAACCAAGAATTCACAAAATGGAACAAACACCAAATTGAGACTGCATGCAGAATTCTGCAAAAATATCCTCTGTGTATACAATGTAAAACACCAAATAATGCATGCAGAGCAGAATTAGGCTGATACCCGCTAATTATCAAAATCCAGAAAAGAGCTGTTAAATTCTACAACCACCTAAAAGGAAGTGATTCCCAAACCTTTCAATACAAAGCCATCACCTACAGAGAGTTGAACCTGGAGAAGAGTCCTCTAAGAAAGAGATTTTAAACAAAGAGTATCAGCAGCAGCGTAAAAGAGGGTTCTGGGTAGCCATTTGATTAGCTGTTCAGGAGTCTTATGGCTTGGGGGTAGAAGCTGTTAAGAAGCCTTTTGGACCTCGACTTGGCGCTCCGGTACCAACTTGCCGATCGGTAGCAGAGAGAACAGTCTATGACTAGGGTGGCTGGAGTCTTTGACAATTTTTAGGGACTTCCTCTGACACCGCCTGATATAGAGTTCCTGGATGGCAGGAAGCTCGGAGGCCGAGCAGTTGCCATACCAGGCAGTGATGCAACCAGTCAGGATGCTCAACCATTCAGGGGAATATGCTTTGTCATGCCCTTTTCACAACTGTCTTAGTGTGTTTGGACCATTCTAGTTTGTTGGGGATGTCGACACCAAGGAACTTGAAGCTCTCAACCTGTTCCAATACAGCACCGTCGATAAGAATGGTGGCGTGCTCGGTCCTCCTTTTCCTGTAGTCCACAATTTCCACAATCATCTCCTTTGTCTTGATCACGATGAGGGAGAGGTTGTTGTCCTGGCACTGTACAACCAGGTCTCTGACCTCCTCCCTATAGGCTGTCTCAGCTTGATGAAGGTGTTGGAGTCTTGCCTGGACATGCAGTCATGAGTGAACAGGGAGTACAAGAGGGGAATGAGCACGCACCCATGAGTGGCCCCCATGTTGAGGATCAGCGTGCCAGATGTGTTGTTCCCTAACCTTACCACCTGGGGGCGGCCCGTTAGGAAGTCCATGATCCAGTTGCAGAGGGAGGTGTTTAGTCCCAGTGTCCTTAGCTTAGTGATGAGCTTTGAGGACACTATGGTGTTGAACGCTGAGCTGTAGTCAATGAATAGCATTCTTACATAGGTTCCTTTTGTCCAGGTGGGAAAGGCAGTGTTGAGTGCAAAAGAGATTAAATCACCTGAGGATCTGTTGGGGCGGTATGAAAATTGAAGTGGGTCTAGGGTTTCTGAGATAATGTTGTTGATGTGAGCCATGACCAGCCTTTCAAAGCACTTCATGGCTACATTTTTAACATTTATTTAAATTGAACGTTTATTTAAATTCGTATTTACAATGGCGGTCTACCGGGGAACAGTGGGTTAATTGCCTTGTTCAGGGGCAGAACGACAGATTTGTACCTTGTCAGCTCGGGGATTCGATCCAGCAACCTTTGAGTTAATGGCCAAACGCTCTAACTGCTAGGCTACCTGCCCCCATGAGTGCTACGGGCCGGTAGTCATGTAGGCAGGTTATCTTAGTATTCTTTGGCACAGGGACTATGGTAATCTGCTTGAAACAAGTTGATCTTACAGACTCAGTCAGGGTCAGGTTGGTAATGTCAGTGAAGACACTTGGCAGTTGGTCAGCGCATGCTCAGAGTACACGTCTTGCTAATCCGTCTGGCCCTGCGGCCTTGTGAATGTTGACCTATTTAAAGGTCTCACATCGGCCATGGAGAGCGTGATCACAAAGTCGTTCGGAACAGCTGGTGATCTCATGCATGTTTCAGTGTTACTTGCCTCGAAGCGAGCATAGAAGTGTTTTATCTTGTCTGGTTGGTTCGTGTCACTGGGCAGCTCATGGCTGTGCTTCCATTTATAGTCTGTAATAGTTTGCAAGCCCTGCCACATTCGACGAGCGTCGGAGCCGGTGTAGTACGATTCAATCTTAGTCATGTATCGTCGGAGGGCATAGTGCGATTTCTTGTAGGCTTCCGGGTTAGAGTCCCACACCTTGAAAGCGGCAGCTCTTCCCTTTAGCTCAGTGTGGATGTTACCTGTAATCTATGGCTTCTGGTTGTGGTATGTACGTACGGTCGTTGTGGTGATGACATCATCGATGCACTTATTGATGAAGCCAGTGACTGATGTGGTGTACTCCTCAATGCCATCGGAAGAATCCCGGAACAAATTCCAGTCTGTGATAGCAAAACAGTCCTGTAGCTTAGCATCTGCTTCATCTGACCACTTTCTCATTGACCGAGTCACTGGTGCTTCCTGCTTAAATTTTAGCTTGTATACTGGAATTAGGAGGATAGAATTATGGTCAGATTTGCCAAATGGAGGGCGAGGGAGAGCTTTGTACGTGTCTCTGTGTGTGGAGTAAAGGTGGTCTAGAGTTTTTTTCCTCTGGTTGCACATTTAACGTGCTGATAGAAATGAGGTACAACTGATTTGAGTTTCCATGCATTTAAGTCCCCGGCCACTAGGAGCACCGTTTTCTTGTTTGCTTATGGCGGTATGCAGCTCATTGAGTGCAGTCTTAGTGCCAGCATCGGTCTGCAGTGGTATATAGACAGCTATAAAAAATATAGATGTAAACTCTCTTGGTAAATAGTGTTGTCTACAGCTTATCATGATATACTTCAGGTGAGCAAAACCTTGAGACTTCCTTAAATTTTGTGCACCAGCTGTTGTTTACCAATATACATAGGCCGCCGCCCCTTGTCTTACTAGAGGCCTGTTCTGTCCTTCAGAAAAAGCTTAAAACCCGCCCGCTGTATGTTAGACATGTCGTCGTTCAGCCACGACTCTGTGAAACATAAAATCTTACAGTTTTTAATGTCCCGTTGGTGGGATGTACGTGCTCGTAGTTTGTTTATTTTTTTATCGATTGATTGTAAGTTGGCTAATAGGTCCAATGGTAAAAGTAGATTACCCTCTCGGTGACGGATCCTTACAAGGCACCCGGACTGTCGTCCACGATACCTCCGTCTTTTCCTCCTGCGAATGGCAGGGGTGAGCGTCTTGTCGAGTGTCTGGAGTAAATCCTTCCCGTCCGACTCGTTGAAGAAGAAGAATTCCTCCAGTACGGGGTGAGTAATCGCTGCCCTGATATCAAGAAGCTATTTTCGGTCATAAAACATGGTGGCAGAAACATCATGTACAAAAGAAGTTACAAATAATGCACAGCACCATTATTTGCTGTATTTTGCTGCAACACAATTAGACCCAATCAAATCATGGGAAAACAAAATATAATGACTTGACACATTGGAAAGAATTAACAAAAAACTAAGCCAACTAGAATGCTATTTGGCCCTAAACAGAGAGTACACAGTGGCAGAATAGTGGCAAAACCAAAAATGAAGGCTTTGACCATGTACAGACTCAGTGAGCATAACCTTGCTATTGAGAGAGGCCACTGTAGGCAGACCTGGCTCCCAAGACAAGACAGGCTATGTACACACTACCCACAAAATAAGGTGGAAACTATGCTGCACTTCCTAACCTCCTGCCAAATGTTTGACCATATTAGATACACATATTTCCCTCAGATTACACAGACCCACAATTAATTTGGAAACAAATCCAATTTTGATAAACTCGCATATCTATTGGGTGAAATAGTACAGTGTGACATCACAGCAGCAATATTTGTGACCTGTTGCCACAAGAAAAGGGCAACCAGTGAAGAACAAACACCATTGTAAATACCACCCATATTTATGTTGATTTATTTTCCCTTTTGTACTTTAACTATTTGCACATTGTTACAACACTGTATATAACATGTGAAATGTCTCTATTCCTTTGGAACTTTTGTGAGTGTAATGTTTACCGCACATTTTGTATTGTTTATTTTGCTTTTGTTTATTATCTAAAAGTGTTGTAAAAGTGTTGTCTCACCACTACACGTTCAAAAGTGTTGTCTCACCACTACACGTTCAAAAGTGTTGTCTCACCACTACACGTTCAAAAGTGTTGTCTCACCACTACACGTTCAAAAGTGTTGTCTCACCACTACACGTTCAAAAGTGTTGTCTCACCACTACACGTTCAAAAGTGTTGTCTCACCACTACACGTTCAAAAGTGTTGTCTCACCACTACACGTTCAAAAGTGTTGTCTCACCACTACACGTTCAAAAGTGTTGTCTCACCACTACACGTTCAAAAGTGTTGTCTCACCACTACACGTTCAAAAGTGTTGTCTCACCACTACACGCTCAAAAGTGTTGTCTCACCACTACACGTTCAAAAGTGTTGTCTCACCACTACACGTTCAAAAGTGTTGTCTCACCACTACACGTTCAAAAGTGTTGTCTCACCACTACACGTTCAAAAGTGTTGTCTCACCACTTAACTTAACTGTTCTATCTCAGAAACACATCACACGAGGAGACTCTTAGCCCACTCAGTCAGCTAGTGCCTCTCTGCCACCACGGCCATTTACTGTGTTAACATAACTATGTCCTGTTTTAGATGGAGGAAAAAAACTCAGAAACTACAGTCAGCAGGATGGCCAGAGAGTTAAGGGAAAGGCACAAATGTCTCCAATGACGCAACTATTTGACTTTCTCCACCCTCTCTCTGTGGTGAATACTTTTTCTGTACTGTCTCCAGATGACTCTGGCCAGCCTTGTATATATTTTCATGTGTTTGAATTGGCTGATTCTATTACCCATTTTCCATTACGATACCAAACCACATTGCTTTTCCTTTTCAGTTTTCTTTAGCACAGTTTGTCAACCTTTTTGCTTTTCCATCACTTGATGAGGCTAAAATGACAACATCAACAAAATAATGCTACCTCTTCAACCACACTTTCTATTTGGATAAAGTTAACAACATACATTTTCTGGCTTGCAAAGATTTGCTTATAGCTTATATTAGGTAATATGCAGTAAATGAACAGAAAATATTGGTTGTGTGTTCATGACACCTGTGTTGTGTGAGTGCATGAGAGGTGTGTAGAGAGGCGTAGTGTGTATGCAGTCTGGCACCCCCAAGACGTATGATATCTACTAATGGTCTAGTTACTTGAGACAGAAACTAAAGCAGGGAGGTTGGTCGGCGAGGATGGGTGGGCGTAATCCGCGTCAGTTTAGCTATCCAAAGGTTGCATGTTCGAGTTGCATCGGGGACAGTAGCATTTTAGCAAACCCTTCATTTAACCCTTATTCTAAACATTACTCAATTCACCTAACCTGCAATTTAAATTCACCTAACCTTTGTTGTTTTAGTTCTCCTAACCTTTGTCGTTAGTTCCCTATCCGCCAACGCAAATTCTCCAGTAATTCTCCGTTATGGCACAGCAAGCAACCCGGTCTCAGATAAAGACGTGCAATACTATACATCCTGCCAGACATATAATCAGTTAGATCATCCAATTCATGGGCTATTGTATGACCGGGTAAAACATATGATACTATATGTCCTATAGTCTCGCATTGCCATACCTTCAAAATCACATCGTGGTCAAGCCTCCTTTGGAGGTCTGGAGAATTTTGTACCACAAAAAAATGTACACACTGTTTAGCTAAGTGAATTAAATGTCTTCAGCTAGCTAACTTCTTATTAGCTAGCTATCCTGGTGTAATCATTGTAAATTAAGAACACAGTCTCCAATAGCATTTGCAGATAACAGCTACAGCTGTCAGTAAAGGGAGAGTGTAGGCTACTGGATAGGGCATGTCATTTTGTGGGAGGACATTATGAAAAGATTCTCCAGTTCCAGTCCCTAGATGGTTAAAACTTTGAGGACCCAGATATAATAGCAACATAATATTCAGTGCTGTCTAATTTGAGTATAATGAAGCCTGTTTCTTTGTGATGTTTTCTGTCCTCAGATGAGGAAACCTGTGAAAGCCTGTTTACAGGTAAAGAGAAAGGTCCAAGTGAATGTCCCAAGAGACTAATGGTATATCCTATATGCCATGTGTTATATGTGTAGGCAGATGTTGTATACAAAAATACAGTTAAATATGTATAAACCTATTACAATTGGAGCAGACCAACCCTGCTAGAGGTCTGCTGGGTGTGCAGGGTTCTGTTTCAGCCCAGCAATAACACACTTGATTCAGCTTATCAAAATGAATTGATAATCAAGTGTACTATTGCTCAGCTGGAATAGAAGTCTGCTCACACAGTAGATCAGGGATCCGTGGGGCAAGGTTAGCCACCGCATGCATGTATGGAGTTATTTTTGTTCACCTGAAATTATGCTTTAGTAATAATAGCCAACTTGTTACTACTCAATTATCTATTGTTGTCTAATCTTTACCGATAAGTTAGCTTATTTTTACATTTGGAAGTGATGGAGTGTTAATTCTTTGAAGTGAAGTGTTTAGACTTGTTTTAATTGTTGAACTATTATTCAAAATGAACTAGTGTCAATGTTGATTAATCACATATGTTGAGCTACATGTTCTCAATTTAAAATGATACCAGCAGACAAACCAGATACCAGATGTTGTACAGTTCAAGTCGGAAGTTTACATACACCTTAGCCAAATACATTTAAACTCAGTTTTTTCACAAATCCTGACATTTAATCCTAGTAAAAGTGACCTGTTTAAGGTCAGTTAGGATCACCCCTCTATTTTAAGAATATGAAATGTCAGAATAATAGTAGAGAGAATTATTTATTTCAGCTTTTATTTCTTTCATCACATTCCCAGTGGGTCAGAAGTTTACATACACTCAATTAATATTTGGTAGCATTGCCTTTAAATTTACTAATTTGGGTCAAACATTTCGGGTAGCCTTCCACAAGCTTCCCACAATAAGTTGGGTGAATTTTGGCCCATTCCTCCAGACAGAGCTGTTGTAACTGAGTCAGGTTTGTAGGCCTCCTTGCTCAGACACGCTTTTTCAGTTCTGCCCACAAATTTTCTATGGGATTGAGGTCAGGGCTTTGTGATGGCCAATCCAATACCTTGACTTTGTTGTACTTAAGCCATTTTGACACAACTTTGGAAGTATGTTTGGAGTCATTGTCCACTTGGAAGACCCATTTGCGACCAATCTTTAACTTCCTGACTGATGTCTTGAGATGTTGCTTCAATATATTCACCTAATCTTCCATCCTCATGATGGCATCTATTTTGTGAAGGGCACCAGTCCCTCCTGCAGCAAAGCACACCCACAATATGATGCTGCCACCTCTGTGCTTCACGGTTGGGATGGTGTTCTTCGGCTTGCAAGCCTCCCCTTTTTCCTCCAAACATAATGATGATCATTATGGCCAAACAGTTCTATTTTTGTTTCATCAGACCAGAGGACATTTCTCCAAAAAGTACAATCTTTGTCCCCATGTGCAGTTGCAAACCGTAGTCTGGCTTTTTAATGGAGGTTTTGGAGCAGTGGCTTCTTCTTTGCTGAGTGGCCTTTCAGGTTATGTCGATATAGGACTCGTTTTACTGTGGATATAGATACTTTTGTACCTGTTTCCTCCAGTATCTTCACAAGGTCCTTTGCTGTTGTTCTGGGATTGATTTGCAAGAGACAGAACACGTCTCCTTCCTGAGCGGTGTGACGGCTGCGTGGTCCCATGGTGTTTATACTTGCGTACTATTGCTTGAACAGATGAACGTGGTACCTTCAGGCGTTTGGAAATTGCTCCCAAGGATGAACCAGACTTGTGGACGTCCACAAAAAAAAATTCTGAGGTCATGGCTGATTTCTTTTGATTTTCCCATGATGTCATGCAATGAGGCACTGAGTTTGAAGGTAGGCCTTGACATACATCTAGGGGCACATATCCAATTGACTAACATGATGTCAATTAGCCTATCAGAAGTTTCTAAAGCCATGACATCCTTTTTTGGAATTTTACAAACTGTTTAAAGGCACAGTATGTAAACTTCTGACCCACTGGAATTGTGATACAATGAATTATAAGTGAAATAATCTGTCCAAACAATTGTTGGAAAAATCACTTGTGTCATGCACAAAGTAGATGTCTAACCGACTTGCCAAAACTATAGTTTGTTAACAAGAAATTTGTGGAGTGGTTGAAAAGCAAGTTTTATTGACTCCAACATAAGTGGATGTAAACTTCCGACTTCAACTGTACATGTCTTTAAAGTGCTGACATGTACAATTGTTTAGTGCAAATACAGCCCTTGTGATTTGAAAACAAGGAGATGACAATTAGGCTACAGAAGATTTGTATTAAAGGGAAAATCTTATGAGATTTAGCAATGTTGCTTGCAAAATTATTTAAATTGTTCCCATAGATAGACAGTACATGAATGCTCTATATATCACTGACCCTGGATAACCTAGCAACTGGGCTAACACAGCTAACCTTTTAGGTCAATAATATACTGTTTGTATTTAAATATAACTAACTAGTAGCTAACTAGTAAGTTATACCTAGGTACAGTGCCTTAAGAAAGTATTCATACCCCTTGACTTATTCCACAATTTGTTGTGTTACATCCAAATTGGATTAAGTAGATTTTTTTTCTCACCCATCTACACACAATACCCCATAATGACAAAGCAGACGGAACTATCTTTTCCTCTAGGATTTTGCCTGTGCTTAGCGTTTTACGTTTTATCCTGAATAACTCCCCAGTCCTTAAATGATTACAAGCATACCCATAACATGATGCAGTCACCATTATTCTTGAACATATGGAGAGTGGTACTCAGTAATGTGTTGGATTGGATTTGCCCCAAACATAACACTTTGTACTCAGGAAAAAAAGTGAATTGCTTTTCCAAATTATTTGCTGTATTAATGTAGTGCCTTGTTGCAAACAGGATGCATGTTTTGGATTTAAAAATTTTTTTGTACAGGTTTCCTTCTTTTCACTCTGACAATTAGGTTAGTATTATGGAGTAACTAGAATGTTGTTGATCCATCCTCAGTTTTCTCCTATCACAGCCATTACATAATTGTTTTAAAGTCCCCATTTTTCTCATGGTGAAATCCCTGAGCGGTTTCCTTCCTCTCCGGCAACTGAGTTAGGAAGAACGCCTGTATCTTTGTAGTGACTGGGTGTATTGATACACCATCCAAAGTGTAATTAATAACTTCACCATGCTCAAAGGGATAATCAGTGTCTGCTTTTTAATTTACATGTTTACCCATCTACCAATACATGCCCTTCTTTGTGAGGCATTGGAAAGCTTCCTTGGTCTTTGTGGTTGAATCGCTGATCAACTGAGGGACCTTACAGATAACTGTATGTATGGGGTACAGAGATGAGGTAGTCATTCAAAAATAATGTTAACCATTATTATTGCACACAGAGAGAGTCCATAGAACTTATTATGTGACTAGATAAGAAATATTTTACTCCTAAACTTATATAACCTTGGCATAACAAAGGTGTTGAATACTTATTGACTCAAAGACATTTCAGCTTTTCATTTTTCATTAATTTGTTTTAAAAAATTGGGTAAACATCATTCCACTTTGACATTATGGGGTATTGTGTGTAGGCCAGTGACAAAAAAAGTACATTTAAATAATTTATATTCATGCAGAAAAGGTCAAAGGGTGTGAATACTTAATAAAGGCATCGTAGCTGACTTTTCAAAAAAATGTTAGCTGCCTTTTCTAAAAATTAACCTCATTTTGGGTAGCTACTTTTTGTCCCTCACGCTAGCCTTTACAGCCAAATATCACTTCAGAAACGTCAACATTTTAAATATTAATATGGCTAGACTATTTTCCCCCTCTTTCTGCAGCTTTGGATCATCTTGAAATAACAGAGAAATGCTGTGAAAACCAGCGTGCTGCAAACGGTCATTTGTTTTGTTTTGGGGCCACCAGTGCTTGTCCTGGTGAGCACCTTTGGCGCTCCGCCCAAGCAAGGCATTTGATTGGTTTGACTTGATTTCTGCCATGGAACTTCCACAGGCTTGCAATTTTAGGGAAGTCTAGTTCACGAAGATACTATACGTCCTCTTATTCGTGTAATACGACCTCTACTCCATTCATAATGTAACCTAACGTAACGAAACATATAATACTAAATGGAGTGTCACAGATTTACAAACAGAATATTACGAATTGCCCTGAGACCACGTTGGTGTATGAGAGGTGTCGTGAGTGTGTATGAGAGGTGTGTTGAGAGGTGTCGTGAGTGTGTATGAGAGGTGTGCAAAGAGGTGTAGTGTGTGTGTGTGTGTGTGTATGAGAGTTGTGATGTGTGTATGAGAGGTGTGTAGAGAGTTGTAATGTGTGTGTATGAGAGGTGTGATGCGTGTTTGAGAAGTGTGTAGGAGAAAATGAAGAGCCGTTAGTGGCTGTGGCCGAACAGGCTGGTCCATCCTCTTTCTCTCTCTCTCTCTTCCTCTCTCGCTCTCCTGTAAATACTGTTTCCCTCCCTGTGGGCTCAAGCATTTTTAGAACCTGTTAGTGTTTCCCTGACCACAATCCCCACAGCAACCGTTTGAAGGAGTGATTGCAGGGCTCCCAGGGCTGCCAACGCGTGTGCACACACACATACACACACACATGCACACCTTCCTCAACTTGAACTTTTACAGGCTGTAAACTTTCTCTCTTGTTCTCTTGTTTTCCCTCCTGCTGTTTCACCCCTACCCTATCCCTCTCTATTGATCTAGCTATCTTTATGTCTATTTGGTCTCACAATAATTCTATTTTCAGGAATAAAACACAAGCCTGAATACTGTATCTAAGATCCATCATATAGCTCTCAAAATAGAATGTTCATTTAATAACCCTCATCCCAGAAGTGAGAGTCCAAATGTTATAATACCCTCTATTCTGCATGCTATAGGAAAGTTGATAATTGAGATTAAGATTTCTCAATGAAAGACTACTCTATTCATGGAAGAGGACTATCTTCGTATCACTCCTAACTCATTCTCAGAAGTCATGCTGCACGCTGCATTAAGTCTACAGAGAAAGCATGGCCTGTGCCCTCACCTCCACACCTTCAACTTCTACAGCCACGTATGACCCTTCACTTACACAGGCTGGTACCTCTTCTACACTCTGTAGGTTGCTACTTTGAAAAGATTGTGAAAAAGTCATCTTTCACAGACTGTCAACTGGTATAGCAAAATAATATTTTTGCAGGAATCTCCTTGCGAATGATTTTGCCGAAGATTGTATCACCCCCGGGCTGGGCAACCTGAGCTTTTGCTATCTATGTACATCTCTGTACTGAAGTACTGACATGATGAACCATCATCTCGTAATGTGGACTGATCTGCCGCCGCCTTAGACCTTTACAGCATAAAATGAGCTGAAAAATCAACAAACATTTTCAGATGAAAAAACATAAACAACAGAAAAACAATAAATATTTTGGTTCTGTCTTCTCTTTCCTTTTGGCGTCAGTAACAGTTAGCGGCATCTTCTGCAGCGCCATGATGGTGGTGTGCGTGGTAACGTCTAATGGGCTTTTAAGAGGCTCGCAAGGGAACTACTTGTGTACCATCAGTGTAAGTCTGTGATCCCTATGTGACAACAGTATTTTAAGCTGTGGAGCGGCAGAGGATGAGTACCCTGAGCTGTTTCTTTCCCTTGGGAGCATATGCTACTGAGATCTTACAACTAAACTTCTCTCCCACTTTCCAACTTAGGTGTCTGTTTGCAGCCAGAGCGCTAAAAACACTTGATTCCCTATTTTTTCACTGGAAAATATGTTTTTGAAATAACGTAACATGACTAAACAGGGCGTTTTAGACACCCGTTCGGCAGAAGAAAGAGAGAAAGTTTGTTTGGCGGGGGAGATGTTTGCTCATCCCCAGAGACGTACCTGTTTAAAAGTTGCACTTGTTATTCTCATTCAACTCTTTTGAGATTTAAATTGTTCTCCTGCTTGCAGGCAGAGATACATCACACAGGGACTATGGCAGCGGGTGTAATGTTTGTGTGTGTGTGTGTGTGTATATGTGTGTGAGTGTGTGTGGACGCTCCTGGCCAGTAGGAGAGGCTGTAGAGGGAGGCAGCAGTAGCGCAGTAGTGTGTGTAGAGAGACTGAAAACCTCCATGAATTACTCCACACCAGGAAGGCAAAGCTGGCTCAGGGAAAGCAAGCAGCTCCTCCAAACATTTCCAAACAAATTTTTCTTGGGAGAAAAATGAGCAAGTGCATGTTGTATAGCGTTTATTGATTTATCATCACACATATGCCTACCTTTAGAAACAAAGAATTTGCATTTTGATTGATATTACTGCAGTATATATGTTTATCTTTTTGTTTGTATGAATCTTGTGTGAAATATTTCAGTGTCGTTCGCTGGTCATTTTGCATAATGAATTCCTGGGTAAGTAAATGTAGGGAGCAGAGCAAGGAGGGGGAGCAGTTAGGGAATGGGAGCAGTGAAAGCCTGAGCATGGTCTGTGATGAGTACCTATCAATATGGATTTGAAACGCGTATCTTTGTCGTGGCTTCTTTTGCAAAATAACTATGAATGAATTGACTTTTTTCAACTATTGTCAACATATTACGGTGTAGGAAGTTCACTGTATTACAGGGAACAATAGCAGGTATATTTGTCTCCAGAAAAGAAGCTCATTGTTCCCTCGTTGGCTCAGACGCTAGCCCCTTGTTGGCGCAGATGCTAGCCTAGCTTCTAACTAACGTTAGCTAAGCTATCAAGCTAGCCAGGTTTCCTTAGCAGCTTGTACACAGCCCACAGCCCTTGCGGCTAGGACCACGGATTGTCCCGGGACTATGACTGTTTGAATCTCTGCTGTTTGTTGCTGCTTCCATCTGCCCTGTGACCTGGCCTGTCTGGAGCTGTGAGGAGTAACAGCATAGCATACGTTGCTACCACGACAAAGACCAAAGCCGGTGGGTGTACCATTGAGGACAGTGGTGTCTCTCTATCAAAGGTGAAGGATCTTTGAAATTAACAAAAATAGTTCTACAAGTAGTTGTTACAATAACAAGAAAATAACATCCATTATTGTGTCCAAATACTGGTGAAGTCAACTAATAAAAGAATAGCCGATCTGACCAGAGAGGTCCAGGACCTGAAGAACCGTTTGCAGTTCTCCCAGGGTCAGCTCGATGAGTTTAAACAGGAGAACAACAAGATGACAGATATCTGTAAGTTACTGAGAGAGAACATGTATGTAAATTGTAAAGTCTATTGTCTGTTATGTCTTTTTCGTTCTATGCTGGACCCCAGTAAGAGTAGATGTCGCCATTGGATCATAATAAATCTAATCAAAAACATCCGTTCTGTATGTGAATGACTGATAACAATGACAGAGAAATCTGATTATCTTGAGGGACAATGAAGGCAGAATAACATTGTTGTGGATGGAATTGCAGAATCTCCACATGAGACCTGGATGGAGTCTGAGAACAAAGTGAAGGAAGTGATCACTGAGAAATTGAAGATGGACAACAGGAAGATTGAGATAGAGCCCACAGGACTGGAAAACCCATCACCCGCACAGGTGACATGCCCAGGCCGATAGTGGTCACGTTCCTGAGGTTCAAGGACAAGGGAGCTGTTCTAGAAAGAGCCAAGAACTTGAGAGGAACTTACAAATTCCGCAACAAGGACTATCCTGAAGCTGTGCGCCAGAAGAGCAGTCATGAAAGCTGCCAGAGCGCATGGGGACGTTGCTTATATCTGTTATGACAGGCTCATTGTCCACCCTCCCTCCCAAAAGCCTGGAAGGGATGAGAAAGCCAAGCCTGTGGGTTCGTAGCTTCAACACCACAGCACACACACAACTAATCGATGGACTGATTAATAATGTTATTTTTTCTCTTGCTTTGTTGTTCTTTCCATCTCTGATAAGCTATCCATGAAAGGGCTACAAATAGCCCATATGAATATACAGTATGTAGCATTAGAAATAAGGTTCATGAAATCAATAAATTGCTAGCATCCGATTTCATTCATATATTAGCCATTTCTTAGACTCACTTAGATCATTCCTTTGATGATACAGCAGTAGCAATTCAAATATATAACATCTACAGAAGAGACAGGAATGTATATGGGGAGGTGCATTTATATCGCGACCCATATCCCTGTAATGCTTAGAGAAGATCTCATGTCAAGTCTTATTGAAATGTTGTGTTTTGCAGGTTCACCCGCCTCATCTAAAGCCTATTATTTGAGGGTTTCGCTATAGGCCACCAAGTGCTAACAGTCAGTATGTAAATAATGTGGGTGAAATGCTTGATGAAAACAGAGGTCTACTTTCTAGGGAACCTGCATATTGACTTGTTTTCATCAAGCTGCCCGCTCAAGAGGAAGCTTCTCACTGAAACCAGTGCTTGTAATCTGGTTCAGGTTATTAATCAACCTACCAGGAAAAAGGAGTGGCTAATAAGTCTGCTGCACATCTGACTGGCTGAATTATATGACTCAACAAAAAGAAGAGGAAACTGTATTATGAAGCCAAGATCAATGATACCATTTTTTTTTAGTACTTTAAATTAAATGATGGGCAGAAAGACAAATTTAACTCCAACTTTCATCAAATCAGATGGCCTACTCATCGCAAAATGATTTTATGTTGACTATTATTTCAATGATTGCGTCATGGACACATTTAGGCAAGAAATGCACACAACGAACAGTGAGCCATAGTATTCATGCATAAAAAAACGGATAATGAAAGAAAATCATTGTAAGTTTGAATTTTGTAAAGTTAGTGTGGGAGAGGTGGAAAAATGATTGTTATCGATCAATAATGACACTTCTCCTGGCATTGACAACTTAGTTAGAAAGCTACTGAGGATGGTAGCTGACCATAGCCACTCCTATCAGTCATTTAATCTAGAGGAAAGGTTTTGCCCTCTGGCCTGGAGGGAAGCCAAAGTCATTCCGTTACCCAATAAAAATGTTTAACCTTTATTTAACTAGGCTAGTCAGTTAAGAACAAATTCGTATTTACAATGACCTGGACGAAGCTGGGCCAATTGTGCACCACCCTAGAGTGGATAGAAAAAGAGGAGAGTGATAGAGAGAGAGAGGAGCATTCAGCTGCAAATGAGATGATACAATTATAATATGGAAATGATGAAGAAGCTCAAATAGCAAATAGGAAAGTTGCTCTTAAACAGAGTTTATCCTAGTGGATAGCCTGTCCTACACCTGCTGGGTTATTAACCTTTCCCCCTACCACCCCACCACCCTCCACCACCATGGCCCCCTGCTGGATCATGAATCCCTCCCCCTTTCACCCTAACCCGCTCCACCACCACGGCCACACACCTCACTATGATCATAGGAGATGGCCTTACCATTGTCTTTATGTTGGATTCAATCTTGATGCATTGATTTAGGGGAGTTATTATTTTAGTCATTTAATTTGTTGGCTTGAATTCCTCTATTGAGCTAATGATAACAGCTATAGAATACACTTCTGTTTGACTTCACTTAGGGTTGTTAAAGCCTAACAAGGACTTGCATTACCAGTAATGATATAAACAAGTTAACAGTGTAGCAAAGTCTTGAACTTTCTAGGCTTGTGTGCCTAGAATACTTAAAGAATATCGAGTCTTGCCTCAAAACAACCTTTGGGAGAACAAACTTTTTCTCTCTCTTTTCAAAAGATAAATAGCCTGCACATAAACACACAAAAAAACACATGCACAGACATGCACACACATGCAAGCACACACACATGCACACTCAAACACGCAAATATACACACACACACGCAATCTGCATTTAATAATTACGAGGCGTAAAATCCTTGCCAGCGGCGAGCATACTGAAGGGTGTAATTATGATCTCTTTCACAGAGAGCCCACGCTCGATGGCAATGCCTATACTTCCACGCAGAGAGAAAAAAACACTCCCAAAGAATGATGGGAAAACGTGCCCCTCATCGCAATTAAGGACAATAATTCTCAGCAAGAAAATTGGTTCAATTACTTTTCAGCCCAGGAGCAAAATGGCATTGATGGGTTAGAGGTTTGAGATGGGGGTGACAGTAGGATGTAGGCTACATACCGACTGACATTTTAGAATGGTGATGTTGCTGTAAGAGAGTGTGTCAAGATAAAGAAAAAAGAGGTTGAGCGTAGATTGACCTCTCTCTTCCCTTCCCTGATCTCTCTCTTCCCTACCCTGATCTCTCTCTTCCCTTCCCTTCCCTGATCTCTCTCTTCCCTACCCTGATCTCTCTCATCCCTTCCCTGATCTCTCTCTTCCCTTCCCTGATCTCTCTCTTCCCTTCCCTGATCACTCTCTTCACTACCCTGATCTCTCGCTTCACTACCCTGATCTCTCTTCACTACCCTGATCTCTCTTCACTACCCTGATCTCTCCCTTCACTTCCCTGATCACTCTCCTCACTACCCTGATCTCTCTTCCCTTCCCTGATCACTCTCTTCACTACCCTGATCTCTCGCTTCACTACCCTGATCTCTCTTCACTACCCTGATCTCTCTTCACTACCCTGATCTCTCCCTTCACTTCCCTGATCACTCTCCTCACTACCCTGATCTCTCTTCCCTTCCCTGATCACTCTCTTCACTACCCTGATCTCTCTCTTCACTACCCTGATCTCTCTCTTCACTACCCTGATCTCTCGCTTCACTACCCTGATCACTCTTTTCACTACCCTGATCACTCTCTTCACTACCCTGATCTCTCTCTTCACTACCCTGATCTCTCTCTTCACTACCGTGATCTCTCCATTCACTACGCTGATCTCTCCCTTCACTACCCTGATCTCTCGTCACTACCCTTATCTCTCTTCACTACCCTGATCTCTCCCTTCACTACCCTGATCTCTCCCTTCACTACCCTGATCTCTCACTTCACTACCCTGATCTCTCTCTTCACTACCCTGATCTCTCCCTTCACTACCCTTATCTCTCCCTTCAACACCATGATCTCTCTCTTCACTACCCTGATCTCTCCCTTCACTACCCTGATCTCTCCCTTCACTACCCTGATCTCTACCTTCAACACCCTGATCTCTCTCTTCACTACCCTGATCTCTCTCTTCACTACCCTGATCTCTCCCTTCACTACTCTGATCTCTCCCTTCACTACCCTGATCTCTCTCTTCACTACTCTGATCTCTCCCTTCACCACCCTGATTTCTCCCTTCACTACCCTGATCTCTCTCTTCACTAACCTGATCTCCCTTCGCTACCCTGATCTCTCTCTTCACTACCCTGATCTCTCTCTTCACTACCCTGATTTCTCTCTTCGCTACCCTGATCTCTCCCTTCACTACCCTGATCTCTCGCTTCACTACCCTGATCTCTCTTCACTACCCTGATCTCTCTTCACTACCCTGATCTCTCCCTTCACTTCCCTGATCACTCTCCTCACTACCCTGATCTCTCTTCCCTTCCCTGATCACTCTCTTCACTACCCTGATCTCTCTCTTCACTACCCTGATCTCTCTCTTCACTACCCTGATCTCTCGCTTCACGACCCTGATCACTCTTTTCACTACCCTGATCACTCTCTTCACTACCCTGATCTCTCTCTTCACTACCCTAAACTCTCTTCACTACCGTGATCTCTCCATTCACTACGCTGATCTCTCCCTTCACTACCCTGATCTCTCGTCACTACCCTTATCTCTCTTCACTAACCTGATCTCTCCCTTCACTACCCTGATCTCTCCCTTCACTACCCTGATCTCTCACTTCACTACCCTGATCTCTCTCTTCACTACCCTGATCTCTCCCTTCACTACCCTTATCTCTCCCTTCAACACCATGATCTCTCTCTTCACTACCCTGATCTCTCCCTTCACTACCCTGATCTCTCCCTTCACTACCCTGATCTCTCCCTTCAACACCCTGATCTCTCTCTTCACTACCCTGATCTCTCTCTTCACTACCCTGATCTCTCCCTTCACTACTCTGATCTCTCCCTTCACTACCCTGATCTCTCTCTTCACTACTCTGATCTCTCCCTTCACCACCCTGATTTCTCCCTTCACTACCCTGATCTCTCTCTTCACTAACCTGATCTCCCTTCGCTACCCTGATCTCTCTCTTCACTACCCTGATCTCTCTCTTCACTACCCTGATTTCTCTCTTCGCTACCCTGATCTCTCTCTTCACTACCCTGATCTCTCTTTTCACTACTCTGATCTCTCCCTTCACTACCCTGATCTCTCCCTTCACTACCCTGATATCTCCCTTTAACACCCTGATCTCTATCTTCACTAACCTGATCTCTCTTCACTACCCTGATCTCTCTTCACTACCCCAATCTCTCCCTTCACTACCCTGATCTCTCTTTTCACTACCCTGATCTCTCTCTTCGCTATCCTGATCTCTCGCTTCACTACCGTGATCTCTCTTTTCACTTCCACTACTCTGATATCTCACTTCACTACCCTGATCTCTCTCTTCACTTTCACTACTCTGATCTCTCACTTCACTACCCTGATCTCTCTCTTCACTACCCTGATCTCTACCTTCACTACCCTGATCTCTCACTTCACTACCCTGATCTCTCTCTTCACCACCCTGATCTCTCTCTTTACTACCCTGATCTCTCTCTTTACTACCCTGATCTCTCTCTTTACTACCCTGATCTCTCTCTTCACTACCCTGATCTCTCTCTTTACTACCCTGATCTCTCCCTTTACTACCCTGATCTCTCTCTTCACTACCCTGATCTCTCTCTTTACTACCCTGATCTCTCCCTTTACTACCCTGATCTCACTCTTCACTACCCTGATCTCTCTCTTTACTACCCTGATCTCTCCCTTCACTACCCTGATCTCTCTCTTCACTGTCAGTGATAGGCAAAGAAGTGTACATCACAACTTTCAAAAGGACTATAGACGGACCTGTTGCTGTCTCAAATAGGAATAATGCTCCTCAAACACGCACATGTACGTGCCCGCACACACACAGTATTCTGTAAGGTGCAGACATAATTACTAAACTCCTCTTCTTAGAATCAGAGCTGAAGAGGAGTGTGAATTGGTCTTAGCGCTGTTAGTGCAGTGCAGTCTCCTACAGTAAGAAACGGGTCATGCCTCAATCCAAGAGAATCTCAGGTTCTGTATAGCTTCACACACGTTCTTTCTCTTCAGTGATTTGCCTGACAATAACCTGTTCCTGGTTTGGTTGGTGTGATTTATAGATGAGGTAAGGCTCTCTGTCTGTGTAGCCCATCAGTACCATCAGCAATGTTAGCAGGTTAGACTGGGAGCAGAGTGGAAGAAGGGCAGGGGATCTGGATGCTGTGTTTGTGTATGGAATCCTGCGGTCAGGCTGCGTCTGTGGACGCTGGCGGAACAAAGAGCTCAATGAGGAGCAATGGGCACCAGAGGGAAATGGAAAGCAGCTTGTGAGAAGGGAGACATGAACACATGTGTGCTGAGTGTTTACATTGGGCTGGTATGCCACACGCCGATGCATTCCAGCGCTCACGGTGGGCTCGCTAGATACGGATCCATGTTTTCACGCTTGACTTTTCGCTGCCTGTGTGTGTGTGTGTCTCAGTATTACGTTCCCTGTGGTGTGTGTGTCTCAGTATTACGTTCCCTGTTTGTCTCAGTATTACGTTCCCTGTGTGTGTGTGTCTCAGTATTACGTTCCCTGTGTGTGTCTCAGTATCACGTTCCCTGTGGTGTGTAAACTGATACCAAGCTCCTGTTGCACCACACAGTGCACCTACAGGGTTATCCCTCTACCTCTTTATTACAGTGGGTAAGGGTTAAAGTAAAAGCCTGGCTGAAGAAGCCGATTTCCTGGAACCCTAGTCCAGTCCACCATTCGGCCAGTACACTAGTCATCAGTCTGTCCTCTGCCAGGTATTCTTGTCCTTGCCTCCTCCTTGGAGAAGAAAAGATCTGCCGTCACTGGCCCAATCAAAATTCACAGGACAATTGAATCCTTTATATGCAAAACAAACAATAGAGAAGAAAAAAAACATTCCAGCGAGCTGTCAGGTCCTTTCAAGAATCAATACGAGGTCTTTCATCTGCGTCCCAACCTCTTCCTGGTAATTATCCTGCATATTTTATAACCCCCCTCCTTCTCTTCCTTCTTCACCGACTAGTCACACACACTTACCGAGCACACACCCACACACTCACTTACTGTACATACACACACACACACACACACACACACACACACACACACACACACACACACACACACACACACACACACACACACACACACACACACACACACACACACACACACACTTGAACATGCATGCCCGCACACACACAGAAATACACTAATTAAAAGACATGTAAACACGACACAAATTAATCTGCCATCATATCCTGTTTACCAAGAATAGAC
Organism: Oncorhynchus clarkii lewisi; assembly: GCF_045791955.1. Lineage (NCBI taxonomy): Eukaryota > Metazoa > Chordata > Actinopteri > Salmoniformes > Salmonidae > Oncorhynchus > Oncorhynchus clarkii. The sequence continues at coordinate 28,845,361 of NC_092152.1, forward strand.
TCTCACGAGTGTGTACCTTTTACATCCAGAGTTACATGTCTGACCGTCTCTCTGTCTTTCTGTCTATCATCAAAGGCTGAACCTGATTAGCTTATAATACACAACAAATCATTGACAAATATACTTTTTTAGTAAGAGATACTGTTGAAGTCGGAAGTTTACATCCACTTATGTTGGAGTCATTAAAACTTGTTTTTCAACCACTCCACACATTTCTTGTTAACAAACTATAGTTTTGGCAAGTAGGTTAGGACATCTACTTTGTGCATGACAAAAGTAATATTTCCAAAAATTGTTTACAGACAGAGTCCTATATCGACATGACCTGAAAGGCTGCTCAGCAAGGAAGAAGCCACTGCTCCAAAACCGCCACAAAAAAAGCCAGATTACGGTATGCAACCGCACATGGGGACAAAGATCGCACTTTTTGGAGAAATGTCCTATGGTCTGATGAAACAAAAATAAAACTGTTTGGCCATAATGACCATCGTTATGTTTGGAGGATACAGGGGGAGGCTTGCAAGCCGAAGAACACCATCCCAAAAGTGAAGCACGGGATGGTAGCATCATGTTGTGGGGGTGCTTTGCTGCAGGAGGGACTGGTACACTTCACAAAATAGATGGCGTCATGAGGAAGGACAATTATGTGGATATGTTGAAGCAACATCTCATGACATCAGCCAGGAAGTTAAAGCTTGGTCGCAAATGGGTCTTTCAAATGGACAATGACCCCAAGCATACCTCGAAAGTTGTCGCCATCACAAAGCCCTGACCTCAAATCCTATAGAAAATGTGTGGGCAGAACTGAAAAAGCGTGTGCGAGCCAGGAGGCCTACAAACCTGACTCAGTTACACCAGCTCTGTCAGGAGGAATGGGCCAAAATTCACTCAACTTAATGTGGAAAGCTTGTGGAAGGCTACCTGAAACGTTTGACCCAAGTTAAACAATTTAAAGGCAATGCTACCAAATACTAATTGAGTGTATATAAACTTCTGACACACTGGGAATGTGATGATAGAAATAAATGCTGAAATAAATCATTCTTTCTACTATTTGGCTAAGGTGTATGTAAACTTCCGACTTCAACTGTACATAGGACTATCACACAATATGACGTCCATGAAGTAACAGAGAGAGAGCGAGAAGAAGAGAGAGAGAGAGAGAGAGAGAGAGAGAGAGAGAGAGAGAGAAAAAAGAAGGGAGTGACAGAGAGAGAGAAAAGAAAAAGAAGGGAGTGACAGAGAGAGAGAAAAGAAAAAGAAGGGAGTGACAGAGAGAAAAAGAGAGAAAGAGAGAGAGAAAAGAAGAAGAAGAAGAAAGAGAGAGGAGAGAGGATGCGCCCTTGAATAGAATTACCCTTAAAGTGTCCTGTCATCACATTCCAGCATCCCATTACCCGGGGTGGGCTGGGCCGGGGGCTGGGCTTTAGTGCCCCATGACACCAAGATGAAAGGTAAGGGAGAAACAATGAAGTCATATTGGTCCCATGGTGGAGGTGGTTATGAGCATGGGTGCTGAGTAGAATGTCTGAGTGGATGAGCTGTCGAGAGATATAGGGTATGACTGAAGGGGATCGGGTATCCCTTCAAAAGCCTCTAATTTCAGAAGGTATGTATAACCCATTACTGTAATACTGAAGCGAGTGTACACGTAAACCTGACCAACAATAAACCCACTCCACCTCACTCTATTGTGGTTACATAAACACCTTTCAACAGCCAATAGAACTGCAACACTAGGAGACAGAAACTCAGTGAAAGTGAATATGAGTGTGGGCCTGGCTGGGAGCTGGGAAAGTACAGTGTGATGGAAGGGCGCTAATGAGGCATAGAAGAGGATGAAATATTAAAGTTTCTAATTAAATAGAGAGACCTCTTCCACTCCCGTCAAGGTTGTTTGGACCATTATCTTTGCATGATCAGCAGTGACCTGGCCCTCCGTTTAGGAGTTCCCTGCGCTGGAGCCGACAGAACACACACGCATGCATGTGCACACGTGCGTGCACCAGAGGAGGCTGGTGGGATGAGAGGTATAGGAGGACAGGCTCATTGTTAAGACTGGAACGGTATGAAAGACATCTAACATATGGAAACCCCGTTCCACTCCGTTCCATTTATTCCATTACAATGAGCTTGTCCTCCTACAATCCCTCTCACCAGCCTCCTCACACACACACACACACACACACACACACACACACACACACACACACACACACACACACACACCTCCATATCCTGTCAGAAATGTTAGCCAGTTGGATGGACATCTCTGAGCTCGTCTCTCTGGCTGTCTCTACTTTATTTATCAGACAAAACTAACAGCCTGAGCATTGGAGATATTCTAACAGGCCTGTTACTTATTTATACAGAAATAAAAAAATAAAAAAGATGAATAGTTTGACCAGGAGACTGTTACTCTCCTTGACGTTCACACCTGTTGGACTTTCTGTTGTTTTCCGAAGGTGAAACAGCTGCCTCTGGGAGAAAGAGAGAAAGGGGAGAAGAGAGAGAAGGACAAAGAGAAAGAAAGAGAGATTTAAAGGAGAGAAGGAGAATGAGATGATGTTGAAAAGCAGTGAGCTGTGTTTATTCCAGCACCTATCTGAGCAGCAGCAGTATGGATGAGAGACCTGAGGGAGGTCAGAGGTGGAGCAATACTCCTCTAAACTCCCCTCATCCCCTCACTGTGGAACATGAATTTGTTAGCAGCTTGTTTGCTCAGACATTTGAAAAATGTAAAAAAGACCTTGCACTGAGGCGTGGGATACAGACACCTCACACAGCGCTCACATATTGCAGCCGGCCATTGTGTGTGGAATAACTATCATCCTTCCTTGAATTTTAATCATACTGTTTTATTAAAGCTCTCTGGGATCTCTTCTTGACATGGTTTTAATGAGTTGTCTAGCCGGCTGGTGCCATTATGACTACATCCTACACAGATTATACTGTAGTAGAAGAAAACATTTTGAATATTGCATGTGTATGTTTTCTCTTCTATTCTATCTATTCTATTCCTTCATTTGCTGTCATTATTTTGTTTATCTGTTCTCCTTAGACAGACACACACTGTTACATAATGTATCTTAGGGTGACATTTTGACAGTAGATGAAAGAGCAGAGATAATACCACAAATGACAGTATCTTTTCAAATGCTCTCCTAGGCATTTGATTTAGAATGGGTTTGGTGCACATATGCACTGTTTACTTTAAACCCACATAACTACATTATTGCTGCCTTTAGTGGTCATAACAAAATAGAGGTATTGAAATACATCCCACTGCAAATGTTATTTTTTTGTCCATTTCAGTGCATTTTAGCACTATTGGTATAGTGCCTCTGGAACACTCCCTAGTTCTGATTGACAACACAATGTAAGGAAGAGGCAGAGATGAGGGAGAACTGAGAGGCTGTTAAATACAGTTGCATTTGGAGACCAATAGGTGGCACTCTGTCCCCTATAGCAGTGTGTTTGTAGGTGTAATCGTGTTTGAAGGCTGGGCAACAGCAGCACAACACAGTGGAAGAACTGGAGAGACACCAACAAGCAGCCTGAAACCTCAACTGTCACCCTTTCGTCTGACAAAAAACCCTGAAGAGACCGTCTGACTATGTCCTGCTATACTCTGAGGTAAAACGCAAAAAGCTAGCCTTTAGCTATTTTATAATTAATTCAATATATACTTTAGGAGTTTGGCTTCCACATCCATATAGTTGCAGGAAAAGCTAGAGTTAACTTATCCAATCCAACATTCGTTTTTCTGTCTGATTTTTGACAACAGTGGACCCCTGGTATATAAGGTCTTACTGTACATGTACGGTATATTGGATTTCTGACTGTGAAAGAGAGTGAGTGCTGGACTGATACTGTCTAACCTGACAGACCTGAGGGTCTTCTCCCCCTGAAACTCACCCATCCATTTGTTTATCCTATGTCACAGTCAAAACTCAGGCTCTGACCCAGTCAAAGCAGAGCGTCAAAACAATAAATGAATGACTGGGGTGTCACATCTCCCCGACTTTACACAGCAGAAATAATTTTATGCATCAATAATGATGCTATTCGACAGTGAAAGAACTCTTTAAGTACATCATCCCTCTATCCATCCATCGTTACTTCCTTGTTCACTCACTCTGTAGATTTTAGTTTTACAGTGACCTGATCCACAAATAAGAGTGAAGCACCTGAGTGACCAACCAGTTAAAACAATAGTAGATAGAGATAACTGTTTATTCCGCTGCACAAACTGACATCAAGTCAACAATTCTGAGACAAATAAAGAGACCCCCCTCCCCCCGTCCCCATCCGTTGCCGGTGAAGTCGACTAATCCTGGGTATACAGAACTAGGGTGATATGTTGAGTACCTACCAGCCACCCATGCCCCTGAGCACAGTTACACACTGAGCATGTGTTCAGCCCCTGTTGCTGTCCACTGCTGACCCCCCCCCCCCCCCCCCCCCACCCCATCCTTACTCCCCAGAGATTTCAGCCTGATTGGATTCTGAAAGATCGAACACAGGTCAGAGTGCCTCGAGAATGCCCCTGATCTTAAATTCAGTGTGTGTGCGTGGGTGTGTGCGTGCTGCTGTGAAGCTGTCGTGGGCAATTTATGGGGGTCCACCTCTGATGGTGAAAGGTACACAGCACACCCCTCACCTTCAATTTCCATCTTGTGGGCAGTTACTCAACGTGTGGCTAGACTGGACTTCTAACAGGTGCTTGTCTGCAGTGCCACATTTTAAAATGTGTCCCCAGCTTTATAGAACTGAACAGAATGTACAGTGAAGCAAAGATTAGGTAGCCTATATGACTTTTTCAAATCTCTGCACGAACGAGGGCATGTGGCGGTATTCCTTGAATGTGTTCGTTTCAACCTAATTGTTTTATGGTACAGGAAGTGGTGTTGAGGTTTGCGTTGACCTGAGACGGGGTGTGTTCCTTCAGCCGTCTGCACTCTGCAGTAGGAGGCTACTGATAGAGCCAGGGCCCCCTGCCTGGGTTAAACGTACGCTCAGCCAAGCACCATGAGGTCAATTAATTTCTGGCTGCTTAATGACTTGGAACCGCTGTGGTACAGACATCCCTACCCTTGCTGCTCCAGATCACTTGTTTGACTGAGAGGAGTTTTTGGACATGCTGCAGATTCCATGGAGATGATGATGGGAGAAATGATGATGTTAGACCTGGCCTTCGTTACAGTGCTACAAAGTTTCAATGCTAAGATGTTACAGCAATTCTAAATTCTCAAACCTGCCACAACTAAATTCTGCCGTCTCAGAAGCATAGATTTTCTGCTGTCATTCCTGCCACAGTAATACACTTTTGACTGAATACCTAGATAATTAACTGTTGTACACTATAAACTATGTGTCATTTATAAACGAATAACTGACAGTTTAGTAACTACTTATAAACCCTTCATAAATATTTTACAGATTACTTTAATGTTAGGTGTCACCGATAAGTGTTACTGTTGTCAGTGGCTGTGGATCAGTTAGGCAGTGATGATGTAAAAGTGTGATTTGAAGGTCAGTGTGTACATGTGCATGTGTGTGTGTGCGTGTGTGTATGTGTGTGTGTGTATGTGTGCAGGAAGCGGGAATTTTCACTCGAGATCATCATGTCACGCTAACTGCGCTACGCAGAGGGGCGAATAATTACGTCACTCAGAACACCATCACTCTGCTATGTGCCGGTCTGTCCCCTCTTTTCTCCCTCACCCCCTCCATCCCTCCCTCCGCCACATAGCCTACATCCCAGCAAACCAAATTGGTTCTGTAAAAGTTCCCAGAACATTCATTAGGCCTTAGCAAATGTTCTCGTAACACAAAAACTGTCCAGTCGTGCTGATTATTATAGATTGTTTGAATAAAACATTTCCGGATGCTGCAAGATCGTTCCCAGCACACATTTCATCTGTTCTTTAAACACTTCTAGAATGTTTATTTAGGTTGTGGGAACATTGTGGGGATGTGACAATAGATAGGTTCCCAAGGCACTAAAACTGTCCAGTGCTGACATTCAGATAATGTTCGAATCAGGGGGCACAGAAAAGTATTTTGATGTTGCAGGAATGTTGACAGAACAGCCTTTCTGAGCTCTTTAAAGGTTCCCAGAACATTGCAAGAGATAGTTTCATAAAACAAAAAATATGCTCAGTGGGATGATATTCATACAATGTTTAAGTTAGATTGCACAGGACATCCCTATGTTGTACGAATGTTGACAGAACAACTGGTCTAATTTCTTTAAAGATATAGGAGAGACACTTCAAAACCTTATTCGTTATGATATTTTTTTTACTGTATTTTTTCCCCATTCATGAATGTGTTATTCAATGCATTTCTCTAGGCTATAGTAGTAAAGGACAAATTCTATATTTTATAAAATTATTTTTTAATAAACCTTTTTTCTTATACGTACAGGGGTCCTACATTTCTAAATCAAATAGCTTAGTGGTCCATGGTGTGACAATCTTAAAACAATTCCATATGTTAGCTTAGTAGAAGCTTAACCCTATTAAGGGTTGTGTTATGGGAGTTGTCTGGGATGTTGCAAGAATATTCGTGTGATAGTCACATAGGTTGCATAGAATATTCCCACAATGTTGCACAATGTTCCACAATTTCCAAATAAGCCAGTTTCTATGACGTTCATAACATATTTATTTTATGTTTAATATTATATTCCATTGATGTTTTCTTGGAGGTCCTCAGAACATTTCAAGAACATTTAGAAAATGTTTTAGTTGAGTTTTGTGCCATGGCATTGTCGACTACTTGTTTCTGATTGCATTCTGGAGCGTGCATTATTCCCCTATAATGCATGGTAGCATGGCTAAAATGTATTCTTACATGTCCTATGTGTGAGCTGCTTTCGAAAGCAAAAGTCGAATTGAAAACATTATTGGCATTGTTGAATTACATTTTCATAATGGCAAGCTAAGACTGATGGTTTGGTTAGCCAAAATAGTCTGTTTACTTTGGTTACCACGGCAACCACCGTAGTAAACTTGTAAACTTGCTAGCTAGCTACTTCATTGGATGTTGAATACATTTTACGGGCAAATGAACACATTTCTAGCGGCAAATGTGTTAAATTATAGCCGTGGTATAAAAGGGATAATCAACACTGGGCTCTATGTGTTCTCTGGAAAATAATGCAACTCAGTGGAAGGTCAGTTCCGCTAACACATCCTGGAACTCACATTCCATGTCGTTCCTTCTTTTCAATAGAACGCACAGCCCCTCGTTGTTTATCCCTTACTTACTTAATATTACCACAACATTCTCAGGATGCAAATTTGTAGCTCCTTCAAGCATAAGAAATCAGATTGGAATACATACCCATTATGTTTCTCTCCAGATTTAATGGCAATTTGCATTTGAGGACTCCATTGGAGGTAATATAGAGACAGGTGACATTTGCATTTTATTCATAGGACATTTAATCACAATTTGCAAATCATTTAAATCATAAGACAGTTGAACAGCATTTAATCATACAGACACAAGTATAGTATATTTTTTACACTTCATATGTTGACAATCTACACACCTGAGGTTTGAACCTGCAATGTTAGATTTCTAAGCCAGGTCTTTTTTTCCTCTGCGGCACCAGAGATGCTCTTATCCATATTTCTATTTTTCAGAATAAAGTCATGGCAGTATGGTCAATCAGGAATTCCATGCTTCCATTTTAGCCTTCTTCGACATAACTAACCCAGGGAAATACTGGTAACTGGGTTATTCATCATCACTTCACCCATCCTCTTTATATGCTGCCTACTTCTGGGCCCATATTTATCCAAGACTATGAGGGCTGATCTAGGACCCCTTTTGCTTTTCAGATCATGAAAAATAAGACCCGGGGGACCATATCAAGCATCTAAAAGTAGAAATTATATTGGGTGTGTTTTAAAAAAAAGTTGAACAGTCAGGTGAATGTTTTATACAAACGTATAATCATCAGCATGACTGGACAGTTTTTGTGTTATGAGACCATTTGCCGCAACCTAACAAATGTTTGGTGAACTTTCACAGAACCAACTTTGGTTTGCTGGGAAAACCTTACTGGTACATTGTGTTATTACATTACCTGGAAACCTTATGGGAACGTTCGGGGAACGTTCTGAGGTGGTTGTTACAGATGTTGTGCACAATATTTGAGTGAATGTTAGGAGGACATTCCAAGGATATTCCGTTCAAAACATACTTAATTATTTTTTTTTTAAAATGTTTTTGGGATGTTATCATCCTAATGTTAGATAAAACCCTAACTAGAACTTAATAGGAATTTTAGCTAATGTTCTGGGAATGTTGCCGGTTTGCTGGATATCTACTTGGCAGGGTGGGAAGAGCCACATACCCAAACTGCCCCCTTGTTTATTTCCTGTGACACCTCAGAGCAGGAGAATGCAGTGATCACTATCCTTCTTCAAGGCTACCTGAAGGTTCCCTCCGCTCCTCTTCTCAGCCCTCTCTCTCTCTAGCTGTCCGAGGAGAAGGAGAGAGAGAGGAAGAGAGGGATTGAGGTAGGGAGAGAAAGATAGAGCGAGAGGTAGTGGGAAGGTGTGGTGGGCAGGCCGTGAAATGACTCTAACTGCGGCGACACCGCTGTGCTTCCACCAAGGCCTCAGCCTCACTGCTGAAATTGGCACCCCCCCACCCGCAGCTCCCAAACCCCAGACCCCCTCCTGTCTCTTTTTTTCCAGGTCTGTTGCACACAGGGCGGAAAAGATCGTATTTATCACCTGTCAGCATTTGGCAGCCCTGAGTTACGCGACGCAGGACAGCATCAAATTATCATACACAGGCATGAAATTACAAAACCGCCCAGGGACCCCACAACAGATTTTTTACATTTTTTCCCCAAAAAGGATGGAGGGTGTTTGGTGGTGAGTATCGAAGGAAAGGGGTGACAGGTGGGGAGTGGAGAGGTACACTGTGGTGCTGTTGGTGAGTTCTGAGAGGACATTGAAAATCATGTCCTTCATGGCCATTATGGTAAAGTCAAGCCAAATAGGATTCTTGTGCCAAGGTTATGCCTTGTTAGAGCCCAGCCTGACAAAGACCTTAGAACTTCATGAACTATTGAAATCCATCAATGTCACTGTACAAGTGATGCACACCAGCATTTTTTGTCATTACTGTAGTACTGTTTTAAACTGACACATACAGTATGATACTATACCAATGGGTATGGCATTCAAAGTGTCCCTCTTCACCTGGGCATTGAGCGTGCTCTACTGTCTGTTGGCACCATGGCTCTTCCCCTGACGGAGTCTGTGTATGTGTGTATGTGTGTGTGTGTAGGTATGGCATTGACGAAGGGAGAGGAGAGGTGGCTTTAGAGAAGTCCTCCATAATGCTGTGGGTATACTAAATGCTTCATTAATGCCACACACAGGAAACGGAGGGTCAATATTTATAGACTCTGTATTCTACAGGAGAGAATCAAATTAAGTCAATGAGGGACCGGAGATTTCTCTCTCTCTCTTACTCTCTCAATTGGTAAATTCTGCAACAATCGCTGCTGGTTGCTTGACAAAGCTTTAGGAAGCGGAAGGAAGGAGGCTTGTGTTTGTGTGCATCTCACTGGTGTTTATGTGGCCGACAGAGCATGCAAGTAGCCTACTGTACCACAAAGCAAATCATAAACACTGCTAAAGGCTAAGACCAAACCTATTTCAAAGTCGGGTTGCGACTTTGATCAATAAAAAAAGCTGAAGTTTTTGTCTTCAACCCTAGTCTTAAACTATTGAGCATGTCTAAGGTACATTGATTTTGTGTGTGAGTCTGGAGTGGACAGGAGAAGATGAGACTATTAGTTACGTGAGAGAGAAAGACAGAGAGCAAAAGTGTGTGTGTGGTTGTGTCTGAATGCATGCATGTGTGTGTGTGAATGAAAGAGAAAGAGAGAGAGAGAGAGAGAGAGAGAGAGAGAGAGAGAGAGAGAGAGAGAGAGAGAGAGAGAGAGATTCCCATAATTCCTGCGCGTTGGCATGGCTGTTAGGAGCTCAGGTGGTTGAGCGTTTGCCCTGGCCAGGCCTCATCAACGTGAAGGGCGATCTCATCCTTTCTGCATCTCTCCTCTCCTCCGCTTGATTAATTGGGTTCCAAATACGCTGGTGGAATATGTAATGTGGCCCCCACAACACCCCTTCCCCTGCTCCACTCACCTTCCATCCTCTCTTCTCTTCACCACTGTCTGCTTTTCTTTCTCCCTCTCTCTCTCTCTCTCCATCCCACCCTCTCTCTCTCTCTCTCTCTCTCCATCCCATCCTCTCTTCTCTTCACCACTGTCTGCTTCTCTCTCTCTCTCTCTCCATCCCACCCTCTCTCATTCTCATTCTCCCACTTTCCCCTCTCCAAATACATTAGCATACACTTGGTATTCCATGCAGGCGAGAGAGAAAAAAAGAAGAAATATAAAAAACAATTTAACAATAATAATGACGCTGATGATAAAATTAATTATGCCTAGGGATGGCAGATGAGAGAAGAGGGAAAGAGGCGACAGCGGCAGCAGTAGCTCTCTTAATTTGATTCCCTAACGGTGGAGGATATCAGGTGCCATGTGACACAATGAGTTCTGCACAATCTAAACATGGACTGTGTGTGTGGTATGTTGAACAAAGACTACCATGTTCAATGTGAATGACGGAGACAATGTGTGAATGTGTGTGTGTGTCCGTGATAGTAACACAATGTGGAGGCTACAATCCATGTGTTTGTATGTGAATGAGTGTGACTGTAATCACTCTGTGTGTGTTTGAAAGACAGAGAGGAAGTGTTTCTGCTTTTTAAAAATAGGAAACCGCATCTTTACACAGACACAAAACTCAGTTAACACTGTACACTGAGTGAAATAGCATCCATCTACGTAATGTGGATTTTCTGCTATGTGTTTCTTTCCTCCTTGAAGTGTTCTGTACCACACAGCCAGTCCCCAGGGACAGTGACTGACACATACACTCTTTGTGGATGGGAGTAATAAATATCTCTCTCACGGGGGAACATATCAGAATATTCCCTATATCCTCCACCATCTAGTCCTGATGGCTCCTCCAGCAGAGCCGTCTGGCTGAAGTAATAACCTTCTCATTAGGATAAATACATCCATGGGTGTGGCCTGTTTCAGTCTCCCACCAACTCATGTTCCATTATCACGCCTGTCATCAGGCATTTGCTATGCTGTGTCTCTTTGTGTTATTTATACAGCCGATGTGCAGCTCTCATTCTGCCTCCATAATTCAATCTTTATTGACGCTGTATATGATGGATGGGAGAATATCTCTTTTTGGGGATGACACAGGAGATAGTTTGGAGTTTCGATCTGGAGGTGTGTATGGTGGTTAGTCTGTATTTGCCTGTGCCTCAAAGAGATGGGGACGGGGCCAGGGAAACGGGGCCAGAGGACTGGGGATGGGGCCAGGGGACGGGACGGGGGACGGGGCCAGGGGACGGGGTATGGGGCCAGGGGACGGGACGGGGTATGGGGCCAGGGGACGGGACGGGGTATGGGGCCAGGGGACGGGACAGGGGATGAGGCCAGGGGACGGGGGATGGGGCCAGGGGACGGGGCTAAGGGATGGGGCCAGGGGACAGGACGGGGGACGGGACGCTGGATGGGGCCAGGGGACGGGACGGGGGACGGGGCCAGGGGATGGGACGGGGGACGGGGCCAGGGGACGGGACGGGGGATGGAGACAGGGGATGGGACGGGGGATGGGGCCAGGGGACGGGACAGGGGAAGTGATAGAGAGAAAAAAAGAGAGAGAGAGAAATGAGGGGGGGTTGATAGAAGTGAGAGGGGGCAGAGACCAGTGGCTGCATTGAATTAATTTGCGGAGGTTTGTGCGACGGCGAGGCATCCCTTTTAACGATCACTAAATTGTTTTCTGACAGAACCCTACCAAGCAATTTCTCCCCCCGACATTTGATTTACATATGATCTTTAAACACCGGCAAGGGTGCGCTAGCTATTTGGTTATCATTCAAATCACTCGCCTTCCGTGTCACGCGCTGGGATAGGTCACTTTCCACACTCTGACTCCTGAGACAAGCTGGGAGAGAGGGAGGCGAGAGGGGGGAAAGAGGAATGTATAACTAATGAATTAAATTGATTTAAGGGGTGAAATCAATCCTTTGCTGCCCGCAATGAAGACCTAGTGGTTCATTTAGCTAGGACCCTGCAAGCATGAGTATTAGCAGCCAAAAAGGGATTGGGAATGTAATTGGTGCTAAATGAAGTAGTGTACAGTAATGGGTGTAGAAACACTCTGAGGGAACCAAATGAAGTAGTGTACAGTACTGGACAACCAACTCAGTGGCCTTGTGTTTAGAGGATCTGCCCTCAGATTAGAAGATTGGGTGTTTGATTCCCCGCTGAGTCATACCAACTGTATACCTTTCGCTTCCCGGACATGTCTGAACACTATGAATACAAATGTGTATATAAATGAAAAATATGATGTTATGTAAAAAAGTACCATGCATGTAAACATCTATTTGGAGGTGGGGTTAGGGCCAATAATAAAAAATAATACAAACAAAAATAATATTTATTTTATGTCTGGAATTGCAAATCAAAGTGGGAAGTTTTAGAATTGAATAAGGGGTAAAGTATGGAATTGTTTATAATATATAATCTTAGGTGCTGAAAAAGGCATTTACATGCACACAAACAGTAAAGGGGGCTTGCTGTACATTATGTATGCTCACACACACACACACACACACACACACACACACACACACACACACACACACACACACACACACACACACACACACACACACACACACACACACACACACACACACACCAACTATGTCCTGATTATTCATTTCTGTAGCGTTATAAAAGGGCCATTTATGATGTGTCTATGTCTGCAGCCTGACGAGGAGTGAATCTAGGGGAGATGCTGATTACAGAGAGGCCAATTACAGAGTCCAATGCAGACGCCGGGGTCCTGCACGTTATCGCAATTAAGGCTGATCTTTAGAATGGGAGGCACTTTGAGGAGAGCCTCTCTCCATCAAAATGGAACAGCTGAAAAGCAGAGTGACAAAATGACATTATCTGCCTGCTTGTTCTACACCACAGTTAATGTGAAGTGAGGTTTCGACATTAACAGGAGTCCTAGTAAATGTAGTGCAGCATCTTTCAGACTGAGCTACATTAGGATGAAGCTTCATGTCAACTGTCAGTGTTAGCTGAGAGGGAAAAAATATAGGGCTTTGAAACTATTACAAACAATTGACTGACAAACCTCAAGAAAGACAACTAAGAAACAGTGTGGGTTCCACAGACTATTGGTTAATGCATTATGTATGAAAAATAAAACGAATGAAAGTCTGGGTATTTTGTGGTTGAAATATAAAAGTGTAAAACATACATTTACAAACATTTATTTATGTGGTGGTTGAGATATCATATTTTGTCACAGTGGATATGGTAGTTTTGCTGTTTTTCTAAACCTCCATAGTCTGAACTCTTCAAGTCTAGTTTTATTTCACCAGTTCAAATTTTGAATTTGAGTTTTTTGAGGAGCAGTATGTGAAAATGTCTCTGAACATCCCATACCAAAGAGGAAATATATATTTTAATTCAGCAATCATACAGGGAGGGAGAAGTACCCAAAAGATGAACACTCAAAATGAAATCTGCTTGAAATCCGCAAATTATTCTCAGGGATCTGCCTTGAATATAATGAAGCCCTGTACAATCCTTCACATGATTCGGTAGGGGTGTGGGAGAACTAGACAGTAGCTCTTATCTGAAAATAGCAGCAACTGAATAATAGAGGACCACTAAAATCAAAGAAAACAAAATAGGCATTGATTTTCCCCTCTTTCTCTGCTTTTATGAATGTGTTCCTCCATCACCCCCCTTCCCCACCCCTCCAACCCCCCCTTCCCCATCCCTCCAACCCTCCTCCCCCATCCCTCCAACCTCCCCTTCCCCATCCCTCCAACCTCCCCGTCTCCTTCCCCATCCCTCCAACCTCCCCTTCCCCATCCCTCCAACCCTCCTCCACTTCCCCTTCCCTCCAACCTCCCCTTCCCCTTCCCCATCCCTCCAACCTCCCCTTCCCCACCCCTCCAACCCCCCCTTCCCCATCCCTCCAACCCTCCTCCCCCATCCCTCCAACCTCCCCTTCCCCATCCCTCCAACCTCCCCGTCCCCTTCCCCATCCCTCCAACCTCCCCTTCCCCATCCCTCCAACCCTCCTCCACTTCCCCTTCCCTCCAACCTCCCCTTCCCCTTCCCCATCCCTCCAACCTCCCCTTCCCCATCCCTCCAACCTCCCCTTCCCCATCCCTCCAACCCTCCTCCCCTTCCCCATCCCTCCAACCATCCTCCCCTTCCCCTTCCCTCCAACCTCCCCTTCCCCTTCCCCTTCCCCATCCCTCCAACCTCACCTTCCCCTTCCCAATCCCTCCAACCTCCCCTTCCTCTTCCCCTTCCTTCCAACCTCCCCTTCCCCTTTCCCATCCCTCCAACCTCACCTTCCCCTTCCCCATCCCTCCAACCTCACCTTCCCCTTCCCCATCATTCCAACCTCACCTTCCCCTTCCCCATCCCACCAACCTCACCTTCCCCTTCCCCTTCCCCATCCCTCCAACCCCCCCATCCCCTTCCCCTTCCCCATCCCTCCAACCCCCCCCTTCCCCTTCCCCATCCCTCCAACCTCACCTTCCCCTTCCCCATCCCTCCAACCTCCCCTTCCCCTTCCCCATCCCTCCAACCTCCCCTTCCCCTTCCCCATCCCTCCAACCTCCCCTTCCCCTTCCCCATCCCTCCAACCTCACCTTCCCCTTCCCCATCCCTCCAACCCCCCCATCCCCTTCCCCTTCCCCATCCCTCCAACCCCCCCTTACCCTTCCCCATCCCTCCAACCTCACCTTCCCCTTCCCCATCCCTCCAACCTCCCCTTCCCCTTCCCCATCCCTCCAACCTCCCCTTCCCCATCCCTCCAACCTCACCTTCCCCTTCCCCATCCCTCCAACCCCACCTTCCCCTTCCCCATCCCTCCAACCTCACCTTCCCCTTCCCCATCCCTCCAACCCCCCCTTCCCCTCCCCTTCCCCATCCCTCCAACCCCCCCTTTCCCTTCCCCATCCCTCCAACCTCACCTTCCCCTTCCCCATCCCTCCAACCCCCCTTCCCCTTCCCCATCCCTCCAACCTCCCCTTCCCCATCCTCCAACCCTCCTCCCCTTCCCCTTCCCCATCCCTCCAACCTCCCCTTCCCCTTCCCCATCCCTCCAACCCCCCCTTTCCCTTCCCCATCCCTCCAACCTCACCTTCCCCTTCCCCATCCCTCCAACCCCCCTTCCCCTTCCCCATCCCTCCAACCTCCCCTTCCCCTTCCCCATCCTCCAACCCTCCTCCCCTTCCCCTTCCCCATCCCTCCAACCTCACCTTCCCCTTCCCCATCCCTCCAACCTCACCTTCCCCTTCCCCATCATTCCAACCTCACCTTCCCCTTCCCCATCCCTCCAACCTCACCTTCCCCTTCCCCATCCCTCCAACCCCCCATTCCCCTTCCCCTTCCCCATCCCTCCAACCCCCCCCTTCCCCTTCCCCATCCCTCCAACCTCACCTTCCCCTTCCCCATCCCTCCAACCTCCCCTTCCCCTTCCCCATCCCTCCAACCTCCCCTTCCCCTTCCCCATCCCTCCAACCTCCCCTTCCCCTGCCCCATCCCTCCAACCTCACCTTCCCCTTCCCCATCCCTCCAACCCCCCCATCCCCTTCCCCTTCCCCATCCCTCCAACCCCCCCTTCCCCTTCCCCATCCCTCCAACCTCACCTTCCCCTTCCCCATCCCTCCAACCTCCCATTCCCCATCCCTCCAACCTCACCTTCCCCTTCCCCATCCCTCCAACCTCACCTTCCCCTTCCCCATCCCTCCAACCTCACCTTCCCCTTCCCCATCCCTCCAACCTCACCTTCCCCTTCCCCATCCCTCCAACCCCCCCTTCCCCTTCCCCTTCCCCATCCCTCCAACCCCCCCTTTCCCTTCCCCATCCCTCCAACCTCACCTTCCCCTTCCCCATCCCTCCAACCCCCCTTCCCCTTCCCCATCCCTCCAACCTCCCCTTCCCCTTCCCCATCCTCCAACCCTCCTCCCCTTCCCCTTCCCCATCCCTCCAACCCCCCCTTCCCCTTCCCCATCCTCCAACCCTCCTCCCCTTCCCCATCCCCATCCCTCCAACCTCACCTTCCCCTTTCCCATCCCTCCAACCCACCCTTCCCCTTCCTCATCCCTCCAACCTCCCCTTCTGCTTCCCCATCCCTCCAACCCTCCAACCTCCCCTTCCCCATCCCTCCAACCCCCCTTCCCCATCCCTCCAACCCCCCTTCCCCTTTCCCATCCTCCAACCCTCCTCCCCTTCCCCATCCCTCCAACATCCCCTTCCTCTTCCCCATCCCTCCAACCCCCCTTCCCCTTCCCCATCCTCCAACCCTCCTCCCCTTCCCAATCCCTCCAACCCTTCTCCCCTTCCCCATCCCTCCAACCCTTCTCCCCTTCCCCATCCCTCCAACCCTTCTCCCCTTCCCCATCCCTCCAATCATCCTCCCCTTCCCCATCCCTCATCCCCTTCCCCTTCCCCTTCCCTCCACCCTCCCCTTCCCTCAAACACTCTTCCCCTTCCCCATCCCTCCTCCCCTTCCTCATCCTCCAACCCTCCTCCCCTTCCCCATCCCTCCAACCCTCCTCCCCTTCCTAATCCCTCCAACCCTCCTCCCCTTCCCCTTCCCCATCCCTCCTCCCCTTCCCCATCCCTCCATCCCTCCTCCCCTTCACCTTCCCCATCCCTCCAACCCTCCTCCCCTTCCCAATCCCTCCAACCCTCCTCCCCTTCCCCATCCCTCCTCCCCTTCCCCTTCCAAATCCCTCCAACCCTCCTCCCCTTCCCCTCCTTTGTAACCCTCCTCCTTTTCCCCAGACCTGTGTTCCTCCATCCCTCCCATTCTTCCCAAGACCTCATTCCCGTTTCCCAGACTTCATTTTTACAAGACAGGTTTTAGTGAGTCACCAGAACACAGAGAGGGTTGGGTAAGGGGTAAGGGGACAGCAAGTCATTTTTAAAGGAGACATCTCTTGCTCCAGTGTAAGCAGCAGCAGCATTAGAGGATGGGAGTGATTGGGAAGACCAGGGTCATTGTTTATTTTCACCCGGAGACCATAAACATCCTGGATGTAATCTCAAACAGAGAAATGCCAAATAACTTCAACCAACCCTGATTAAAAGACAACAAAATCAACTTATTGGCAGCAGCAAGTTTATTTTCATTACAATCTTTTTTTTACTCTATAGCTGTGCAGTATTTCTTAGTTAAGTAACCATAAACACACTCATAGAAATGTATTCACAACCCAATAAGCCCCAATACAGATAACCTTGTCATCATAAAGCTGCTGCAGAGTCTCCCACTGTTATAAATTATATCCTGTTTTGAATACATTGGCCACATCAACTGTCTAGTCTCCCTTCTCTGGTACTCTAATCCAGCGTGTCCCTTCTGAATGAATATATGAGAGGGGAGGAGAGTGACCCATTCAAATTTGACCCAGTTTCCAACTGAATTGACCTTTCTGATATTGACATCTGGTACGTAAAAAAAAAATATTGCATATTGTTAAACAGTCTAATATTTCTAGCTGTATATCTATACTATGGGTGTGTGTAATGTAAAAAGATAAAGAGTATATGTGACAGACAGAGAAAGAGGCAGAGATAGAAAGAGAGAGTGAGAGAAAGTGAGAGAGAAAGAGGCAGAGAGAGGGTACGGAGAGAAAGAGAGAGAAAGGAGAGAGAGAGGGGAGAGAGAGGGGAGAGAGAAAGAGGCAGAGAGAGGGTACGGAGAGAAAGAGAGAGAAAGGAGAGAGAGAGAGGGGAGAGAAAAAGAGGTGCTGTGCAGAGCAGGCTGATCACTAGAAATAGACTTCGATTTCGGATGTTTGACAAGGTCCTGAGAACGCCAATACATGCCGATACATAACCACACGGAATTGATACCTAAATTTGTAACCACACAGAATTAACCCTGCAACCATGCGTAATTAAAACAAATAGTAATACATTGACGTTCAGCCATAATACGTCAAATTTCACAGTGAAACTATGAGATCTTGTTGAAAGAGAGGGCAGTGAGCAGGAGCGTTATCAAAGTGGCTATGCATTTGAATGAGTTTATTGATCCTCCAGCAGATCGATGCTGTATTTATAACGTAGGGGAAGGCTGAATCAATGCATACTTAATGATTAAAGAGGCGGGTGGGAGTGGGGCAGGAGGTGGGAGGGGGCCAGCCAGGAGTGGGGGGTGGGGGCAATAGAGAAGTACAGGCTTGTTAAATAATTAGCATTTACATTTTCTGTCTACTCAGCACTGGTGGGCATGTGCATTTGAAATGTTTTAGTACAGGGGGTTATATATCATTTACATTATGCCTTATTCACTGAAAAAGACACTGTCAGTCAAAACCCCGTAGGTGATGCATGATGCATGGTGTCCAATATGAACCATAACCATGTTCAGTAAACAACTCCTATGAAGTTACATTTAAAAAATATACATGTACTCACTGAAATAGAATAGCCATTCAGGGACATGCATGTAGCAAGGGTCTTAAACGTAATAATGTGCCCTAAATAAGAATAGGATCCAAAAGAAAACAATTTTAACTTTAACATTCAGTATGGTTAAACAATTTGAATAATTTATAGTTTGAAAGGTCTGTATTTTACCCACACACAAAGCATGAATGCATGCAGCAGATGAGATGACAGCCCCAGTTTGAGAAGGCTGCTCTTGAGGGCTCCATACTCTCTTCTCCCCTCACAGCTACCACGCTCTTCAATTAGCATTTCAATTGTTTTTTGTATTGTTTTGTTTCTGTCTCTTTTTTTTTGCATGGGTACATATGTTCAAAGGGCTAGTCATTACTGATCCCCTTGATGATTTAAAGAGAACTTTATAATTACATTCTGTTTTTTTTTTGTATCATTTAATGTAGTTTCAAAAAATATAATCAAAAGTTTATTTCATGTTTCACTCACATAAAGAGATAAATGATGAATAAAAGGATTATAATAAAGATTAAAATAATGTAACAACATTATGTTGCCAGGGCAAGTCCACTGATTACCCAGTAATAACACAGCATCTTTTTGTCTTCATTAGGAAACACACAGTACATGGTGGAACTAGAGGCATGTCTTCATAGACTATGTGAATAATGGCAAAAATGATGGAGGACACACTCACTTTTCCCCTAATACTAATCTGTATGTATATATTTTTGCACTCAATGCATCTCAATGCACACTCACAGGACTCTACACACTCACGCACACTGACACTCCAACACACGCATAACATGCACACACATTTATACTGAGTCTACACACATGTAAACACACACACTCGCGTACAATCATCATTTCCGCTGCTGCTATTCTGTTTATCATACTGTATATCCTGATGCCTAGTCACCTTATCCCTATTCATATCTACCTCTATCACTCCAGTATCCCTGCACATTGGAAATATGGTATTGAATCAGACACTGTATATACATTCTTACTTTCTCATGTTCTTCTCATTTCTTATTTTTTATTTATTTTGTGTTTTTGTTCTACCTTATGTTATTTTTAGTGCTACATTGGCATTGATTATTGTTTTGTTGGGTTTGGAGCTTGCAAGAAAGGAATTGATTGTACTTGTGTACGTGACAGTAAAACTTGAAACTTCAAAATAGTGGTGGATGAACAGCTATTAAAACACTGCTAACTCCTGGAGGTTAATAGGTCAACAATCAGCCCAGCAGGGGTCAGAGAGAGTGATAGAGAGGTGCAGCACCAACACCAACAGCTCCCTCCATGCAACTATTTATAGACTCTGGAGCAGACCTCTATCACTATAATCAAGCAAGAGCAATTATGATAAATTCAACATTCGATTCAATTTAATTGTGGTTTTGAGAAATCTGTTACATGACAGACGATTTGTAGACGTGTAGTACAACACATTTACATGTAGGATGTAAAATAATATTTTTTCCATCAATGTTTTTTAATGATACCACTTTTTGGGGAGATTGTGGGAGACTTGACCAAATCTGTACATTCCATTCTTTTCATTTTTTGATTTATCAAGGGCTGGAGCTTCTTGTATTACATGATGTGTTGTTGACTGTGTTTGTTGTAACTGTCTTGTTTGTAGATATCCTTTTTTTTGTTTGTGAAAATTGTATATTTTTATCACAAAAAATGCTAACACTTTTTGATCGATTCAGTATGAATGCTTTGCATTTTACGATTATTCAAAGTCTTTAAAAGCAGTGAAAGCATCTCTGTCTTTCTCCTAAACAAAGATACGGACGTAGACATGAAGTGAGGCCAAAATACTAATGTTTAAACTTCTACTTGGCTATGATTGCAATGATGGTGGAATCGCAGACTTCAGTGGAAGGAGATCTCTCAGCTGACCTTTCAACCAGCTGAAGATATGTAGGCTACTCATTATCTGCTAGACGAGAGAGAGAAGGAAGGAGGTGCAATATGATGCAACTGTCCCATAATCCAACAATATCTCACTCTCAAAATCCCTTGCATTTAACCTCCACTGGATTTGGATATGAATGTAAATCCAAAATGTCCCAACCAATCAACTAAGGTGATTCAAGACATGAGAGAAAAATATAAAAGCTCAAGTTCTGCTGAAGCTAGATATGTGACAGACGTGAACCCCCAGCTCTCACCCTTTAGACACATGTCACAGGGCCTGGCGGGGAGGATGGAGGGGAGTTCAAGTGTCATGTCATGTTCAGGTCTTTCCATTCAGAGTGGTCCCACAAACCACATCACTTTTAACTGCTTTCTCCTGGCTGGGGAATCTCTGTAAGGATCCTTCTGTGGGCCTGATTCACTGTTTGACTTTTACAGCATCCTACTGCAGACTGGAGGAGTGGACTCACTCACTGCTCCATCCTACTGCAGACTGACTGACTGAAGGAGCTAGCAGACTCACTCACTGCTCCATCCTACTGCAGACTGGCTGACTGAAGGAGCTAGCAGACTCACTCACTGCTCCATCCTACTGCAGACTGGCTGACTGAAGGAGCTAGCAGACTCACTCACTGCTCCATCCTACTGCAGACTGGCTGACTGAAGGAGCTAGCAGACTCACTCACTGCTCCATCCTACTGCAGACTGACTGACTGAAGGAGCTAGCAGACTCACTCACTGCTCCATCCTACTGCAGACTGGCTGACTAAAGGAGCTAGCAGACTCACTCACTGCTCCATCCTGCCACTGCTCAGTACTTACGACTGGCTTTGCTTTTTTGTATATTGACATGGACACACATTATGCTTACACACACACACACACACACACACACACACACACACACACACACACACACACACACACACACACACACACACACACACACACACACACGCACACACGCACACACGCACACACACACACACACACACACACACACACACACGCGCGCGCGCACGTATGCGCATACAGTTTTCTGTACAAGAGACTCAAATACCATCTTGAGTCTCAATGTGTGCAGTGATAGCAACAATACTGTTCACTCGAGTGCATAGAAAGCAGCATTAATAAACACTGTACATCAAAGCGTCCTGATGACCCAAGTCAACAACACAATGAACTAGTCAAACTTAGAAAAGATAATTCAAGGTTAAGTAAACAAAATAAATACTACTGTAGCCTACATACAGTATAACCAGATAACACAATGGCTTCTAGGGCACTTTTATAGTCATACAGTTCCTTCAGACCTCTTGACTTTTCCCACATTTTGTTACGTTACAGCTTTATGCTAAAATTGGTTTAAAAAAATGCCCTCATCAATCTACACACAATACCCCATAATGACAAAGCAAAAACTGTTTTTTAGAAATTATTGCTAATTTATAAAGAATATACATAAGTATTCAGACACTTTACTCACTACTTTGTTGAAGCACCTTTGGCAGCGATTACAGTCTTCTTGGGTATGATGCTACAAGCTTGGCACACCTGTATTTGGAGAGATTCTCCCATTCTTCTCTGCAGATCCTCTCAAGCTCTGTCAGGTTGGATGGGGAGCGTTGCTGCACAGCTATTTTCAGGTCTCTCCAGAGATGTTCGATCGGGTCCAGGCTCTGGCTGGGCCATTCAAGGACATTCAGAGACTTGTTCCAAAGCCACTCCTGCGTTGTCCTGGCTGTGTGCTTCGGGTGAACCTTCACCCCAGTCTGAGGTCATGAGTGCTCTGGAGCAGGTTTTCATCAAGGATCTCTCTATACTTTGCTCTGTTCATCTTTCCCTCAATCCTGACTAGTCTCCCAGTCCCTGCCATTGAAAAACAGCCCCACAGCATGATGCTGCCACCACCATGCTTCACCGTAGGAGTGGTGCCAGGTTTCCTCTAGACGTGACGCTTGGCATTCAGGCCATAGTGTTCAATCTTGGTTTCATCAGACCAGAGAATCTTGTTTCTCATAGTCTGAGAGTCTTTGGCTGCCTTCTGGAAGGTTCCCCCATCTCCACAGAGGAACTCTAGAGCCCTGTCAGAGTGACCATCAGGTTCTTGGTCACCTCCCTGACCAAGGATCTTCTCCCCAGATTGCTCACTTTGGCCGGGCGGCCAGCTCTAGGAAGAGCCTTGGTGGTTCCAAACTTATTCCATTTAAGAAAGATGCAGGCCACTGTATTCTTGGGGACCTTCAATGCTGCAGAAATGTTTTGGTACCCTTCCCCAGATCTGTGCCTCGACACAATCCTGTCTCGAACATCTGCAGACAATTCCTTGGACCTCATGGCTTGGTTTTTGCTCTGACATGCACTGTCAACTGTGGGACCTTATATAGACAGGTGTGTGCCTTTCCAAATCATGTCCAATCAACTGAATATACCACAGGTGACCTCCAATCAAGTTGTAGAAACATCTCAAGGATGATCAATGAAAACCGGATGCACATGAGCTCAATTTCGAGTCTCATAGCGAAGGGTCTGAATACTTATAAGCTATTACTGTTTTTAAATTTTTTTTAAATAAATTTGCAAAGAAATCTAAAACCTGTTTTCACTAGGTCATTATGGGTTTTTGTGTGTAGATTGCTGAGGATTTAATCAATTTTAGAATAAGGCTGTAACGTAACAAAATGTGGAGGGGTCTGAATACTTTCCGAAGTCACTGTATGCTTTACTGTCGATGCTATGGCCACCAGTTAAACATCTATGGTGAATGAATGTCTGCATGGTCATAGTTTGGAGTAGGTATGGACATTGAGTCAGCACTGGAGCTAAGTTCTCAAACAAACAGCATCAACACATTCAGGCCCATGGTAATATGATTAAGGCAGACAGTGATTACCATTTAATCTACATCAGACAGGGAAATCTGTTTTTTCTCATAATCATAAGATTGACTCTTTAGGTGGCCAGCGAGGAAATGTTTTAGTGAGGCCAGTCTATATATGGCTAGACAGAAACTGGAGCTGTCCACTTCAGCAGCAGCTAAAGCTGTCATCAGGCTCGGGCCCGATTGCAGAGTGTCTGGCCCTCCACCAGGCAGGGGCCATTTCTCTGAGATTTATGGAGCCGGGGGAGGAGGCGGGGCCCATCAATAACCCCCAGAGAGGGTTCACACAGAGCTGAGAGAGGAGAGAATAAGGGTCAGGAGACCATTCACTCCTAGCTTTACCTACAAACTACGACAGAGTGGGCTTGAACAGATACTCCATGATGGACTGGATAGTATAATGTTCATATACATTTAATTACATTTCATCTGTATTTAACACCATAAAACATTGGCTCAGATTATGAGTGAATATATTATTTGAGTGTACAGTGTTAGGTGATAAATAATGAAAGTCTACTTCCAGAAAGCCTAACATTCTCTTCTGGTTCTGGCCTCTTTCAGTTCCACCCACATACCTTTAATGGTCCTTCCCCATTTAAACCTCACCTCTAAAAGGCAAACATTTCTCTCTCTCTTCATCCACAGCCCCGTCCTGTTCCCTCCATGATCTCCAGCATGTGTTGGCCCCTTCTCAACCCCAGCATCTGCTTTCTGCATCTTGAGCCAAGTTTATTACCACAGATCCCTCCAGTCATCTCTCTGTGGGGTTTCTGCTCACAGGGAAACAGATTCCAATATACTCTCCAGTGATACTGTGTAGGTTAGTATAGTAAAGACTGAAACTTTGCACATTGTTCAGATTGAGAATGCTGAAGGTCCACTGATAAGGGTGACTTGGTTCAGCATGGTCAATAAGTCAGAAAAAGAACAACCATGAAAACAAACGTATTCTACCTTACGTAAGGTGTCAACTATTCAGTAAGAGCTTCTCTTGTTATAGTGCAGGCATCTCCCTGCATCATGATATGAAGAGAAACCTACTATCCTATGGAAGTGGAGCCATATCATACTGTATAACAACATGTCATATCAAGCATTAGCTGAATTCAATATCGCTTTATAACAGCTTGCCAAATATTGATATCTGGATAACTGCTATCCAGCTACTCTGTGTCCCAATACTCTTACTTAGCATATTCTGTACCAGATGCAATGTCAGCCTTACTCCCCTTCTCTGTCCTACTGTCTGTCCTACTGTCTGTCCTACTGTCTGTCTGTCTGTCTGTCCTACTGTCTGTCTGTCTGTCTGTCCTACTGTCTGTCTGTCTGTCCTACTGTCTGTCTGTCTGTCCTACTGTCTGTCTGTCTGTCTGTCTGTCTGTCTGTCTGTCTGTCTGTCTGTCTCTCTCTCACACACACACACGTATAAGGAAATAATCATATGTACAGTATGTGTGTAAGTGTATAGCTCATCTCCATGTAAAAGAACCCTTGAGCACCAACATGTGAAGTCCATAGGAGCATATCAAATTGGGTGTCAAATGAAAGCTAAGAGTCTATATTTTGGAGAATTAAAGGCATGGATACATTTTTCAAACATTTTCCATCTTAAAAATGTGATTTCTGGATAAACAGATGGAAAAGGGGTGTTTGAAAAACCAGAAATTATCAGAAATACATCAAAACACAATAATGTTGATGTAAAGACCCCTGCCGACTAATATCAACACTTATATTTTGAAATTGTTTACCTTCTGTAAGTTTTTAGAAATACCAAAAGCCCACTTAACAGAAGTAACAAGTAATGGTAGATCTATCAGTTAGTTAAAGTGATCCAAATCTGTAATGGAATTACTGCAATTGAATTGGTTACAGTGGGAAATCCTAGTAGTCACAAACCACAGTTGGGTCACTTGCTACTATCCTCCCTTCCACTAGCTTACTGTTATGTTCAGCTCATAACTGTTTTGTTTCTCTTTCTGTCGTCTGGTGGTCGAACCAAGAGCGTTAAAACAGTCTGAGAAACAAGAGTAGAATGTTGTGAAACAAGAGTAGAATGACACTCATATCCATAATGATGCATTCCTGTGTAGTACAAATCAGGGACCCATGATGTAATCCCATTACAGTAATTCCGTTACTTCACTTACTGTAGTTCAATAACCAAAATATTTGTTTTCAAACTCAAGGTCATTCTTTCTGCAGACATCTTTTAATTTGAATTCAGAGCAGATATTTAACAGAGTTTTTGGAAAACGGGATCGTTTTACCGCCATTCCATTACCAAAGTTTGCATCTGCACATTACTTCCACTAAATTCGTTTTTTGAAATTTCAATGGAAATTGTTCAAATGAGTCCTTGTCCATAGACTTGTATGGTTTGTTCAACTTTGAAATCAATGGTTTTTGTTTGGCATACATTTAAAGTGAAAATACTAGGTCAAAGTGTAATTCCGTTAACATGTAGATGTATTTGTCCATAACATCCCTGCTCCACTGTATGCAGAACTCTAATAAGTTCCAGTTCAAACACGAGGCTAAAGTGGATAAACAGACAGTTGTAGCTACAGCTGAAATATGGATGTTCACACATACATATATTTGTCTGCATGCTGAATCATTTAATCTAACCTCTCGGTGTGTCTAACATACTTGCACAAGTAAATGTATTCCCTAATGAATACAATCTTTTTTTCTGGTAGGAGAGAGACAAAAATGATAATGAATGGTTTCCTGAATGTGGAAGACACATTTAATTTTAGGAGAGCAGAAAAATAGAATTCACCTTTGTTCTGCTTGGTCGTAACCCTCAAGGGTATTCAAAGGAAATGTGTCTTTCATTAGCTAGTGCTGAATCTGACACTGATTGTGTAACGCTCTTTAATCACTCAAACATTTGCGTGTTAGCAGTGTAACTGGACTGCGCTGGTAGCATATTAAAATATGTATGCGTGTCTATTTTTAATCCAGACATGGAAGAAAAAAAAGGAATGCAGATGAGGACTCATTTTAAAAAGAAGAGACGGGAGAAGCAGACATCACTTTCACACATTTGATATGGAAATAATGATCAGTATAATACGTATTAAAACAGCAGGGGGCTGGGGAAGATTGGAGGAGCTATGCGTAGCCGACAACACACTCCTGATGTATGGCGCTGCAGATTTCATTAGGGATACGATGGGCCCGCTCTAAAGCCAAGGAATATCACTGATGTTTTTTAATTTGTAAGGTAATTTGCACTTATGTGATTGAAGAAACTGCTCGTGTTATTGGGGAGAGTCAAACTATGAAGGAACAGACAAGGAGCAATGAGGAGAACAGGGGATGTGGGGGGGTAATAAAGGAGGGTTGAAAAAGACAGAGGCAGTGAGAGACACACTGAGTGTACAAAACATTAATATTGAGTTGCACCCCCTTTTGCCCTCAGAACAGCCTCAATTCCCCGGGGCATGGTCTCTACAAAGTGTGGAAAGCGTTCCACAGGGATGCTGGTCCAAGTTCACATGTTCACATGTTCACTCCAATGCTTCCCACAGTTGTGTCAAGTTGACTGGATGTCCTTTGGGTGGTGGACCATTCTGATTCACACAGGAAACTGTTCAGCGTAAAAAGCCCAGCAGTGTTGTAGTTCTGACACTTAAACCGGTGCTCCTGGCACCTACAACTATACCCCATTCAAAGGCACTTAAATCTTTTGTCTTGCCCCTTCACCCTCTGAATGGCACACATACACAATCCATGTCTCAATTGTCTCAAAGCTTAAAAGTCCTTCTTTGACCTGTCTCCTCCCCTTCATCTACACTGATTGAAGTGGACTTAACAGGTGACATCAATAAGGGATCATAGCTTTCACCTGGATTCACTTGGTCAGTTTATGTCATGGAAAGAGCAGGTGTTCCCATGACTAGTGCAGAGGTTGGTAGAAAGTGAGGGAATGTAAAGAGAAAGTAGTAAGAAAGGAGGTATCCCATTAAAAATAGCTGTGGATAAATAAATGATGGACAAATTGGAGAAAGCTTTCATCAACAGGAAAATGCATCTTAAGCCTTTCTGATCCATTAAGGCTACACTTAGAGTGTGTGGAGATCAGTGTTTAGGGTGTGTGTGTGAGTGTGCATCCGTACTTGCACGTGTGTCTTTGCTTGTGCGTGTGTGTGTGTGTGTTCAACACATGTCACTAAGCTGCTTGATGTGGTAACTCAGCAGACTTTGATATTTGAGCTGTCTCTTGGACTCCAGCATCCACCACAAAGCAGAGAGAGAGCGAGAGAGCATGGTGGTCCAGGGCAGGCAGCCGTAGAGGCAGGGTGTGGGCCATGATGCAGCCTCATCAAATGACTGGTCCCTCTGAAAAAACACTGTGGTCCCCTGATGAGTCACACACACACTCCTATTTACAAGGCTCTGGATGTGCAGCCCACAAGCAGTGTAGAGAGGACGTGGCCAAGCAGGCGCAGGATGAGAGGCTCAATGAATTCAATGATTTATGGTGTGACATCACTACCATTATAGTTAAACACATGCATGGAATCAAAAGGATAACGACTGTTGATCTAATCCAATAAAATAGGACCCTGAACCTGCCAACCAGAGAATGTGAGAAAGAAGGATGTCACTTCACTGTACATGCATGAGCACACAGACACACGTCTTGCATTTTTGATTTTCTCCGATTTTCATTTCAGGAAAAGGCTCTCATATTCCTAAAATGAATGTTTGTGTGGCACTGATTGTAGGCCTACTGCAATCAAAAAGCCAGTAATAACCTGGCGGCCACCAGAACAGACTGGCTCCTCCTGATTACCTGAACATCCTGGCAGAGGAACAGCAGGGGTCAGCTGCTGCACCAGCAGGCTGTACAAAAACATTAGTCTTCATGTAAAGGTTACTTTATAGAATTCACACCAGTTTCACCAACTAAACATGTTGTTGCTATGCAGCGGTTACACACACACACACACACACACACACACACACACACACACACACACACACACACACACACACACACACACACACACACACACACACACACACACACACACACACACTCCTATTCACATGCTAACACACTGTAATTCATATCTTAGCAGGCTTAATAGGTTGCGTCTGTCATTTAAGTTCATGATGAGGAAGTGATTTGTTGCCATGGAAACAGGGAGGGATGTCTGTGAGTGTGATAATGTTGTCTTATTTCAAATCAAATGCTATTTTATATGTCAAATGCTTCATAAACAACAGGTGTAGACTAAGAGTGAAATTATAATTTATAGGTCATTTTCCAGCAACGCAGAGTTATTTCCCCTCCTACACTGTAGACTGGCACTGCAGTAATGACTACAATAATTTGGCTCTGGTTATTTCTATCCTAAAGCCACCAGAGTTTCAAGAAATTAGCATTTGATGAAAAAACAACTTCCTAGTTTATCTAAAGACGAACAGTGCCAAGAATAGGGTTAAAAACGTGAAAACCCAATCTATGGAACTCCCCTAGCTCTCTTCTCTTCCTCCCCTCCACAGCTTATTGGCCTTGGCCACCCTGTAATGTGTGGTGCCTACACTGCCACAATTCCTACCTGCTCTCGGCTGAGTGTGTATCGATTGCTTGCTGGTGTGTATTACGCTGAGGGGAGGTGTCAGAGAGACAGAGAGAAAAAAAGAGAGAGAGAGATAGAGAGAGAGAGAGAGGGGGGATAACCATCAGAAAGACTGCTCACTCACATCCTCAACAATAACCAGTATATGTGTACAGTGTTGGGGAGTAGTGAACTAGACGTAGTTCAACTAGTAATTTAACTACATTTTGCTGTACTGTAGCTTGGTGGTAGTTTAAATAAATTCAAATCTTTGTAGTGTTTTCAGTAGTTAATAACTGTTTTGCAATGTAGCGGTGTAGCTAACTACTTTTCTTTGCAAAAAAAACATGGAAATATTGGGAAGTAGGCAATCATTTCCTTTCTTTTTCGACATTAGACCTGCCCAATTCTCACTTGAAGCATCACTAAATCACACATTCCGTTATCATCTGACTCCAGAGTGATCTGTTCTTGCAATTTGTAGTCAATGACATTTCAGATTTTTCAGACTACTTTTTTAAGTAACTTGAATTAAGTAAACTATATATTTTTTCTCATGGGTAGCTTTAGTGTAGCTTAACTTCTTCCAGTGTGAAGTAATTACTAGCTTGGTAAACTATATTTTCAGAATAGCTTCCCCCAACACTGTACATGTAAAGGACTTTCCATACAACACCTTTCATATCTCTCTGTAAGGGCTTTCAGACGAGTATGACATAACCAGTAAATTACTTATTTTGAGTGGACACATTTTATGTGACCAAACACTCTGAGCTTTTGCCAATTTAATAGTACTCGAGAATCAATTGACGATGATGGCCATTAAG
This sequence comes from Oncorhynchus clarkii lewisi, assembly GCF_045791955.1. Taxonomy (NCBI): domain Eukaryota; kingdom Metazoa; phylum Chordata; class Actinopteri; order Salmoniformes; family Salmonidae; genus Oncorhynchus; species Oncorhynchus clarkii. The sequence continues at coordinate 28,875,184 of NC_092152.1, forward strand.
ACTTGGACAAAAACCACCCCATTAAAAACCTTTTCAATCCAGCTTTTAACCTCTCAACCTGAGACAATCAATATGAGGTAAATGGGCAAAATATGGAACATTTTGCTGAGCATGGGCCAATCTGGTCCTGCAATGACTGTAAGCACTTTCTAAGTGCTAATAGAGGAAATAGACACAATTTAACATGTCCCATCTTGCCTCAATGCATTTCACTGATATGATAATACATTTTACATCATTATATTTGTTGACATGTTGATCCTGTTCTACATGTACATGGGGTTCTCTACAGCACCTTGTGACATCGGCAGATGTAGAAAAGAATGGCTTTATAAATACATATGATTCATTGATTGATATACAGTCAGACTTTTGTTTCGCTTCAAATTTGTTTAGACTGGACAAATAATTGATGTTGATGTTCAACAATCACCTGTCTTTTCCTTATGTGCCATATAAAACAAGGACTGGGAACTGTGTAGAATATAATTCGACCCCGAGACCTTTCTACAGAATAGGAAGCAATATGCATGCACAGTAAGCGTATAAATATGCACAAACACAGCAAAATGCATGCACAGTAAGCGTATAAATATGCACAAAAACAGCAATATGCATGCACGGTAAGCGTATAAATATGCACAAACACAGCAATATGCATGCACAGTAAGCGTATAAATATGCACAAACACAGCAAAATGCATGCACAGTAAGCGTATAAATATGCACAAACACAGCAATATGCATGCACGGTAAGCAACAGATGAAAGCTTTGATTCGAAATTAAATGGTAGGAACAGAAATCACAAACCAAACTCAAAGTTGTACGCAGTAAGGCTTTTTGTATGTAGCCAGCAGTCAAAGCAAGTCAATAGTCTAGAGTTCAAAGGTCACAAAATGAGGTTCAGTCCAACAAAATACCATTACTGTAAATGTCTTTAAATAAGGATTTTAAGTCCTTAAGTGATATTAGTCAAGTAATTCCCTTTTTACCAGGCAGATAATACAAAATAAATGTTTTTTTTATAGCACAATTACTGAAGTATTTCAAACAAACATTTAATTCATTGTTTCTCACTCAATGGCCCTGTTGCTCTCCCTTCCTATGCACCTGACCCTTTACCTAAAAGGATAATCCACCCCCAGAAATAAAAATCATGAAACTCCTGTCAATTTGATGAAAGCCTATGTTCTATCAGTGGGTAAAATAAAAATGTTCCCATGATTTAACGACGAAGTGGTCAGTTTGTGAAATCAGGAAATCGTGTAGGTGGTTCTCCTCACTGGAGATACGGGATAACACACTATCACATTTTATAAGGCTTTTAAAACAGTTACCTGCACTCCAGATCACCAATATATAGCATGGGTATGCTTGTCTAGAACACATCCATCCATTTAAATCGTAATGACAATGTATATATTTTCCTTAGATGTGCTCAATCTACAGTCTACCAAATTATTCAACTCAGTTTCTCCTTCAAGTATCATCTTGCAATATGTCTGTGGGAAATGTGGAATGGGTAGTTGTTGCCATAGCAACATACTCTGCACTCACTCTGGGCAATGACAAACTGCAAGTTGAACTCGGTGAGATAGATTTCTAAATTGATAGTGCAGTTTGTTTAGGCAATTTTACAGATAGATAGCTACTTCACATGCTGATATTGACTTTGGTATTATTGTGTGTAGCTATGTTTGCTAGCCCAGATAGAGAGCACTGCATTGTGGGTTTTGCAGTTGACTTGAGCAAAAATAGATTTCCACAACGATTTTCATATTGCTACCAACCTTGTTATAACAACAAAATGAAACATTTGTTCACAAATAAATATTGTTTTCACATATTAGTTTTCTTTAAAACAGATAATAATAGGAATTAGTGTTTGGGGTGGATTACCCCTTTAATCCCTTAAAGTTTTTTTGACCAATAATAGAATTTCCACCCAGTGGCATTTACAGTGCCAGTCAAAAGTTTGGACACACCTATTCATTCAAGAGTTTTTCTTTATTTGACTATTTTCTACATTGTAGAATGGTAGTGAAGACATCAAAACTATGAAATAACACGTATAGAATCATGTAGTAACCAAAAAAGTGTTAAACAAATCAATATATATTTGCCCCTAACATAACACTTCATATTCAAATGTGGCAACAACAAAAAATTCCACACTTTTTTTCAGTTTTACTTTAGTTCCTTATTGCAAATAGGATGCATGTTTTGGAATATATATATATATATTTACAAGCTTTCATCTTTTCACTCTGTCATTTAGGTTAGTATTGTGGCGTAACTACAGTGTTGTTGCGCCATCCTCAGTTTTGTCCTATCACAGCCATTAAACTCTGTAGACATTTTAAAGAAACCATTGGCTTCATGTTGAAATCCCTGAGCGTTTCCCTACCACTCCGGCAACTGAGTTAGGAAGGATGCCTGTATCTTTGTAGTGACTGGGTGTATTGATACACCATCCAAATTTGATGAACAACGTCACCATGCTCAAAGGGACATTCAATGTCTATTTTATTTACATTTTTACCCATCTACCAATAGGTTTCCTTCTTTGCGATGCATTGGAAAACCTCCCTGGTCTTTGTGGTTGAACCTGTGTTTGAAATTCACTGCTTGACTGAGGGACCTTACAGATAATTGAATGTGTGGGGTACAGAGATGAGTTAATCATTCAAAAATAATGTTAAACACTATTATTGCACACAGAGTGAGTCCATGCAACTTATTATGTGACTTGTTAAGCACATTTATACTCCTGAACTTATTTAGGCTTGCCATAACAAAAGGGTATGAATACTTATTGACTCAAAACATTTCAGATTTGTATTTTTTATTAATTTGTAAACATTTCTAAAAACATAATTCCACTTTGACATTATGTGGTATTGTGTGTAGATCAGTGACACAAAATCTACATTGAATAAATGTTAAATGCAGCTGTAACACAACAACATGTGGAAAATGTAACGGGGAGTGAATACATTCTGAAGGAACTGTAAATGATAATCACCATATATGATAATTAGCGTTTCCCTATCCATATAAAGGGAAATGAGGCATATGCATGGCATGGCCCAGCTCCGCTCAGCTAAGCCCTGTTCACAGACAGAGTGTTGTGCAGACGTGGGCTGTGGGTAGGTGGGGTGGGGTGGGGTTTGGTGGGATGGGGTCTGTAGAAGAGGGTAATGATGTATGTAGGTGGCAGCGTGGATCAAGTGCCAGTAATAACCTCTCTGATGGTAACTGTATCAATTACACTTTCAGATGGATACCACTTATATTTCCAAGTCAAATAAGCCAATGAGTGGAAAAGGGTCCTTTTTCTCTGGTGCTCCATTGGCTGTCCACCATTTGACTTGGTTTATCCTGTAGCCTAACATCAGTGCAATCAGCTGGCCGTGCTTCCTGACAGCATACATATGGGTCATGCTGCCCTACAGCATACATATGGGCCATGCTGCCCTACAGCATACTGTACATATGAGCCATGCTGCCCTACAGCATACATATGGGTCATGCTGCCCTACGGCATACATATGGGTCATGCTGCCCTATAGCATACATATGGGCCATGCTGCCCTACAGCATACTGTACATATGAGCCATGCTGCCCTACGGCATACATATGGGTCATGCTGCCCTACAGCATACATATGGGTCATGCTGCCCTACAGCATACATATGGGTCATGCTGCCCTACAGTATACTAATGGGTCATGGGTGTCTGATTCATAGCATTTCACAGAATGTTTCATCACTAATAAATTACTCTAGGGGCTGAGTAACATTTCGCCTGGTACTGTGCTTGCTATCTAGCTGGGAACATTCTTACTGTCTGTCTTTGCCTCCCTTCTTTACCTCACTCCATTCCTCTGTTCTTCCTTTCATTATCTACCTCAGTCTCTCCTTCCCCTGTGTCTGTCTCCCCAGTCCGTCCCTGTCTGTCTTGGTGTTGTCTTAACTAGGATGGATTCTCCCTCGCTGCAAAAGGATGGCTACATCAGAGGGCCAGCTGGCCTCAGTCCTTCATCAGTGACACTGACCTTCTGCTTGTCACCGCTTAAGCGGCCGTCACATCCACTCCACTGGCCCATCGGCCACTGCCACGGGGAAAAAGCTAAAGAGCCACCTTAATCCAATACACCGCTGCTTTATGTAGTGGCTCTGGCACAAGGTATGGTACTGGTGTGTATTGTTGTCTCCACGGGAGCTCACTCTGCTCCGGGGACAGTGGATCTATCCACGGTATCTGAAGTAAACTCAGCGAAAGTGAAAGCAATCCCCCTGTAAACTAATCAAGATCACAATAATAAAAATGCAGTTGCATCTGGCCTGGCCTTGTGTTTTCTCTGTTCATTTTTCTTATTTACCGTGTCAGAGGAAAGACAAGGCAATGTCAGGATATTTAACCTTTACTCAGTTCTTGACCATTTCTTAGATTTTATTAATATTATAATATATGCATTAACATAAAGCTGTTGTACTATGCACATACCCCCTTGGGTTTTTATTTCACCGCTGTTAGGGAAAATGTATTTGTTTGTTATTTCTTGTAAAGCACTTTTTAGGACTTATTGTCTAAAATACAATTTTCAGACAGTTATTATTATCATCATTATCACACATACAAACTCATGCACACACAGCCACACTAATGCAGGCACCCACAGGGACTCTGTACAGGAAACTTGCATAATGCGCGCTGTGTAAAAAGGTACTGTCTCTTTAACAACTCCTTCACTTACAGTGGCGGGCCGACCCTGGCGCCCCAACACTTACTGACCTAAAGATGCAGTGACACAAAAAGCTCACAGATAATTAAATATTGATTTTTGTTTTCTAATCCTATATAAAAAATTGTCCTGAGACTCCCAATGGTAGTTTTCACCCTCAGTAAAAGAGGGGGAAAATGTCTGGGATTGGCGGTTAACTTCTATTTCATGTGGGGGGTGGTGGGGGGTGACGGTGATGCGGGTGGCTGTGATGGCGATATGTTCTGGGCTCTCGCCTTGAACCTGGCCCAGGCCATTACTCTCCTGCTGCGGATGACACTGATCCCCCTCTAATCTTTCTTCTGGAGCGGACCGGGGTAGACCTCCTCTATATGCCACCGCGCTGCATGTCCGATTGAAATTCCCCACAACGAGCCCCAACCCCCACCAAATTTATATCCCCCACCTCTCCTATCACCCTCTCCACCCCACCTCATCCCAGCGCCTCCTACCATCTCTTGCCGTGTGCAGAGAGGCAGAGGAGAGAGATGTGCTTCCTCACTTCCACTGATAGATGACTTATTGCATCACAGAGCCTTTGGTGAAGGGAAGCTCCAGAAAGTAGCCTGGAGAAACAGGGGAGAGTGGAGAGAGGGAGAGAGACAGAACACGTTAGAAACAGATTGACGGAATAGGTCCTTCTTTTTGGAGGACATTCATGAGTAATGAATGTTCACAGGATGTCTTGGAAAATCTGCCTCCTACTTTATACAAATTCCCTAAAAGCTTTTCAGGGCACACATCTGTAAGCATGAAAACACAATCATGCACACACACACCCACACCGAACCGACACACCCACACACACACACAAACACACACACACTTCCTTACTTAGCGGTCTCATTCACAAATGAATGCCGTTGAGCCCTGAAAGTGAATTACTTCCCAGTGGCAATCCTTACTCAGAGTACTCATATAAAGAGGGACCATGGAAAATAAATACTGAGGGATAAAATGATTAATATTTTGCCCATATCAGTACATCACAATAAAGTCATACTAAAAAAGAAATAGCTGATTGCACTTTCACAATATACATTTCTAAATAGCAGTATTTTTATCATTTGTATATATATATATAAATAAGTGTTATACCTGTACCTGTAACCATCTTCTGAATCAATAACAGTATTGATAAAGCCACTTTTCCCTTTGATGGACATAAAACATTAAACTAAGACTTGTGCCCGAGATATACTTTATCTAAAAAGCTTGCTTGCTCATTCCGCTTTCTTGATGGATTTCTTGACATTTTCTGAATACGCTCTTGGTACTGTAGCAATACGGCTATTGACAGTACGCAAAAATCTTTCATGGCAATGCAAAGTGTGGCATACAGTGTATCCTTAATCTGAAACCAGAACCTGATTTCTCGGCCGCCCAGGCGCTGCCCAACTTGCCCTGTGAGGATCTACAGTGAAGGACAGTAGTGGGAGATGTGGATGTATTCAATAAAGTTGCCTTTCTTTCATGTTATATGTAAGCTGGTCCACAATGTTGTTCCAGACATGTGCCCTAGAGCATACAGTGCCTTGCGAAAGTATTCGGCCCCCTTGAACTTTGCGACCTTTTGCCACATTTCAGGCTTCAAACATAAAGATATAAAACTGTATTTTTTTGTGAAGAATCAACAACAAGTGGGACACAATCATGAAGTGAAACGACATTTATTGGATATTTCAAACTTTTTTAACAAATCAAAAACTGAAAAATTGGGCGTGCAAAATTATTCAGCCCCCTTAAGTTAATACTTTGTAGCGCCACCTTTTGCTGCGATTACAGCTGTAAGTCGCTTGGGGTATGTCTCTATCAGTTTTGCACATCGAGAGACTGACATTTTTTCCCATTCCTCCTTGCAAAACAGCTCGAGCTCAGTGAGGTTGGATGGAGAGCATTTGTGAACAGCAGTTTTCAGTTCTTTCCACAGATTATCGATTGGATTCAGGTCTGGACTTTGACTTGGCCATTCTAACACCTGGCTATGTTTATTTTTGAACCATTCCATTGTAGATTTTGCTTTATGTTTTGGATCATTGTCTTGTTGGAAGACAAATCTCCGTCCCAGTCTCAGGTCTTTTGCAGACTCCATCAGGTTTTCTTCCAGAATGGTCCTGTATTTGGCTCCATCCATCTTCCCATCAATTTTAACCATCTTCAATGTCCCTGCTGAAGAAAAGCAGGCCCAAACCATGATGCTGCCACCACCACGTTTGACAGTGGGGATGGTGTGTTCAGCTGTGTTGCTTTTACGCCAAACATAACGTTTTGCATTGTTGCCAAAAAGTCTTGTTGTTGCCATCTGACCAGAGCACCTTCTTCCACATGTTTGGTGTGTCTCCCAGGTGGCTTGTGGCAAACTTTAAACGACACTTTTTATGGATATCTTTAAGAAATGGCTTTCTTCTTGCCACTCTTCCATAAAGGCCAGATTTGTGCAATATACAACTGATTGTTGTCCTATGGACAGAGTCTCCCACCTCAGCTGTAGATCTCTGCAGTTCATCCAGAGTGATCATGGGCCTCTTGGCTGCATCTCTGATCAGTCTTCTCCTTGTATGAGCTGAAAGTTTAGAGGGACGGCCAGGTCTTGGTAGATTTGCAGTGGTCTGATACTCCTTCCATTTCAATATTATCGCTTGCACAGTGCTCCTTCGGATGTTTAAAGCTTGGGAAATCTTTTTGTAACCAAATCCGGCTTTAAACTTCTTCACAACAGTATCTCGGACCTGCCTGGTGTGTTCCTTGTTCTTCATGATGCTCTCTGCGCTTTTAACGGACCTCTGAGACTATCACAGTGCAGGTGCATTTATACGGAGACTTGATTACACACAGGTGGATTGTATTTATCATCATTAGTCATTTAGGTCAACATTGGATCATTCAGAGATCCTCACTGAACTTCTGGAGAGAGTTTGCTGCACTGAAAGTAAAGGGGCTGAATAATTTTGCACGCCCAATTTTTCAGTTTTTGATTTGTTAAAAAAGTTTGAAATATCCAATAAATGTCGTTCCACTTCATGATTGAGTCCCACTTGTTGTTGATTCTTCACAAAAAAATACAGTTTTATATCTTTATGTTTGAAGCATGAAATGTGGCAAAAGGTCGCAATACTTTCGCAAGGCACTGTATGTACTGCATGCCTACACACACGTACTGTACAGACACACACACGCGCACGCACAAACACACACGCACACATACACTCACACCATAAACAAACACCTGCACATGCGCACACACACACACACACACACAAACACAACAGACAAACACACACACACAAACACAACAGACAAACACACACACAACATGTGAGGGAGCAAAGCAGAATGATTTCCCTGCAGGGGGCAGCAGTGACCAGCCCGGTCTCAGATGCATGGACATTTGCTCCTCTCCATCATTCAAGCAAACAATCAAACAAACGGTCCTCTGGGAGAGAACCAATAAAGAGACATCTTATTACCCCCCTTATAGTCAACCTCCCTGCACCTCTCACCCTATGGAACACATAGGCACAACCACCTGTCCTCTCTAACCCCTCCCAATTCCACCACACCGTAAAGCATCCCTCTTTTCCACGTTATTAAAAAGCACTCCAGCATCGTCACGGCCGTGCCTTTCCTCTAAGTACTCTCCCTGCTGTCTCCCCCAGTGCTCCCCATCCCTCCCCCTGCCTGTAATTCAATATCTAACTGAGTTAAGACAAAGGGATTCCTTCCAGTGATTAAAGCCTGCTCTTTCTCCTCACTACTGTACTGTTCCCTTGTGCGTCAGGGAGCGCCATGCAAGATATGTCTCTTAAACCAAAACAGAGACAGAACAATGTCACGATGGAGAACAGCAAGACTTGGTGTGGACGAGGACACTTTATTATATTAGAACAGCCCTGATTCTATTTGTTGCTCCAGTTAGTTGACACCTATCTATAGAAAAGTTCAGGTTGACATTACTCCCTCATATTGTGTTAGCTGAGCTTAGGGCTCCTTCATCTCTGGTAACCCCAGGCAACACTGAAGGCCTACAGACAGTCATTGTTCTCACCCTCTCCAGTCCTAAACACACATGGAAAAGAAGGAGTGTTGGGACATGAACATTTTCACTGTTTTAGTAGACTTCGCAAGAGACAACTTTTACGTTTTTAGTAACAAATATAATACATTTGTATAAATAAAAAGTGCATTTTATCCACGCAACAACATAATGGCAGTAGAGACGAGCCTGGGCAGGCTGCTAAACGCTACTTTATGCTGCTGTATTGTGGCTGATAAAAGGTCATGAACTGATCTCTTCTCTGAGAGGCACCAGTTAAGAGAGAGGTAGGGAAGCATCACTACGAGCTAAGAGAGAGGTAGGGAAGCATCATTACCAGCCAAGAGAGAGGTAGGGAAGCATCATTACCAGCCAAGAGAGAGGTAGGGAAGCATCATTACCAGCCAAGAGAGAGGTAGGGAAGCATCATTACCAGCCAAGAGAGAGGTAGGGAAGCATCATTACCAGCCAAGAGAGAGGTAGGGAAGCATCACTACGAGCTAAGAGAGAGGTCGGGAAGCATCACTACGAGCTAACAGAGAGGTAGGGAAGCATCACTACGAGCTAAGAGAGGTAGGGAAGCATCATTACCAGCTAACAGAGAGGTAGGGAAGCATCATTACCAGCCAAGGGAGAGGTAGGGAAGCATCATAACCAGCTAAGAGAGAGGTAGGGAAGCATCACTACGAGCTAAGAGACAGGTAGGGAAGCATCATTACCAGCCAAGAGAGAGGTAGGGAAGCATCATTACCAGCCAAGAGAGAGGTAGGGAAGCATCATTACCAGCCAAGAGAGAGGTAGGTAAGCATCATTACCAGCCAAGAGAGAGGTAGGGAAGCATCATTACCAGCCAAGAGAGAGGTAGGGAAGCATCATTACCAGCTAAGAGAGAGGTAGGGAAGCATCACTACGAGCTAAGAGAGAGGTAGCCGAAGCATCAATACGAGCTAAGAGAGAGGTAGGGAAGCATCATTACCAGCCAAGAGAAAGGTAGGGAAGCATCATTACCAGCCAAGAGAGAGGTAGGGAAGCATCATTACCAGCTAAGAGAGAGGTAAGGGAAGCATCACTACGAGCTAAGAGAGAGGTAGGGAAGCATCATTACCAGCTAACAGAGAGGTAGGGAAGCATCACTACGAGCTAACAGAGAGGTAGGGAAGCATCATTACCTGCCAAGAGAGAGGTAGGGAAGCATCTTTCCACTCCTGTCTCAACGTGACCGCAAAGACCTTGAGCGTGTGCGAGAGACTGGCTAGATCCAAAATGAATTTATACATGACGGCATCCATGCACTTCCCAATACCCCCCACCCCCCTCTTCCCTACCCCCCAGACAGGGCCGACAGGTAGACGGCATGCGCTGGGCAGTATGGTTCTGGTGGGCGGGTGGGATATCGATTCAACGTCCACTGTACTCAGAGAGAGGGGGCCGACGGCACTTTTCTTACAAGGCTAACTCCGACCCAATCTCATCACAGATTCTCTCAGGGGACTGCTTTTTTTTCTCCCGAGTTCTCTTTTCTCCCCCTTCTCTCTTAGTTGCGTTCTTTCATTCTTTCATTTTTATTCAGTAAAAGATTCCTTGGATGAAAAAAAAAGAAAGGGAAAAAACAACAAGGTCGACAGAGGTCGTCTTCTCAGCAGTCAGTGGGGGGGTTGAGATAGCTCTCCAAAAGACAGGCCTGAGAGCAGAGATATCCCAGAATGCAACTGATAAGAAAGTGGGCCATATAACCTTTGGGGAGCACGTGACAGGCATGCAGACGGCCAGAGAGGAAAGACGATGATGGGGATGGGGAGGGAAGCTTCTGCTGCTGCTACACTTGAAAGATGAAGTCAAAGTCGGAGGAGGAAGGGGGAGTAGGAAGGAGGGAGGAAGAAGGGGGAGGGAGGATGAAGAAGGAAAGGGGTGATAAGAGAAGGGAGCTGTTTTCTGCCTGAGAGAGAGAAAGAGAGAGAGGGTGAGAAAGAAAGGAAGAGGACAGAGAAAATAGAGAAGAATTGAGGAGAGAGAAAAGCGGGAAAAGTGGTGAAAGGAATGTCTCCGTACTTTTAAAGGGAGCCTGATAACAATTCAATTGGCTTTATTCCAAACATAAAGGATACAGGAGAGAAGAAAACTGAGACAACTAGATAAAGATGGGAAAGAAATCAGGAAAAATAAGATAGACATTTACAAATTAACTGAAATAATTAATAATACTACAATTATGTGGGTAGATGACAATGTTAGTCAGAAGAACAGAAGTGTCAAATATTTCTCCCTTACCTCTAGCTATGTGAGGTAGGAGACAAAGATGTCTGAAGATGTCTACTAGCTAACTTGATGGTTGTGTTGAATTACCCTAAACCATGGGTACGCAACTAGATTCAACTGCGGGTTGATTTTTGTTGGAGCGGATGGTCGTGGGGCCGCAACATAATCATTTGTACACTGCAAATTGACCACAACTAAGCCCCAAAATAACAATACTTTCATACCTGGATTGCATTGAGACACGATCACGTCTTTTTTTGCTGTGGGGGGAATACTATTTTTTTTTTCTCAATTCCTGGTGATTTTACAGTCTATTTTGACCAAAAACTAAAATCTTTAAAATAAAAGTATAACAATAATTAGGCATGTTGCCGACCCCCGACATAAACTGTGTTGGTAAGTATTCAACTTTGAAAGTGTATCTAAGTGTAACATATAAATGAAGAGCTTTATTGCAATTAATCACATAAATTATATTCACTTTTTGTTTTCCCACCAGAAACACACACAGGTCGAATGTGCCCAAAACTGCTTATTAGAATTCCAGGCTGGTCATTACTCAGGGGAGCTGATTTAAAGAGATGAACTAGCTGTTATTCACAGGGTCTTCCTTTCTTCTCTAAGGAGATACTGTATCCACTATGCTAATGCCCCGTTGGTTCTGCAGCTCCATGGCTGCATGCTAACACACATCAGCACGATTGCTCCGACGCGGGAATAATTGACCCTGAACAATTATTACAATGAGTGCTCCCATTTTTCTTCCCTTCATTCTCCCCACCCGTCTCCCTTTCTCTCTTCAAATGGAAGAGTTGCTGTAGCGCAGCACATTTCTGCTGAAGACGCCTCACAAATGAAGTTCTCCTCTCCGTCTCTGGGGACTGCTGTGCCATTTGTTTTCATTATTTTGACAAGCCTCTTTAAAGAGCTCCCGACTTTGCTCTCAGTTCCCTCAATTTTCAATGTTCTCTATCCCCTCTCCCCCCTGTATTTGGAGCTCATCCCAAGTGAGGGTGCAGTGGTGTGTTTCAGTCACAGTTCTCTGCTTCAGAAGACAGAGAGGGGAGGAGAAGCACTTCCTCCACAGACAGATAAATAGACACCTCTCTCTTATCCAGTCTTTCCCTCTCTCTATCTCTTCTTCTCCATCCCTCCAGCGTGCTGTGTTCACCTCAGGATGCTATGTGTAGGGTGTCCATCACAGGGTGCTATGCTTAGGGTGTTCATTAATGGGTGCTATGTTTAGGGTGTTCATTACTGGGTGCTATGTTTAGGGTGTTCATTACAGGGTGCTATATTTAGGGTGTTCATCTTAGGGTGCTATGTTTAGGGTGTTCATCACAGGGTGCTATGTTTAGGGTGTTCATTACAGGGTGCTATATTTAGGGTGTTCATCTTAGGGTGCTATGTTTAGGGTGTTCATTACTGGGTGCTATGTTTAGGGTGTTCATTACAGGGTGCTACATTTAGGGTGTTCATTACAGGGTGCTATGTTTAGGGTGTTCATTACAGGGCGCTATGTTTAGGGTGTTCATTACAGGGTGTTATGTTTAGGGTGTTCATTACAGGATGCTATGTTTAAGGTTTTCATCATAGGGTGCTAGCTGCTGCAGGCGGCAGGGGTTCTTCCCTACCTCTTGCTGAGGGGTTTTGGATGACTCTGGACCAGGTTATCCCTCAGGGTCTGTTATCAGCCCCCCTGCAGCTTTCAGCTTCAAGAGCCCAACATTAGCATCCAACCCACACCTGAAGACACATCAGAACACTTCATTAAAGAAACCAAAGATCCTGGGGGCAAGGTCCTTCTGCGCTAACAGGTTTCATGTTACTTTTGCTCCATCTTGCTAGAGGCCATGTCATTTATGTAGACTTTTAAATGGAACACGCTCATGTTTGATTTCCTATGAATATTTCACATTTTCATAATTATACTGCAATTAGTGTGGTGTGTGTGTGCGTGTGTGTGTGTGTGTGTGTGTGTGTGTGTGTGCGTGCGTGTGTGTGTGTGTGTGTGTGTGTGTGTGTGTGTGTGTGTGTGTGTGTGTGTGTGTGTGTGTGTTTGCATGCATGCGTGTGTGCGTGTGTGTGTGAAATTACAAAGAATGTTTACAGTTATTTGTACATTGATGCAGCATGGTAAAGGGGAAAAATATGAGTGATGCTAGATTGAAACAGTAAACCAATTTAAACAATTATGTGGACTCTCTGTTCTGCATATGGAGACACACAGATGTTCGACTTGGGCTTTCTTCTCCATCCCAAAAGCGAGGTGTGGTTTTGGAAAAAGGAAAACCTAGAACATACTGATTTGTATATTCCTGAAACAAAGACCTCAAACATCAACACACCAGCAGGGACAAACAAAGCTGCTCTTTAACACATGATTTGGATGGTCATGGCTCACATCAACAACATCCTCCCGGATACCCTAGACGCATTCCAATTCGCATACCGCCACATCAGATCCACAGATGACGCAATCTCAATCGCACTCCAAACTGCCATTTCCCACCTGGACAAAAGGAACACCTATGTGAGAATGCTGTTCATTGACTACAGCTCAGAGTGCAACACCACAGTGCCCACGAAGCTCACCACTAAGCTAAGGACCCTGGGACTAAACACCTCCCTCTGCAACTGGATCCTGGACTTCCTGACGGGCCGCCCCCAGGTGGTAAGGATAGGCAACAACACGTCTGCCACGGTGATCCTCAACACTGGGGCCCCTCGGGGGTTTGTACTTAGTCCCATCCTGTACTCCTTGTTCACCCACGACTGCGTGGCCAAACACCATCATTAAGTTTGCTGACAACACAACAGTGGTAGGCCTGATCACCGACAACGATGAAACAGTCTATAGGGAGGAGGTCAGAGAACTGGCAGTGTGGCGTCAGGACAACAACCTTTCCCTCAATGTGAACAAGACAAAGGAGCTGATCGTGGACTACAGGAAAAGGTGAGCCGAACAGGCCCCCATTAACATCGACGGGGCTGTAGTGGAGTGGGTCAAGAGTTTCAAGTTCCTTGGTGTCCACATCACCAACGAACTATCATGGCCCAAACACAACAAGACAGTCGTGAAGAGGGCACGACAAAACCTTTTCCCCCTCAGGAGACTGAAAGGATTTGGCATTGGTCCCCAGATCCTCAAAAAGTTCTACAGCTGCACCATCGAGAGCATCCTGACCTTTTGCATCCCCACCTGGTATGGCAACTGCTCAGCATCTGACCGTAAGGCACTACAGAGGTTAGTGTGTAAGACCCAGTACACCAAGCTTCCTGCCATCCAGGACCTATATAATAGGCTGTGTCAGATGAAAACTCATGAAATTGTCAGAGACTCCAGTCACCCGTCATAGACTGTTTTCTGTGCTACAGTACCGGAGCGCCAAGTCTAGGACCAAAAGGCTCCTTAACAGCTCCTACCCCCAAGCCATAAGACTGCTGAACAGTTAATCCAATGGCCACCGGACTATTACATTGACCACCCCTCCATTTGTTTTGTACACTGCTGCTACTCGCTGTTTACTATCTATGCATAGTTACTTCACCCCTACCTACATGTACAAATTACCTCAACTAACCTGTACCCCTGCACACTGACTCGGCACCGGTACCCCCTGTATAAAGCCTTGTTATTGTTATTTTATTGTGTTACTTTTCATTATTTTTTACTTTTTTTTATTTGGTAAATATTTTCTTAACTCTTCTTGAACTGCACTGTTGGTTAAGGGCTTGTAAGTAAGCATTTCACAGTAAGGTCAGCAGGTAGCCGGCAGGCAGCTTAGTAGTTAGAATGTTGGGCCAGTAACCGAAAGGTTGCTTGATCGAATCCTCGAGCTGACAAGGTAAAAAACTATCGTTCTGTCCCTGAACAAGGCAGATAACCCACTAGGCCGTCATTGAAAATAAGAATGTGTTCTTAACTGACTTGCCTAGTTAAATAAAGGTTCAATATAAAATAAATGAGAGGTCTACACTTGTTGTATTCGGTGCAGTGACAAATAAAGTTTGATTTGATGATTTCACCTCAGCTGCACACTGCTTCCTGTTGAAAAGCTGCTCCCCATTTGTCTTGGGTTTCTACCTAGGGTCACTCCCACGGGATGAGAAATAAATACCAATCTAACCAATCTAGCACTGTCCTAGGAAAACATCAATATGTTACAGACTGATGAAATGCCTGATTGCTGCATGTTACAGGAATATGCAGCCTGAAGAAAGAGATTGAACTGAAGAGATGACCAATATGACAGTTGACAGAAAAAGAGTGATAGATAGTGAATTGGAAAGAGGCAGAGTGAGAGAGTGTGAGAGATATAGTTTACCACCAACATATCTTTGCGCCACAGTGAAAGCTAGTGAAGCAGAAAAGTGAATTACCCTTCTATTCCAGCACTGCTTAATGTAATATCTCCGATGAGCTGCTTCAGCCCTCCAGTGGGCCAGGGTGCAGACATTCATGCTTTGTGTCACAAAACATTAGACATTGTCATTGCAATTCATTTTTTTCTATGGTAATTCTGAATCACACCGCTCTGGCTGGGCACCCGGGAACATCTGTGGAGGTATTCTATTGGGGGTTTTATTGGGAAAATGATCATCCATTGATATATATTTAGTTCCCCTTCCCAAACCACAGTGGAATAGCCAGTGTGTAATAGAATAAAAGGGTATCACTATTTCCATTTCATTCCATTCTTTCATTGAATTTAATTTCTCCCCAGGAACATCTGCTTGCTGGTAATAAAACAATATAAATGTGAATGAAGTGGATTTACATTTTAGTGGCTGTTATTTTATGTCTAATTCCCTAATAGAAGGCAACTTGCATGTCCCGGAATTTCAAATGATTCTTCTTTACGTAAATGTATTGTCTATTGACTGTTAAGACACAATTGGTCATAACTATGCCAGCATGCTAACGGGTTTCAGCTGACCCACCTTTTGATTTCTGGTCCACTCCTAGCTTACAAACGTCTTCGTATTTTGCAAAGGTAAAGGTGCTTATGAGTTTGAGGTGGAGGAAGGGAGTTGAGAGGGTTTTGGGTGGTGCCCCACCACCTCGATGATGTGCCATGTGTGATGTGACTCCCCGTGCCTCCACTCCCCTGTATTACAAGGCAAGCGCCAGTCAAAAAGCTGTTTTGGTCTGAGTTGCCCACATATCACTGGCACTAATTAATTGGATTAATGGAGAGGGTTCTGAGATTGGGGAGAGGCTTGAAGAAGTGTCTCAACGGAAACTGAATTTCCGTCCCTGAGGGCAAGGGGGGTCATGAGGTGGGGGGAGAGAGGAGGGCACATGTCTGAATATGGATGAGGCAAAATTGAGTTAAAACAGAGGAGACTGTAGCTTTCATTAGACAGGGGGGGTTAGATTGTGTGTGTGTGTGTGTGTGTGTTATAGTAGTTTGGGGGAGGGGTGGGTGTTGTACACAACCAAGAAAACTGAATTAAATTAAGTCTCTTAAGCATACCTGAGCACCCAACCCCATAATCCCTGCAGCACTCAATACCATGATAAAATGTTTACTCAGCTGCATACAAATGAGTGGGCCGCAGGTAACAGTTGAATGGGGCTAAAGTAAGCTTCACTCGCACCTCTGTAGGGAATGCTTAAAGTTGCATAAACAAAAATAATAAACACAGGCTATTTGTGAGCTTTGTTTCACTTCCTTTGGGGATTGATGTACAGTAGTTTCATCCATACCATCACTTAGTTAAACCGTCTTTGATGATATAATCATATCATTATAAGTACACCCTGAGCAGAACTACACACCTCTAGTCAACAACACCATGACAGAGCAAACACCTTGTTGTGGTGTGCTAGGCTGGGCTGGTATGAGCTGTGCTATGCTGTGGTGTGTGTTGGACTAGACTGGAGTGTGTGGTGCCGTGGTGGTAATGACTCGTGCTTGGAAAGCTTCTCCCTGTAAGTGGCTCCCCGTGGCTCTCTCCTCTCACATCCCAATCAGGGCTGTTCTCTATGGGCCTGTTACATTAAGTGCTTTCCCGGCACAAGAGGAGGAATTAGGAGTTAAGGAGCCTGGATGAAGCCATCGATCATCAGGCAGCTGCATCTTTAGCAGTGCCTGGCTCATGCTGGCCAGAGGCAAAGGCACAGAGAGAGAGAGAGAGAGAGAGAGAGAGAGAGAGAGAGAGAGAGAGAGAGAGAGAGAGAGAGAGAGAGAGAGAGAGAGAGAGAGATAGAGAGAGAGAGAGAGAGAGAGAGAGAGAGAGAGAGAGAGGGGTGAAAGGGATGAGAAAGAGAGAGACTAAAGTAAAAAAATAATAGAGGGTAGAAATGAGAATGGTGAATGACTCTGGAGCAAGAGATAGGGAGACAGGGAGTAATCAAATTAACTTTGCATTCCCTGTAATTGATTGTTGTCATTAGAAGGAGAATGCCAAGCAGGTTCTCCTCCCTGTTGGCTATATAGAATATTACATGGGTGAATCTCCATCCTTTCTGACTCCCCTGGCATAGTAATAATAACAATCTAATGACACACAATACATTAGGTACACAGGAGTCCCTCTATTGGGGAGCCGGAGTAGAATTTAATATTAAGCTTAATACTGACAATTATGATGATGATGATGAGGCTATTGAGTGATGATGATGATGGGCCCCTTGTTAGTGTGTCTCTGTCTTAATTCGATAGAGTTATTACAAGTCTGTGTCTCAGAGCCTAGGATGCAGGAGGACACACACATACCCACACAGGCCACACTAATTAACATCCACTAAACAAGATCCATCCCTGTTCAATGAGTCACTGCTTTAAAGGCATATTACAAATGACATCCAAGTGTCTTTCAACTGGGTATCTGAACATGCGTTACAAAAATAGTCTCAAAGAAGAAAAAGGGGCAACAAAAGTTCATCACTGGCATTCATTATTCATCGTAATGAAATACATTGGGAGAAACATGAGCTTGTTTCACATGCTCAATTTAAAATCTCTTGCAGATCACAAAATCTCTCCAGAACATGTTTCACAGAAGATGAGAGCATGCAAATCGGTTAAAGTTAATTATCACAATCCACAAGTTATCACAATAGCACCTTTTACGAACTGGTGCTTCAGCAACACGAGGGAAACTGAATGAAGGGATGTCATGCGGAGAAAGTAATATTCATGCTAACATGAAGAAGTGATTGTGTTGTGAACTGCTTGTGATGGCTTGCATATAGCCATAGGGTTGCAGAATAGGAGGGAAGGACAAGAGGGTGCAGCTAGAGTAAGCAACAGAGTTATCTGGATATTTATTCTGGTATCCCTCCACTGTAAAAACAGCAAGACAAAGTGGTCCTTATGTATCTTACAGTACTATAGTCCCCCAGGCTCACACATACTCAGACCATGAGACAAATGATGTTCACCTATTATAGGGTCATCCATAGTAACCCTGTTGAATGTTAATGTTAAGTGGATGGCCTTATAAAACGTATCTTCATGAGAGGGTCATGAACAGTACCTTATGCTGCTAGAAAGATTTTGCTTTCTTCATATTTATTATTGATCTATGATTTGTATGCACTGTTTGCACTAGAATGCAATGCTTTAGTAAATAGTATGAAAAATAGTACGTCATAGATTTCATTTTCAAATTTCATATGCTTTGAACAACCTATTTGTGAAACATGGGGGAATAAGGCTTGATTTTGCAGGGGATAATCGACATATACTCAAAATCAACTTTACAATTGACATGATATGAGATTTCAGCTACCTTATTACTGTAATACTTTTTAAATAACTAGTGGTCAGGGAAAATCCAACTAATTTCCTGGTGCACTGCTCAAATTCATTGCTGTCTCTCTCCCCTGTGAACGAGTTGGCTAGCGAGTATACTGGTTCGTCACGATCGCAGCTTCCATCTAATATAAAGTTTGTCCCTATGTGATGAATACAAAGTGGTTTTGTTTCACATCTTCAAATTGTGTTTGAGTGTTTTTATTAAATTCAATATAAATCGATGTGTGTTTGTCGTAGAATGATGGGCATATTTCCTGCAGTAGACTCTCAGCTTTGCAGCACTGTGTGGCTTGTGTGCCTGTGATGTACCGTTCTGCCACAAATTGACAGACAGTCCGATCAGCGAATGAGCATTAAGGCGGAACTCCCGAGCCGCCAATGGCTGTGGATATGTAACCCAATACTCCAGAGGCATCCGAGGGCAACTGAATTGAAGCAGGAAAGCGGGGCTGTCAGCCAGAAAAATTGGGAAATGATT
Source organism: Oncorhynchus clarkii lewisi (assembly GCF_045791955.1). Classification (NCBI taxonomy): domain Eukaryota; kingdom Metazoa; phylum Chordata; class Actinopteri; order Salmoniformes; family Salmonidae; genus Oncorhynchus; species Oncorhynchus clarkii. The sequence continues at coordinate 28,894,508 of NC_092152.1, forward strand.
TGACTTAACAGAAGATGATTTATAAGCAAATTACATTGATTCTGAACTTCTCCTTTAACATTTAAGAGGTTTTAAGAATGGACAGTGCACTGCATCCTTACATTACTACACTGTAACAGGATTATAACGTTAGTATCTCTTTAGGCCAGGGGTCGTGGCCGATACATCATGGTGTACACAAGGGGGGACCATGCTGAAAGTATACATTAAAAGCCAGCAGTGCGGTACACTTATTACTCTCAGAGAGGGCCATTGAGCCATAACACTGAGAAGTAGTGCTTTGGCTGCAACTCACCTTGCGACAGACACACCCACCAGCTGAGCTAGCCTCTCACTCAAGCTGTGAAGGTCAAATAGGATAAAAGCTGTTATGCTCTATTGCTCCATAGGGATATCTGTTTGTGTGTGTGTGTGTGTGTGTGTGTGTGTGTGTGTGTGTGTGTGTGTGTGTGTGTGTGTGTGTGTGTGTGTGTGTGTGTGTGTGTGTGTGTGTGTGTGTGTGTGATTCGTGTGTGTGTGAGTCGTGTGTGTGTGTGTGTGTGTGTGTGTGTGTGTGTGTGTGTGTGCGCGTGCGGGTGTGCATGCATATGCGCGTGCATGTTTATGTCTGAAAGAGTATGCATATGAATCAGTATATGTGTGTTAGGTGCTTGTAGAAGCCTAGACAACCATCACACAGGGCTCCCCTCAAACGGTATGTCCTCACAGTTTCCACACTCAGTACCTCCAACACTCACAAGCTCACCGCCATGACAAATAACACCCCTCTCTGAAGACCTTTTCAGCACCATTCACTCAAACCAAATGCCAGCTCTCAATTGTTCCTCCCCCTCTCTGTTTCCTTGACCCAAAGGGCAGGTGAGATGTAAAAGGGGGCTGAGCTTTACCCAGTGAAAGGGTCAAACATTATATATAGGCCAGTTGGTTGATAAAATAGCATGCTCTCCTGACTTTTACAAAAAATGCCACTTTCCTCCTAGTGTAAAATGCCTTTTGAGAATAGTTGTGGCGTGACACCCAACACCACTTGTCCACACAACGGCAGATGAATCAGTTGCAATGGATAGTGGTCTCACTATCAACATTACCCTACCACAGTCATCATGTGATACTATTAAACTAGCACTCTGTTCTAACAAGAAATCCAAACGCACATGCATAGTCATAAGGTTTATGCAAGACAATAAAGCATGTTTAAGTTTGTGACATTTATTTCCTTAGTTCCTCTATGTCTTAGTTTGTATGTGTCCATGTATTTATATGTGTGTGTTTGTATCTGTGTCTATGTGCGGTTGAGAGTGCTTGCCTTGGTTTCATTGTTCGTAGCTGGTGTTGGGATGAAGGGCCTGGGGGGTATCAGCGCTCACCAGTTAGGCAGGCGCTGGCTGATGTCAGCTGGCCAGTGGGCACACAGTCCAGCCGCATCATATCACCGTCACGGCCCTGGTCTGGTGCCGCTCAGGTACACACTCACATTCACACTCACATTCACGCTGTCCCCAAGACATCCAGCTTCGTTGTCTGCCTGCCTGGCTGTGGTGTGTGTGTTTGTGTATTCTGTGTGCGTTGGAGTCAATCCACTCATTCTAAAATTACCAGAGCAATTATGTTAGCCCTTCCAGTGTAAAAGTTAACAAATTCCAAACAGTTACAGACAAAGCACCCAGTACAGAACGCATTTCAGGTATGCAGGTGGTTCAAAGTTTCAATTTCACACAAGCCAAAGTCTATTTACTTCCAGTTCTGTGGACTGCTTCTTTTTACAGCATAGAAAATGCATGGCACTCCTTGATATCTATTTGGCTTCAATTAGCAACAGATGCCTCCATGCAGAATGCTAACCCTAATTGTATGTGATGAGCAAAGCTAATCGTTTTAGTGGCCTGACCTTCTTGCAGCTGTGAGAGAAGATGAGGCATTGGGTAACCTATCTCACACACCCTCTCCCTGTCCAAACATATACACACGCACGCACACACACACGCACGCACGCACGCACACACACACACACGCACGCACGCACGCACGCACACACACACACACACACACACACATACACACACACACACACACACACACACACACACACACACACACACACACACACACACACACACCAGCCCATACTCGGCTACTTGAATGGGTGGGAGGGGTAGGGGGGCACAGGGAGGGGGGTTAGCTTTGGTGACCACAAAATAATTAGCTGCTGTAATTGCATCTCTCTCCCTGTGCCCATACTTTTTTAGGCCTGTTTGGGACAGTGGGAAAGTTTGTTTGTTTTGGTGTCAGAGCGATTTAGAATCAAACCCAGGACATCCGGCACACATGTGACCCCCAAGCCAAATGGCAGCACCGCAGCCTCCCCTAACCCCGCCTCTCCCATGGCACAGCACCGCTCCAGGGGACAAAGAGCGAACAAGGAGAGAGAGGGGGCTGAGAGAGGGAGGGGTGAGTGAAGACAACCATTTCACTCAGCAAAGAGAGATGCCTTTTGCCCGACTTTCATAGTATTGCTGCAAGCTCCCATAACTGGATTGTTTGGTGTGCAATTAAATAACCATTAAGACTCAGATATTCAGTGTAAACCGATCAGTCACATTTGTGCTGTTGTGTAGTACATCTTGAAAAAAGGAAATCAGGAAAAATTATTTCCTACAAGGTTGAACGTAAAAGAGCTAGACTTGTGCTTAGAGGCAGAAAGCAAGCCAGTGTTAGGCTCACCAACTACCAATTTTGTATATTTACACAAGACAACAGTTTGCAGATGAGCATGGTCTCCTTATAAATGTGTAAGCTATAGCAAGTAAGAAAACAAACATAAATCACACAACCAGCTGTGCAGCTGTGGCGTGGTCTTTTGGATACCTAAGTGGCTTCCAAATGATAAGGCGTCGTCATACACATTTCACAAAGAAGTGGATATGGGTTCAGCAGTCACATTTACCTTCCCAGACAAGAGTAGTTCATCAGAGATCATCAGAGAGCACTAAGATGAACAGATTTGTACCTTCGCCAATGACTAAAGGCCCATAGGAGCTTCTGACCCGAAGTTGAGATATGCCTCACTCAAACAGCCCTCCAGTTGTACACTCCCCACTGGCTGACTCCCATTAAGCCTTTCTTACTCTGACTACTTGCAGTGCAATACAGTAGTGGTGCATTCTTAATGCATGTTGAGGGACTCATTTGTGCATGTGGTGGATTTTTAACTCAAGGCTCTCGTGTTAAGTGCTTTCCTTCGCGGTAATATGAACACTCAGCTCACACTGGTCATGAACTAGTGCTCTGGCCACCACAGGCAAACACCACTCTGACCAATACTGGTCAAAACCTGACCACACTGGAACCTGGTGCATTTTGACCAACGCTAGTAAAGGAAAATGCCATCACATCACTGCAGTGAGACATGTTTTCCTCTGGTAAGGATCCTGAGTGAAAACAGGTCTGGCTATCCCCATAGGAAAACCCCTTTTTGTTTTCCAGCTAGAAACCTTTTGGCTTCCAGGTAGAACCCTTTTGTGTTCCATGTAGAACCCTTTCCACAGAGGGTTCTACATGGAACACAAAATAATTATACCTGGAAACAAAAAGGGGTTTTCCTATGGGGATATCCGAATAACACTTTTAGAACTCTTTTTTCTTTGAGTGTAGTTTGTTCAACACTTGGGGGGGCGACAGTTTGCCTCATTGGTTGTTTTGTCTTGACTCGCCTCCATTGAAGAGTGCCAAAAGGCTTGTTACATGTAGGAGGCTCAGTTCATCTTTGAGCCAAACTCTTCCTGTTCCAGACGCACAAATACCCCATACCTGGTTTTCCCCCGAAAGCCTCCTGCTGGCTATCCCACATGTGTATTGCACATCCGAGCCAGGGCGAGGCGGTAAAAAAGCATTGCGTGGCAATGGTTTGTGCTCCCACTAGGTGCCGATGATATCATTAGCTGGTACTGTCCTGATCCGCTCCATATGTCTGTGGTAATGCTATTGTACCCAAACTCAATAGTGTGTGGCTCGTGAGCTTTAATTTACTGCATGGAGAAAGTCCAGTCTCCCAACCACAAGCCTGTGTAGAAAAAAAACAGATAATTGGTTTGATTGAAATTAGTAATCCCACTAACTCTTCCCCGTGGAGTTCCTGAATGTAGGCTACATTGGTTGAATTGAGATATATATGTTTGAGGAAAGTTTGAGGAAAAGGATTGCTTTTATTGTACACACATTTGCGTACCAGGAAGTTGATAAGCCATGTATTGTATTTCTTTGGATTCATTGATATGTTTCTTTCATAGACATTATAGTAATATAGGAAGACATGTATCCCTTACCATAGCTGCAGAACTGTAATTAATCAATGCTTATGGGGTGTGTATGTTGAGAAAGGGAAGCTAGGTCTCTGTGTTCTCTTCTCAGTCCTTGACCCTAATGTCAATCTCTTTTTTTGTTGCCAGTGGAATCCGCATTCCCTCCCCTGCTCATGCTCTTACTGTTGGGAACGCTCCTATTGGGGCAGGAAAACATTTATCCTGGGAAGCAGCGGAGAAACGGATGAACGGTAAAGGCTGTATGCCTGAGCTAGGATACTTCTCATGTTTAAGGAGAGTTGGGTAAGTTGAGCCAAAAGGGTAAGTTGAACCACTCTTGTTTCTAGGAAACCATACACAAAATTAATCACTAGACAAAATATTTAGGAAGAGGTCATCATTTCAAGGAGTCTGTGAAGGAATAAACCACATGGAAAAAGTGGTAACATGTTAAAGGAATTTATTGTGTTAGAGGTTTCATGATACTTGTATCTAAACCAAAGTAGATAATTTTAAGATTGTCCTATACATCAGTTGGGGTCTCTATAAGCTTGAATATGAGGTCCTAAACCTAGCATGAAAGTGCATCCTTGTAGCTGTGTGGGATAATATAGCCAAAATGTTTGCCTTGGTGCAAGTTGAGCCAATGATCATGGGGTAAGATGAGCCAATGGTTGAGTCAATGGCATGTTGAGCAAAGTGTGTTTTCTTCCCAGGTGTAATGCAAGGCGTTATCACTGGAATATGAGGTAACAACAGGGTCTGTCTTATGTTAAAAGTGTTATTTAAAAAGTACAATTAGTTTATAAGATGTTAAGCCTGTGTTAAAAGATGCTTAAATTATTAAAAGACAAAAAAGTATTTGTGATTTTGTTGAATTGTGTTAGGCAAATAAATTGGACATGGTTTTTAAAAGATAGTGGTAATACTTCATTCAGTACAGACATTTCTAGACTGCTGAACTTACCCTGTCTTGTCGCTCGACTTATCCCATACCCAGGGTAAGTTCTGCCAAGAAACCCCTTTTTTGGACAAGCTATGTTTTCAAAACTGTAATGTTTACATTCTGATTATTTCCAGGGATACACAAAATCCTGAAATATATGTAAATATTTTTGTTAGAAATAATACTATACTTCCCTTGACTGAGTGATGCTGAATGTAAAAATGGCTCAACTTCCCCCACTCTACCCTACTGTATATATTTACTTTGCAGCAGCCGAAGAATAATACATACACTATATATGGGTCAAAGACGAGATGTCTAAATTTGGTGTCCGAAAGCCATTCATTTAACATAAAAAGATAAATAGGTATAAATATAATATTAAATCACTCAACTCTTACCATTATTTTGACCCAGAAATATTTGTGATGCAAACTATTAACTTAAGGGAGTTATTGAGCTCTAAAGTGTCAAAATGTCCTTCAGTGTAACTCTCCGGGTTAAAATTGTAATGACAAAAGTGTTTTAAAAATGTAGAAATTCATCCAAAAAATATAAATGAACACTCATGGCATGATTGTGTTAGTGTTTGCTACAACATATAGAATAATGGGCGACATACTGTATCTAAAAAATAATTTAAAGCTTGAATAACTTTTGTCCGGACTTTTGCGCTTCATCAATGTCATTCAGTATAACAAAGGTAAAAAGCCATTTTAAAGCATATCACATGATGGTAATCATGTGACAGTGTGTGACATCACAAAGAAGACCCATTGAAGACCCTCTATCAATGTGATGAGTTGAGTAAATCTCTGAAATATTTGATGATTTCACCTTTTCACAATCTAGTAACCTTTGTAACAAAAATACATGTCCTTCTGTACAACACAGAAAACATACTTTTAATGTTATTATTTCATAAAAAGCTGTTTAAATATGAAAATTAAGGATAATCTTTATAGGTCAAGGTCATTACTTTGTCACCAAAGACCCATATACTACCCACCACTGCGACCTGTATGCTCTCGTTGGCTGGTCCTCGCTACATATTCGCTGCCAAATCCACTGGCTTCAGGTCATCTATAAGTCTTTGCTAGGTAAAGCTCCGCCTTATCTCAGCTCACTGGTCACCATAGCAACACCCACCCGTAGCACGTGCTCCAGTGGGTATATTTCACTGGTCATCCCCAAAGCCAACATCTCCTTTGGCCGCCTTTCCTTCCAGTTCTCTGCTGCCAATGACTGAAACAAATTGCAAATATCACTGAAGTTAGAGACTTATACCTCCCTCATTAACTTCAAGCATCGTCTGTGAGAGCAGCTTACCGATCACTGCAGCTGTACACAGCCCATCTGTAAATTGCCCATCCAACCAACTACCTACCTCATCCCCATATTTTTTTTTCTTTTTTTCCCCTGCTCTTTTGCACACCAGTATTGCTACTTGCACATCCTCATCTACACATCTATCACTCCGGTGTTAATTGCTAAATTGTAATTACTTCGCCACTATGGCCTATTTATTGCCTTACCTCTTTACTTCATTTGCACATACTGTATACATATTTTCTATTGTGTTATTGACTGTACGTTTGTTTATCCTGTGTGTAACTCTGTGTTGTTGTTTTTGTCGCACTGCTTTGCTTTATCTTGGCCTGGTTGCAGTTGTAAATGAGAACTTGTTCTCAACTGGCCCACCTGGTTAAATAAAGGTGAAATAAATAAATAAATAAATAAATATAGGTGGCCAAGGAACTGTCTGTTAAATATGTTTATGTATGAAATCCATCCTTCAGTATCACACTTTTGTCCTTCAGCACAACAAAGTTTTAATGTTATACCACAATGTCAATTATTATGCTGAATGACAGTAGCTTTGTTTTCCCATGTTTTCACACATTTAATCATTCAATTCATATTTACTTGTTGTATGAATACTGAATATTATCATTTTTAACTATTTTATGGCATTTTAAGGTATTCCGAGGCAAATTATCTTTATACTGTAGATGCCGTTGTCTAATAAGGAGAGGGCTGCACGGCACAGACAAAAGATTAACGCAGATCCAGTTGCTAGGCAGGAAAGACTAGCCAGAAGAAAAAGCAAGGTATTGTTTTCATGGTTTTATGCTACTGTCAGCAACAGAATAGGATATAAAGCTGGGTGGATAACACTTAACATTAAGTTGCACTATTACACTGTAGTTAATGTATAACTGATGGATTATATTAGTTAATATAATATTACACACACAATTATGGATAAAAAAATTATTTAGAATTTACTAGTTAATAGCTGCTTCACATTTGGGGCACTTTATGAAAAATCGTGACTATACACGTTTGAATTGAAGTAGTTTGATGGGCATTTTATGTAACTCATTTGTGTAGGTATCTTGAAATTGCATTTGTGTACCTGCATTGGATAGAAATTTACCAATAACAGTGTAACAATGCATAATTACAACATTAACGATTATGTAATAATTGTGTAATAATGTAGCTTAATGCAATGTAAAGTGTTGCCGCAGGCTCAAATGATAGGAAAGTGATTATTATTCATATTAGCAATGAAATAGTAACAAAACATGTTTGAGAGAGAAAGGGAGAGGGAGTAGATTTAACTTTTAAACTTGTTTAAGCGTTATCATTGTATAGCCTACTATTATCAGACTACTAATAACGTTTAATGGATGTGAATCCTATTTTGTGCCAGTGTCATAACTATTACATTTTCGGTTTTTAGCTATCAGAGAAGAAAGAAGGATGTCATCCACCGATCCACACAATCTGATGCTGAAAAAAAGAGGGAAAAATGTAGATTAAATCATACAAATGAATGTGGTGATGAACATAACTCCGGTATCCGCTGAAGGAAACTCTTTTGAGCAGCCCCCTGAACAACTCGTACAAGTACAACATGAACCTGCACCTCCAGAGCTGGAGCAACCATCTGAGTCCTTGACTCCAGAACTAGAGCAATCCCTTGAGCCTCAATCTCAAACACTTGCTTCCTCCCCTCCAGAAAAAGTGAAAAAGGTATCAAAGCGTTGCAAGCGGCTGCAAAAGGAAAAACAAGAACTAAATAAGAAAATTATCCAACTGGAAATGCAATTTAAACAATCACAACAATCATTATTGTTATTGCTGAAGGAATCACATATAATCAATATTTGTGGGTCGTAGTGATATGTGTCATTCAGGGTAACAAAATATTGTCATACAGTATAACCCCAGTATTTTATATTAAAATACAATAACTTTGTTTTGTTGACTCAGAGAGACAAAAACGAACCTCAAAGGACGAAGTGAAAGATATTTTCATCGATTTTTGCATTTTTTTCAGTGTAAGCCAGAAAAAAATGATATTACTTTATTTTGAATACCACATATTTGATGTGTCACACCTACAACTCAAAATTTGTTGAAGGTTTGTAAAAAACCTTTCTGGATAGTTATATTTCTGCAGTCTAAGCACAGATATATAACCTTGTGACTTTGAAAAATGGGCATAAAATAAAACAAAAATTCTCAACACTAAGTGTTATACTGAATGATATTTTACCAGGGTATGTTCATATGAATCACAATAAAAAATGAATTATTGGCTTTATTCTGAATGTAACTGATATAAGGGCACAGGTGACACTCCAATGAATATAAAAAACCTTTTAGGGAATTGTAATTGCTGTTTTTTTTATTTGCTACTTTGAAAACCTTACACGTCTTTGACCTATATAGAAAAGTATGTGGACACCCCTTCAAATTAGTGGATGTGGCTATTTCAGCCACACCCATTGCTGACAGGCATATAAAATCGAAGACCCAGCTATGCAATCTCCATAGACAAACATTGGCAGTAGAATGGCCTTACTGAAGAGCTCAGTGACTTTCAATGTGGCACCATCATTGGAGGCCACTTTTCCAACAAGTCAGTTCGTCAAATTTCTGCCCTGCTAGAGGTGCCCGGTCAACTGTAAGTGCAATCATGATGAAGTGGAAAAGTCTAGGAGCAACAACGGCTCAGCCATGAAGTGGTAGGCCACACAAGCTCACAGAAAGGAGCCGGCAATTAATGAAGCGTGTAGCGCATAAAAATTGCCTGTCCTCGGTTGCAACACTCCCTAACAAGTTCCAAACTGCCTCTGGAAGTAACGTCAGGTTTCCATGGCCGAGCAGTCACACACAAGCCTAAGATCATCATGTACAATGCCAAGTGTCGGCTAGAGTGGTGTAAAGCTGGCTGCCATTGGACTCTGGAGCAGTGGAAACACGTTCTCTGGAGTGAGGAATCATGCTTCACCATCTGGCAGTCTAATGGACCAATCTGGGGTTGGCAGATGCCAGAAGAACGCTACCTGCCCCAATACATAGTGCCAACTGTAACGTTTGGTGGAAGAGGATTATTGGTCTGGGGCTGTTTTAATGGTTTGGGCTAGGCCACTTAGTTCCTGTGAAGGGAAATCTTAACGCTACAGCGTACAATGACATTTTTGACGATTCTATGCTTTTAACTTTGTGGCAACAATTTTGGGAAGGCCCTTTCCTGTTTCAGCATGACAATATGCCCCTTTTTTTAACCTTTATTTAACTAGGCAAGTCAGTTAAGAACAAATTCTTATTTTCAATGACAGACTAGGAACAGTGGGTGTTCAGAGGCAGAACAACAGATTTGTACCTTGTCAGCTCGGGGGTTTGAACTTTCAACCTTCCGGTTGCTAGTCCAACACTCTAACCACTAGGCTACCCTGCCACCCCATTTGCACAAAGCAAGGTCCATACAGAAGTGATTTGTAAAGATTGGTGTTGAAGAACTTGACTGGCCAGCACATGGCCCTGACCTCAATCCCATCAAACATCTTTGGGATGAATTGGAATGCCGAGCCAGTCCTAATCGCCCAACATCAGTGCCCGAACTCACTAATGCTCTTGTGGCTAAATGGAAGTAATTCCCCGCAGCAATGTTCCAACATCTAATGGAAAGCCTTCCCAGAAGAGTGGAGGCTGTTATGGAAGCAAAGGGGGAACCAACTCCATATTAATGCCCATGATTTTGGAATGAGATGTTCAGTGAGCAGATGTCTACATACCTTCGGTCATGTAGTGTATGTTTTTTTTTTATCTGGTCATTTTTCACTGTGTATGTTTGTCACAGGCTACAGTACGTGATTGGGTTTCATAAAGACTCAAACAGATGCTAGAGCATTGAGTGAATGGCTTGCTCATGGGGCAGCAGGTAGTCTTGTAGTTAGAGCGTTCTGCCAGTAATCGAAAGGTTGCTAGATTAAATCCCAGAGCTGACAAGGTAAAAATCTGTCGTCCTCCCCGAGAACAAGGCAGTTATCCCACTGTTCCTAGGCCGTCATTGTAAATAAGAAATTGTTCTTAACTGACTTGCCTAGTTAAATAAAAAATAATGCAGACACTGATAAACTGTACCTACTGTATGCAAATGTCATAACTTGTCACCTAGAATCTTGAAGGGAGATGTGCTCTTCTGCTTCCTGGAAATGCCATTTTTATTCCTAAATAAATCTTTAGTTATTGCGCCTCATGATTGCTATGATTTACAAAAAATGAAATCTCGACTTCTGGTGGTGTGTAGTTGTGCCTGTGCTCTAGAAATGTCAGTCACATCTAGAGATTAACCCCATCACTAAACATTAGCTGATTTAATATTATATAAACACTGTCTGGATGTATCTGATCCACACAGAGTGTGTTGTAAGACCATTCCATTCCATCCAGCCTCTCTCTGTATTCTCATTAAAAATACAAAGGGGTAAAGAAGAGGCAATATTAAGCAATCTATGTTAAACCTCCTTGTGAATGCAAGAGAGTTACTGTCATTTAATGCTGTTTCAAGTGAAAAGTGCCGTTAGAGCAGAATTGAATAAGCTGGGCATGGTCGTGCTGCTCTGTATGATGACATTATGCTAAACTGACCTTTACCGACATATTAAGAGAGCTCCAATGAGAGGAGGAGGATGGGGAAGAGGAGGAGGAGGAGAGGGAATGAAAAATGGCAAATTTGTCATATAGATGAAGTATACACCCCTCCCTACCCATGTGCAATACAGTACATTAATTCTACAAATCAAATGAAGGTGACAACGTGTTATGCTAACGTTTGGTCAACACACACTGCAAACTGTGTCATGTCTCCAAAATACACCAGCACCTCAACATTTGGTACACCTCTAATTCCTCCCAAAAGGTCTGCGGTGGTGTCTCCGATAGAGAGAGAGAAAGGGGGGGGGGGGGGGGGGGGGGGGGTAGAGATAGGCAGAGAGAGATAGAAGAAAGAAAGAGACAGAGAGAGAGAGAACAGAGTGAAATAACAGAGTGGGGTGGTTATTGACTTGAAAGGGTTTGGCCACTGCAGAGTGCGGGTTTGGTATTGAATTACTGGCCGATCCTACTCCGAGCTCTCTTTGCAAGGGGAGCTTTTCCCTCTTCTCCTTTCCTCTACTCTCAATGGCTGCATTGTAAGACGTTTCTGCAATTTCAACAGTAAAACACTGTATAGTAAAATACCGTACATGTGTTTTACAGCACCCTAAGACTTTTCTGTATTTCTAATAGTAAACAGTGTAGAATGCACAGTAAAATACCCTAAATGTGTTTTACAGAATTAATTATGGTGCATTAAACCTTTAATGGTTGACTGTTTAACCATGTTCATTTGCTCTGATATGCCCTGTAATCACGGCCAGGTTGGAAGCCTTTGTTTAAAGCTCTAGAAGTGCAAGTAATATAAAACACCTAGTATTCATTGATATGCTGTAATATACAAATGCCTAGCAGCCAACCTTTTTGCTCCAATCTCTTGTAATTACAGTAAAATACTGTAAAAAAAAAAGTCACTTTTATCATATATGTTAGTCACTTTTATCATATTGTACTGTTTCATTTCTTTGACATTTTATTACTTTACAGGAAGCTGGCATCAAGTTAGTTCCCATGAATATCTCAATCATGTATCGGCACTATCCAGAGATAGTTAGAGATACATCATGAGGTATCTTGTTGTAATTGCAATTATTTTGAAGATCAGTGTACCCTTAACTACAACAAAATGTTCAGTAATAGTTACAGAAACATTTAACTTGCTATGACTGTGGTGTTTTTTCAAATTAATAACCTTGGTTGAATGCACCGAACGCAAATTGCTAAGGACAAGCGCGCCCGCTAAATGGCCAAAATGTAAATGTAAATGTAGAATTGAAAACTTGAAAAGTTGAAAAGTTGAAAAGTTGAAAACTTGAAAAACACTGGGTAATATGTCACTGCGTTATTACAGTAATATAGTGTCATTGTAATTGGTACTATAAATTAGATTATAGTATCTGACTTGGTACTGTAAATTAGATTATAGTATCTGACCTGGTACTGTAAATGAGATTACAGTTAAAAAAAAAGTACTATAAAATACATTACAGTAACTGTATTGTAAATAATTACAGTCACTTCCTGGCCAATTGCTGTCAAAAAGTTACTTTCCATTTGACAGGAAATCTTTTACAGTTTACAGACAGGTCTTTTTCTGATGAAAGTGTCTGTTTGGCGGAGTAGGGGGAAAAAATAGTGCTTTCGCTGAACATTAACACATCGACAAAAGCATCAGTCAAACAGGCTGGGAGATAGTGGGGCTGAAGTAAAGAGATAGGAGGGTGTCATGTCCAATATAGAGGAGGCAGAGGAGCGGGAAAGTGTAAACATAATACTTCAACACAGACACACAGTACAGACAAACAAACACCAATATATGCATACAAAAACACTGATACCTATACCATTAGCCTACATACAAGCACGTCTGTTCACACATTTATGTTGTACTATGCTGGCATGTACTGTACAGCGTCCACATTAAGCAAATCTCTTTACACTACCTTATCATCATGTCATCATTACAATGTCATGTCATTATCATAGTAATTATCACGTCTTACTGTTCCAGTCATTGATGGGTCAGCTAAACTCATCAGCCAAGGGGAAGCTTTCTCCTTCTCCCCTTGTTAGTGATCCCTCCCAACAGAACAGCCCCGTGAGCATGTTTGCAGTGTTTGCAGTCAGGCAGGGTGTCAGAGGTGTGAGTGTCAGTGCTGACACCACCATATGGTGAAGGAAACACCTCTGATTACAGAGTCAACTACTAGACATGCTCAAGATCGCCTTAAAAAACACATCAAAACACAACAATTTCCTACACAGTCTGGCGAACAGGCCCCTCCTATAGAAACACATGAGATTCAAAATGGTCTGTCTTCCTCCTCTCCGCCCCTTGGGAGTCTGGGTAATAGGAGGGCAGGGTTCCTTGGGCCTGGTAAATGGAGCGCCATTGTTACACCAGTAGTGCCACGGCCTTCCTCCATAACATACAATCTCCCCCTCAATTGGTCCCATCAGGCCTGGAATTGGACTAAGATTTAGGGAGGAACAATTTGTTTGAGTGCATGTGTGTGAGTGTGTATGTGAGTCCACGTGTGCGTATTCATACAGGTGTTCATGAATGCACTATGGCGAACTTCAGGTTAATGAAAAATATAAAGGAAGCGTGTAAAGAGCATTTTTTTCCACACACATAGGTATTAATAGTGTGCCAGTCAAACACGCACCTCCTCAACTGCCTGGCACAGAGGCAAATAGAGAAAATGAAAGTGCTGGCCAGGGATGGGGTTAATTCAGAGATTGGGTTCTGTTTCACTCCCAGATAGATAGATAGTCAGTCAGCTGTTTCAGATTCTGTGTATCAAATGCTGCTGGATGATCCAGTATTTGAGTCACGATGTTTCCTCAAATGTTACACTATACCGGGTTGACTGCTTCAAGTTCCTTGGCGTCCACATCACTAAGGACTTAACATGGTCCACACACACCCATACAGTCGTGAAGAGGACACGGTAGCGCCTCTTCCCCTTCAGGAGGGTGAAAATATTTGGCATGGGCCCTCGGATCCTCAGAAAGTTCTGATGGCTGCATCGCCACTTGGTGAATGTCAAATGCACTTCCCTCGACCGCAAAGCACTACAGAGGGTGGTGCGGACAGCCCAGTACATCATTGGGGCAAAGCTCCCTGCCATCCAGGACCTCTATATCAGGCGATGTCAGAGGAAGGCCAGAGAAATTGCCAAAGATTCCAACCACCCAAGCCATAGACTGTTCACTCTCCTACCATCCGGTAAACAGCACCAGACCATCAGCTCTTGAACCAACAGGCTCCGAGACAGCTTCTACCCTAAATAGCCATAAGACTGCTAAAGTCAATGAATGGTTACCCGGACTATCTGCACGGACCCTACGCACACTGACCCTACGCACACTCACTATATTTTACTGTCTGCACACACTACACACTCACTATATTATACTGTCTACACACACTACACACTCACTATATTTTACTGTCTACACACACTACACACTCACTATATTTTACTGTCTACACACACTACACACTCACTATATTATACTGTCTACACACACTACACACTCACTATATTATACTGTCTACACACACTACACACTCACTGCCACACACAACATTGACACTCCCACACAAAATGCGACACAACACAAACACACATACAGTACATACACACACACTTTTACACTCATCATTTGCTGCTGCTACTCTGTTCTTTATTCTACTCTTATTATTATCTATCCTGATGCCTAGTCACTTTACCCAGCTTATATGTGAATATTTCTCTCGAATACCTCGTACCTCTACACATTGATCTGGTACTGGTACTCCCCAGATATAGCAATTTATTTTGTGTATTTTGTTATATTAAATGTGCATTTTTGGGAAAGGCTTGTAAGCAAACATTTCAGGGTAAAGTCTACACCTGCTGTATTGTATGCAAGTGACAAATACAATTTATTTAATTTTATCTAAAGTTGTTTCTTTAGATGGTTACATGGTTAAATGACTTCTCTTGTACAAATGATCATCCTCTACTCTTCCTGTGAAAGAGCCTGCTCTCCCTACATCATTAACAGTAGTGTGGTGAGGCGGGATCACTACAAAGGTAGGGAAGCAGAGGGGGAAGAGAGAGAGAGATCAGGATTGGCAACGAAAGACAGAAACACTCTCTCGCTAACTGCTCATGCAACCAGCATCATTAGCCAATGAAGCCCTCGTAAAAGTGAGTTATGGGCCACGATTGGGGAAGTTCCATACGGCCCAAGTGATCCAGAAAGGCAATGTGTCGCAGAGACCCTCAGAGACCAACATGTCAGGTTTTACAGGGGCCTCCCTCCCCACCATTAATTGATTTTAATAAGAGGCTGTGCAGGGGCAGAATGGCCTCATTCATTGGGCTGATGGGGCTTTTCTCAGGGCCCACGGTGAGCGAACACTGCAGCACTTACAACTGTTTGTTTGGATTGCCATTAGTGTGTGGCTTTCAGAACTACTTTGTTACTCAGTCACAAACATACTCAATGTCTTGACTGCTCACTCGCTCGCTCACTCAAACATTTTCTTCATTTACTTGCTCAATAATTTCTTCACTCAATCACTGGCCTACTTATTTATACACTCATTTATTCATTCCCCCACTCCCTCTGGTGCACTGGTACAGTAGGCAATATGCCCCTTTTAATCGTTTGGGCTCAAGTGGGAAATTATCACAGACAGTACAACAGTACATGTAACTTGAGATTATAACCTCTCTGGCTCAAGGGGCCTGTCTCCTATTGCTCTAAACTGTTTGAGATTTTTGTTGTGGATTTTACTTTTTTGTTGTTTCATAACCAGCTAAATATTTTCAGCTAAATATTAATCAACTATGATATATAAAAGGAATATTGAAAACACCTTTGTGATAAATGGAAGTAAAATCGGGGGCTATGCTGAGTTTAAAAAAAAATATTTCCAGACATTATGATGAGTAAAAAGCACTGGGGTAGACTACCTACAGTGCCCTCCCCTTACCCTGCCTCCCCTGTCTCCATCACTCTGCAAACACAACGTGAAAAATACCCCATTTTGCATATTTTGCCCTCCACTTTGACTGTTCAGCAGTCTAGCAGAACCAGAGGGGGTTCTGTATGGATGGTGGGGAGGGGTTAGAGGGGGAGCTACTGCTGTCACAGCTGCATAATACACTCATTACTCCTGTGCTGCAGAATTACCACTGATGGAAATGGGATTTTGGAAGATATATGGAATGTAATTATTATATATGCATAGCCTCTTTGATTCCAAAATAGAGCTGTTGGAGTGATATTTTGAGGAGTGTGTGTGTGTGCTTGTGCGTGTGTGCAAGTGTGTGTCCATGTGTGTTGACTGGGTCATAAACATTTTCTGTCTGTGAAAGTCAAACAGTTGACTTGGTCGGACATACATTGCATTCAGAAAAAATGTAGACCCCTTCACTTTTTCCACATTTTGTTATGTTACAGCCTTATTCTAAAATGGATTAAATATTTTGTTCCCCTCATCAATCTACACACAATATATATATATATTTTTTAAATGTGTGCATTTACATAAGTATTCAGACACTTTACACAGTACTTTGTAAAAGCACCTTTGGGAGCGATTACAGCCTTGAGTCTTCCTAGGTATGAATCTACAAGCTTGGCACACCTGTACTTGGGGAGTTTCTCCCATTCTTCTCTGCAGATACTCTTAAGATCTGTCAGGTTAGATGGGGAGCGTCGCTGCACAGCTTTTTTCAGGTCTCTCCAGAGTTGTTCGATCGGGTTCAAGTCTGGGCTCTAGCTGGGACACTCAAGGACATTCACTCATGCATTGTCTTGGCTGTGTGCTGAGGGTCGTTGTTCTGTTGGAAGGTGAACCTTTGCCCCAGTCTGAGGTCCTCAGTGCTCTGGAGCAGGTTTTCATCAAGGATCTCTCTGTACTTTGCTTCGTTCATCTTTCCCTTGATCCTGACTAGTCTTCCAATCCCAAAACATCAATCAATCAATGTATTTATAAAGCCCTTCTTACATCAGTTGATATCTCAAAGTGCTGTACAGAAACCCAGCCCAAAACCCCAAACAGCAAGCAATGCAGGTGTAGAAGCATGGTGGCTAGGAAAAACTCCCTAGAAAGGCCAGAACCTAGGAAGAAACCTAGAGATGAACCAGGCTATGGGGGTGGCCAGTCCTCTTCTGGCTGTGCCGGGTGGAGATTATAACAGAACATGGCCAAGATTCAAATGTTCATAGATGACCAGCAGGGTCAAATAATAATAATCACAGTGGTTGTAGAGGGTGCAACAGGTCAGCACCTCAGGAGTAAATGTCAGTTGGCTTTTCATAGCCGATCATTCAGAGTATGTTTACCGCTCCTGCTGTCTCTAGAGAGTTGAAAACAGCAGGTCTGGGACAGGTAACACGTCCGGTGAACAGGTCAGGGCTCCATAGACGCAGGCAGAATAGTTGAAACTGGAGAAGCAGCACAACCAGGTGGACTGGGGACAGCAAGTGGTCATGATGCCAGGTAGTCCTGAGGCATGGTTCTAGGGTTCAGGTCCTTCGAGAGAGAAAGAGAAAGAAAGAAAAAATTAGAGAGATCATAAATAAATTCACATAGGACACTGGATAAGACAGGAGAAATACTCCAGATATAACAGACTGACCCTAGCCCCCCGACACATAAACTATTGCAACATAAATACTGGCGGCTGAGACAGGAGGGGTCGGGAGACATCCCCAGAGCATGATGCTGCCGCCACCATGCTTCACCATAGGGATGGTACCAGGTTTCCTCCAGATGTGACGCTTGGCATTCGGGCCAAAGAGTTCATTCTTGGATTCATAAGATCAGAGAATGTTGTTTCTCATGGATTTGCGTCCTTTCGGTGCCTTTTGGCAAACTCCAAGCGGGCTGTCATGTGCCTTTTACTGAGGAGTGGCTTCCCTCTGGCTACTCTACCATAAAGGCCTAATTTGTGGAGTGGTGCAGAGATGGTTGTCCTTCTGGAAGTTTCTCCCATCTCCACAGAGGAACTCTGGAGCTCTGTCAGAGTGACCATCTGGCTCTTGGTCACCTCCCTGTCCAAAGCCATTCTCCTCCGATTGCTCAGTTTGGACGGGCGGCCAGCTCCAGGAAGAGTCTTGGTGGTTCCAAACTTATTCCATTTAAGAATGATGGAGGCCACTGTGTTCTTGGGGTCCTTCAATGCTGCAGACATTTTTTGGTACCCTTCCCCAGATCTGTACCTCAACACAATCCTGTATCGGAGCTCTACGGGCAATTCCTTCGACCACATGGATTGTTTTTTTGCTCTGACATGCACGTCAAATGTGTGACCTTATATAGATAGGTGTGTGCCTTTCCAAATCATGTCCAACCAATTAAATGTATCACAAGTGGACTCCAATCAAGTTGTAGAAATATCTCAAGGATGATGGAAACAGGATGCACATGAGCTCAACTTCGAGTCTCATAGCAAAGGGTCTGAATACTTATGTAAGTAAGGTATTTCTGTTTTTTTATGAATTGGCAAAAAAAATCAAAATAACCATTTTCACTTTGTCTTTATGGGGTATTGTGTATAGATTGATTTATTTAATCCATTTTAGAATAAGGCTGTAATGTAACAAAATGTGGAAAAAGTCAAGCGGTCTGAATACTTTTAGAATGCACTGTAGTTATCAAACCATATATCCGCTTTTCCAAGTAATAAATTTAGAAAATGTCTTGATAGCGTATGTCTCCTCACCCCAGAGTTAATACTTAGTGGAAGCACCTTTGGCTGCCTTTACAGCTGTGGATCATTTTGAATAAGATTCTACCAACTTGCACAACTCTTGGAAACATACTGTATATCCATTGTTTTTGTCAATATTGCTCAAGCTTAGTACATTTAGTTGGAAATCATTGATGGACAGCAATATTCAAACATTGTCTCAGGTGATTTTTAAGCAAAGTTAGTCAGGACTGAGACTAGGCCGTTCAGGAACACTCACCACCTCTCCATTCTGGCGTGTCTTTGGAATTAACATTTGTGTAATTGTCCCATTGCAAAATATAACTGAAATAAAAATAATCCCAGGTTTAGGATTTCAGAAGAATGAGGTGGGGTTTCCTCTAACTTTTACCTGAACTATGCTCATTTAATCTTTCTTTTGATCTAAACTCCCTAGTCCTTGAAGATGACAAGCATACCCATAACATGATGCTGCCACCACAATACTTGAAAACACATGTTCTATAAAATGTTCTATAATTTTATTTAACTTTGAAAATGTGGAGTAGGACGTGTAGCAAATATTCAGGGCTATATTCAATCCGAAATGCAGCGTTACAGAGTGATTGAAATTAAAAGGCTCAACCGTAAATTACCTTTACATTTCTATTGCAGAATTTGTAAAGCTTCAGCTTTACAGACTGAATAGAACCCTACATCCAAACAAAATGTGAAGACTGTGCAAGGGGTGTATCGATTTTTCACTAGGCACTCTATATATTACACATTTGCAGTTAATTCTCTTTAAAACAGTTTTATTTCCTATACCAGTTGAAATGTTATTACATTGTGGTAGTTGGTGTATATGATGCCTTGGTATTAAAGTTCAATTTGATTTCTATATGTTTTTATAGCTATATGATTGGAGCATACAACCAAGTCTGACCTATATGAGCCAGTATGTATGGTTTTTAGTGCATGGCTGGGTGGGGCCGGGGGGGCGGCATGGGGCCTCTGCTGGAGGTTTTCTTTGGAAAGCACCTGGGTGTGAAAATAGGCCCCCACAGTCTGGCCTGAGACAGTGTAAAAACACAGCCTCCAGTTGGGCTGGCCAGGCTGGACTGGACCTCTCCAAACAGAAAGCATGAGTCAGGCCCAGGAACACTTTCTCCCTTCAGGGAAAACCAGCAGGATGGGGCCTGGAGAATGTACATGCAATATGAATGGTGTAGAGTACTAAGGTTACAATAATCAAAGCATATGTAAAGACTGAGTAGGTTATGTTCTTATATTTATAGGCCTACCGTATGTACAGTATTTCAACAAGGTTACTGCCTGTCACGATGCTACAAGATGACAATATGCCAGAAATTTATGGGAAACGTTCCCTACTTTTCTCAAAATGAAAATTGAAACGTTTTTCTCAATAAAATCCCGTTGTCTGTGTCTCGCTGAGTGGATTACTTTATTAAGGCACTCAGGTGTCTGAGCTCTGTGGAGAGAGAGAGAGAGAGAGAGAGAGAGAGAGAGAGAGAGAGAGAGAGAGAGAGAGAGAGAGAGAGAGAGAGAGATTATGATATTGAAGAGATTGTTTTGTTTTTCCTACTTCTCCTATTGCTCTCCCACATACATAACCCCCTCCCACACCCTAATTAACTACTTGATACTTCAAGGGAAATGTATTTCAAAGACAAAAAGCATATGTTCATGCAAATGTCGTGAGAAATCATTTAATACCCACAGACACATTTTTAAAAATCGCACGATTGTCACACCCTGACCTTAGTATTCTTTGTTTTCCTTGTTATTTTGGTTAGGTCAGGGTGTGACATGGGTGATGTATGTGTTTTAGTCTTGTCTAGGGTTTTTTGTATGTTTATGGGGATGTTTCCTTTCTCGGTAAATTGTATGTCTATGGTTGCCTAGATTGGTTCTCAATTAGAGGCAGCTGTCTATCGTTGTCTCTGATTGGGAACCATATTTAGGCAGCCATATTCTGTGGGTATTTTGGTGGGTGGTTGTCTATGTCTGTGTTGGTTGCTTGTGTCAGCACAGTTCTTATTTAATTAAAACATCATCATGAACACATACCACGCTGCATTTTGGTCCGCTTCTTACGACGATCGTGACAACGATCTCAGGTCCTCCTGTTAGTTTGAATCAAGTCTAAGTATCTGTGCATTTCCCACACACAGGACACCTGGTGTTAGGTGTAGGAGTCATGGTTGGGGTGGCTCAAAGTCACAGATTTTCATTGATGATTATGTGGTGGCCTTGCTGTATCTGTAAACAACTGCTTCACTGTAGATAGGAATAAGCCATTAAATAGGGGATGCATGGATGAACAAACACGAAATATCTATGGAAGGAATAAAGCTAACATGTTCCAGACACCACCTTTCCTTCCTCCAACAAACTAATACTATACACATAAAGGACCAAAATTATTTTTTACTGGGGTCCTCATTTCTCCTTCCATACAGTGCACTACTCCATTAATCTCTTTGGGCATTACAAGTAATTATAATCAGCCTAAAGTAAGAAATAAGCACATAAAGCACCAATAAAGCAGTGAAATAACATCAAAGACAGCCCCAATGAAATGTGATGCCGGAGTATTTACATTGTGATGCTGAATGGATGGCAGCTGTGTGTGTGTGTGGGGTTGGGTATGTGGAGTGCAATCTAAGTGGGGAGCTGAAGTCATGGAAATTTCCCTCCATAAAAATGAGGCATGACAATGGATTTGGAGCATCAAGGTCCCCGGGATTATGGGGATTACATAAATCCCCCAGTGCTGTAATTTCAGCAAACCACATCAAGCTCCATGTTAAGGGTTAATAATCCAGTTCCCCACCTCTCAGATCACTGTGCCCCCAGACCCAAATCCCTGACATTAACTAACACACACACACACACACACACACACACACACACACACACACACACACACACACACACACACACACACACACACACACACACACACACACACACACACACACACACACACACACACCAAAAAAATCTGAGTGGACACAGAAATGTGAGGATGGCTGGGGAAGTTGGAGAATTTTGTATTTTCAAACACCTGATACAGAAAATCTGTATCTCTGCTAAAATCTGGGTAAAAGATTGAAAGGAATGTGAGTCTTATTCAATACATTTAGTAATTGCTTGCTTTTCTAAAGTCTACCAACCTTGCCAGCAGGCATGCCAGCTAAGAAAGTTAGACAAGCTCGCTACTTGAACTTGATTGATAGCCTGAAATGATTTCTTTGTAGCTAGTAATGAAGTTGGGAGATTGGGAACCTATCCCGGCTATCTAAAGCCAACTTCATAAAATTGCTATGTGGCTAGTAGAGTTACAAAGAAAGAACAACACTTTTTTTTACCCAAAAATGAAAGAAAGAGGACTAACCTGAGAGGGCACGTGCCCCTTATGGGCATGACGCCTCTGCACACACCAATACATAAACAAATTCCAAACACATGCTCTAACATAAATGCACCCAAATGGAAACACACGCAGAGAGACAGGCAGAGGTACAGACAGATATACACAGAGAGGGAACTGTATTCTCAGGTCTGTCACGACCCTGTGCGACGGTCTGACATCATGGCTGTGTTATGATTGTTGGCAGTGTGCCATGTAGTAGGCAGGGAGATGTCTTGGCCCTGCCGCTGCATCATTTGGAGCTCTGGGGTGGATGAGAGGAGGACCTTGTTGAGGGAGTCTGAAACCGATCAATGAACAGCAGCCAAATGAAGCTACCCACAGTGTTTCGGCCACAGGAAAAGGGAAATTGTGACTCTGCATGAGCATATGGGCTCCTGAGTTGTGCAGTGGTCTAAGACACTGCATCCCAGTGCAAGAGGTGTCTCTGCAATACCTGGTTCAAATCCATGCTGCATCACATCCAGTCATGATTGGGCGGCCCAGTGTTGTCTGGGTTTGGCCGGGGTAGGCCGTCATTGTAAATAAGAATTTGTTGTTAACTGACTTGCTTAGTTTAAAAATAATGTCTATGTGTTTGTACCTTTCAGAGCATGCGCTCCACTAACTCATCTTATTGCTGTTATAAAGATAAAGATTTAGTCTCAGCGTAATGTTTTTTAGTGAGCCATACACTTTTAGCAATATAAATGATTAATTAAATGCACAGTCAACTGTTGCTAACCATAAATACAGTACAGACATAGACATGTCATGACTTCCACCGAAGTCGGATCCTCTCCTTGTTCGGGCGGCGCTCGGCAGTCGGCATCGCCGGTCTTCTAGCCATCATTGATCCATGTTTCATTTTCCATGTGTTTTGTCTTGTTTTTCCTCACACCTGGTTTCAATTCCCTCAATTACTTGTTGTATATTTAACCCTCTCTTCCCCACATGTCTTTGTGTGGGATTGTTTATTGTAGTGCTTGTGGACGTTCCCCGTGAGCGCACGACGGGTTATTTTTGTGCCTATTTTTCTTGTTGTTCTGGATGCCGTTGGTTTTGCATAATAAATCTCCGGTTATCACCCAGTTCTGCTCTCCTGCACCTGACTTCTCTGCCGCCACTTACGCACCCGCTACAAGCCAACTGTCTCTGCCTCCTGTAAATTCACCACAGGCTGAACAGTCTGCCGTACTGTACACAGACAGACAGACAGACACTGTAGCAATAGAGAGAGGGGAGTATTACTTTATGAATCTCAACTTGGGAAATTGTTTTATCACAGCCTTCATAATCAATAACTTAAAGGACAGGACACAACAATGATAGGCACATGATAAAAACAACACGTGAGGAAAAAAGGATAGAGTAAGATGCTGTTTTTCTATCCTACTCTGGAGGAAAAACAAGCAACAACAACATTCAAATCAGAATGCATCATGAAACAGTTAATCAATTACACTCATTAAAATGCCTCATGGCTGTGGGTAACAATGACTGTGTGAACCTCTCTGTGGAACTTCTCTGCAGGATGAACCTGCTACTGAAGATGCTGCTGTGTTGTATCATAGTGCTGTATGTTTTTGCTTGCAGCCTTTTTATGATCATGTCCTGCATAGATTCCAGGCTGCAGCCAATTGTAGCACTGGCTTTCATGATGATTTTATCCAGTCCTCCATGGCTAAACTCCCTTTCCAGCACACAATGGCATAACTCACTACACTCGCCACGACATTGCTGTAGAACTTGCAAAGCGTTTTGTCACAGACATTTAAAGATCTAAGCTTCCTTAAAAAGTACAGTCTGGATTGGGCTTTTCTGTTGACACTGTGGGAGTTCTCCTTCCAGTTCTGTTTGTTGTCCACTATTAACCCAAGTACTTAGAAGAGTTAAGAGTACTAATCTCTTCACCATTAATAACAATTATATTAAAAACATATTTCTATTTACCACTAGCTCCTTGGTCTTCAGTACATTCAGGTCCGAGTCATTGGCCTCACACCATTTCACAAAGGACTGTTGTTTCCCTGTGATTATTTTAAACCTTTATTTTACTAGGCAAGTCAATTAAAAACATATCTTATTTTCAATGACGGCCTAGGAACAGTGAGATAACTGCCTTGTTCAGGGGCAGAACGACAGAGTTCCACCTTGTCAGCTCGGGGATTCGATCTTGCAACCTTTCGGTTACAAGTCCAATGCTCTAACCACTAGGCTGTGATGAGCATCATCTCCTCTCATGACACAGTTCACTATAACAGAGTCATCAGAGAATTTATGTAAGTGGCTCAGTTCATTGAGTACATTTACATTCACACCAATAATTTGATATTAAACTGACTTTGGCAGTTCACCGAGTATTGTCATGTAAACATAATCATACGGTAATAAAAACTCCTGGTTTTCTGAGCAATCTTTCAAATGATTAGAACATCAGAGTTACAGCAGTGTATTAGATCTGCACATGTGCTAGCATGAGCAGCGCAAGCTTCTTTCTTTTGTGTGAGGGAAGTATTCATCTTAGAAATGGTTTTCACATTCAAACTTCATATGTTCCAACAAAAATACCATGGTCACTGTGGTAGAACGATTATCTGGTTTGTTGATTTTTTGCATTTATCCAAGTCCCATCAGGTAGCCTGATTTCAGGTGCTGACCACAGAATAATTCTGTAAACAGAATTAATAGGGAAATTGTTCTTCTTGCAAAGCATGTAAACATTGAAATCAAACTATTATATTAATCTGACTATTCACAATAATCTTATTGTTGTATGCATGTAACTGTACTCATTGTTGGTTGTAAAGTAATTTGTGTACACACGAAAGGTGACAGGACCGTCCCCTGTGGGACTGGTCTGCAATCCTTTAACGCAGTCCCTCCTGCTGTCTTTGAGATGGGCATCATGCAGGATGTTTTCCATTTAGTAGGTATATCTGATGGTATTAGGGACAAGTTGAAAATATGCTGCAGTATGAATGCCAGTTGATTAGCACATACAGTACCTTGAGTACTCTGGCTTTAACCCCATCAGGTCCTGCTGACTTACTGGGACTGATCGTCTTCAGCTGCTTCACCACTTGTTCCTCCCAGATGCTCATGGACTCAGTGCTTCGCAGATCAGAGTCCAGCACTTCCCCTATATGCTGTTGCTCTGCTGAGAAACCAAACATATCGAATCTGGTAAAAAATAACAGGTTAAACTCTGTGGCTCTGTCCACTCCTGGATCACTCTGTAGTCGCCCCCTGGTGCTGTAGCCTGTTATATTCTTCGTCCCATCCCATACCACTTTCATGTTTTTTGCTTGCAGCTTGCGTTTTAACTTCAGTTTGTATTTGTGTTTGCCTTTTCTGTTCAGCCATTTATTCTCCTTCGGCACTACTCTCAACTAATCCCTATTTCCAGTTGCAATAGCCTTCTTTTTCCTATTCAGCGCCTCCTTGGTTTCTTTTGTGACACATCGCTTATTATTTGCATAGCATTTCACTGTTTTGCGTTGCAAAACATTGTCAGTTCAGATGCTAACATAGACTGTTGTGCATTCAGAGAGACCATTAAGATCTTCCCCCCCAGTCGTCTACAAATACATTTCAATCCGTACCTTCAAAGCAGCTCTGTAGTGCCTCCTCAGCTTCAGGTGTCCATTCATGAACCACCGCCTGAGTGACGCGTTGCCTCTGGACCACTGGGTGGTTCTTTGGTAGCAGCTTGACGAGGTTGTGTTCAGACTGTCCCAGCGGAGGCGGAGCAGTCGAGCAGTAGGCATCTTCCACATTAGAGTAGAGAAGGTCAATGGTCTTGTCAAACTTTAACATATTGCTTGAAGGTAGAAAGTGTCGTGGTCAGCGAGCAGTGGTTGAAATCTCCAGAGATAGTGACCGTCGACTCGGATGATCAATTGAATAGATCTGTGGTGACTATAGATAGGGTCTGTGGTCAGTTTGCGGAAGGCGAAATGTAAACAACAATACCTGTCACGTTAGAGAACTCTCTAGGTAAATAGTATGGCCGGCAGCCTATTGCTAACAGCTCCACACGAGGGAAATAAATCCTCTCATTCACCGAGATATGGTTAATGTGGCACCATTGATTGTTTACATACACAGACAGACGCCTCCACCCTTACTTTTTCTGGAAAGTTCCCAGCTCCTTTCCGATCTAACAATCGTGAAATCATCTATCCCCACATGTGAATCTGGTATGACCTCCGTTAACCATGTTTCAGTGAATTATAACAGGCTCATTTGCAGATGTATTCTCATAAACACTGAGTGTACAAAACATTAGGAACGCTTGCTCTTTCCATGACATAGACTGACCAGGTGAATCCAGGTGAAAGATATGAGCTCTTATTGACGTCACTTGTTAAGTCCACTTCAATCAGTGTAGATAAAGGGGAGGAGACAGGTTAAAGAAGGATTTTTAAGCCTTGAGACAATTGAGAGATTGATTGTGTATGTGTGCCATTCAGAGGGTGAATGAGTAAGACAAAATATTTAAGTGCCTTTGAAAGGGGTATGGTAGTAGGTAACAGGCTCACCAGTTTGAGTGTGTCAAGAACTGCAAAGCTGCTGGGTTTTTCACTCTCAACAGTTTTCCATGTGTATCAAGAATGGTCCCCCACCCAAAGGACATCAGCCAACTTGACACAACTGTGGGAATCTTTGGAGCCAACATGGGCCCTGTGGAATGCTTTCGACACCTAGTACAGGCCATGGTCCAACAAATTGAGGCTGTTCTGAGGGCAAAAGGGGTTGCAACTCAATATTAGGAAGGTGATCCTAATGTTTTGTTGATACCACTAGTTTCTCTGTCTTGTTAGCAAGCCTGCGGACGTTGCCCATGATGATAGATGGAAGATAGGGCTTATTTCTTCTTCTCTTGTTTCGTAGTCGTACACCTCCCCTGCATCCCCTTTTCCTTCGTTTCGTTTCAAGGGGCAGCTCTAACTGCAGTTAGCTCATTTTACTTGGCTATAGGGCATGGAGTTAATCCCGGCTGCATGTTATCATAGTTTCTGCCCTATCTGTTTGGTACACTCCACAGTCTCTAAACTCACTGTGGCTAGCTAGCAGCAGAGTGAACAACAGCTTCCAGTACTTCATCTATTTCATCCTCCTGGGAGAGGAGAACAACCAGGAAGGGTTCCTACTTAAATGAGCCTCCCAGCTGATGGAAGACAGCGTTTATTACATAAGCCAACAGAGTTAGGAGGCAACAAAGGATCAGCTTGGAGAATTCTGAGGGTCTGCTCTGTGGTGCTGAGGCTGCCTGACTGACTGCCTTTCTGTAACACATACAGGTAAGTGATCCCAGCCAATCATTCATAATGGCTGTCTCAGACTGTCACCCAGACCAGAAACAGACTAGTACTATACCATCCCCATCACTCAACATACAGCCAGTCCAGCTCAAACTGGGACAGCACAAAACAGTTCCGTATGGGATGCACATAACGTCCAATGTCATGGTAGTTGTTTTCCACATCCTATATACACATAATAGGCACAGGTTCTTCCACTACCTGTAATGAGTAGTGCTCTGATAGTCTTTCCCAGAACACCACCACCTGACAACCACCCGCACCTAAGCCTCTCCTCTGAGGATCTTGTTAAACATTTGCATTTCAAAGACATGTGCACCTACACTATGAGCTTGATGGTTGGTTGACAGGGCTATGGCTGTTCTGTTCTGTTCTGCATGGTGTGGTGGTGGTGGTAGGCTGAGAATAAATCCCAGTGATTAATCAGCTATGAAGCTAAAACATAATAATAACCCCCTTTAAATTAATGCACAGCTCACGGCTTGAACAGCGTTAGGGAAAGGTCATTAGTCATTGCCTCTGTGCGGCACCCACAATTAAGCGGGGGCATATTACTCTCTCTACCATCTCTTCTTTCTCTCTCTCCATGTATTTTTGTGCTCTCTTTATCCCCCCTCTCTCTATCTCAATCACTCCATCCTAGGTGTTCTGTAATTATGAGTGTTCTGCACCCTGTGCACTGAGCAGGGCTTAGGACTGTATCAATATAGCCCCTTTTGTTTCTTCACACAGAAATTAGAACTACTAGCTAATACAGCCTTATATTGATATAGTATGATTTCAAATAGTCTGTTCATTTTAACTGTGTGCAGAAAAAAATCAAAAAGGAAAAGTTCTGTGTGAGTTTTATCTACCATTTGTATTCCAAAGAAGTATGTGTGGAATTAAATAAATAAAAATCCAGAATATTTTATCATCATAAAAAACTATTTTGTATTCAGGAGCTTGCAGAAGAGATAATGATTTAATTTTTTCTGGTGAGGGACACTTTAAAAGGCTGTCATGCAAACCAAGCACAGGCAGTCTCCTTCTCTTCTCCCTCTCTTTTTCTCTCCTTTCTTCTTTCTAGTTTTTCCTCTTTATATTCTCTAATTTTGCCATGCTGAGGCAAATGTGTCGGGGCTCGTGGGCCCGTTTGATTTCATTAAACAGAATATTTAAGCATAAAAATTGTTTAATCGTCTCATGTCATTAGGAGATGGATTTCATTTTGCATTCATTTGCATACTTCCCTCTCAAATTAAGCCAGACAAATATGCAAATGGCGGGCCCGGGTTATGACGGAGGTGTTTATTGTCATCACTTGGGGCTGTTCCACACTACCGTGCCTCCACAGAGCAAGGGTGACGGCAACATCTGGAAGCCTGGGGGATGGGAAGGGTTGCGGATGGGGGGGTGGAGGTGTGGGACGAGGTATAAGATGGGGGGGGGGGGGGGGGGGGGGGGGTACTTTAGATACATGGATAGTTCCTGATAATTATTTTCTTCAAAACTAGATGGAAATGCATCCACTATTTTTGACAAGTGATTCTTCGGAGTGGCCACAATTGCATCCTTTGCAAAACTAGCTCAAGTCCTTTGAAAAGCTGTATAAACTAACCATTCACATTTCCCATGATGACATTTTATCAGGAGTTTATTTAAAAGTAAATACAGAAAACTAA
Organism: Oncorhynchus clarkii lewisi; assembly: GCF_045791955.1. NCBI lineage: Eukaryota > Metazoa > Chordata > Actinopteri > Salmoniformes > Salmonidae > Oncorhynchus > Oncorhynchus clarkii. The sequence goes on from NC_092152.1 coordinate 28,923,834, forward strand.
CTAGGTGAATGAAGACATACTGTTTCAGAACATGTAACACAATGGCATCCTCTCCCTCAACCCGAGCATGGTGCATGTGTTATTCTCAGCTGTTCCACGGCTACAGTCCACATGGCTAAGCACTGGTGCTAATGAGCTAGTAATTAACCGCGGCGTAACGTTGCTTCATCCACCACTAAGTCCCTTCACATTTTTTTCTCCACTGTAATTTTCTCACTCTGCAATTTCAGGCATCAGACACTGGAATTTGTTCCGGCACAATAAAGGTTGAAGACAGATCGGGGAGGACATTAGCTGCTGTAATTACAACTTTTGAACATTTTTAATTGGGGGCCCGGATCTAACCCCATTTTATTCCTAATCAGGAGGATACAAATGATCCAGATGAGGCGTAGATATTCCAATGTCAGTTTAATAATTAGACAAACACCAGCCCTTCCATCCTCTCTCATCTCCTCATTCTGCTTTCAATGTCTGCCGCAGAAATGTAGCTAGCTCCACATTATTATTTTATATGTCATTATGGTTATGTCATTGCGATCCTAATGACATAAAATGCCATTTTTATAAAAAAGAAATACAGCTAGAGAAGTGAATTGTTCAGTTTTATTAGAGCTGCTGTGTTTGATGGTTTTTATTTGCACTTCCTAATCTGGGAAACCAGGTGTGTGCAATCAGCGACATTATTTAATCAATGAAGTGCAGAGGACAAAACAAAAACCAGGAAGTAGCCTTTAAGGACTAGAGTTACTGTATGTAGCCCTGCTTTAAAGGTTTTCCTTTACAGATGACAAATGAATGGAGACTGGGCCCCTATCTGTAAAACTCTCTCAGTCCGGGGGCTGGTGATGGAGAATACCCCATACGTCAGAGGGGCCCAGAGTTGGGCAGTGACCCCCTGGTCCAGACAACCACCAACATCCATCATCTGCATCCATCATCAACCAGAGAGGATGGACATTCCTTTACTCTGCCTTAAAATCAACCCCCTCCTTTCTGTCTGGCTTTCTAGAGGCCCTTGATATTCAATGAGCACAGCATTGTAAAATATTAAGTTCTACTAAGGGAGTGGGGAAGGGGTGTGGATAGACAAGTGAGGGAGGCAGGGAGAGAAAGAGAGAGGCGGAGAGAGAAAGAAAGAGAGAAGGAGAGGGAGAAACTTTGTTTGTATAGCTCTTTTCAATTTAAGTAAGAAAGTCTTTCACATCATAGAATATTATAATAAATAGGAGAACTAAAAAATAAACAAAAACAAGAGGAAGGAGAAATAATACAAAAAGATAGCTAATTAAAGTCATACACCATTGAAATCATACATTAAAAACATCTTTATAAAAAGAGGCACGGAATCTGCAGGCCTGATCTCCTCTGGCAGACCATTACAAAGGCTAGGGGCCTTAATAGCAAATGCTGGTGCATGTCACTGGCTCTGATTGGTAAATAGAGCTGTGTGTCATCCACATAACAGTGAAACTGAATGTCATGATTGTGGATGATGTCACCAAGGGGAAGCTTATACAGGGAAAAGGATAGGGCCCAGAATTTACCCCTGAGGGACACCATAGTGAAAAGGTGCCAGGGACTATACTGAACCACCCATGCTTACTAAGAACCCATGCTTACTATATGTGTCCAAGATGGCGTAGCAGTAGGACGTATTGTCGTGTCGTGTCCCTTGTATATATCGTTTGTTTTCGTTTTTTTTCTTCACATATCTTTAAAACTTATTGCTGAACCTCAACTTCTTCTAAATACTCTCCTGCAACCCGCCTCACCCAACGTAGCTATTTTTCCTAAAGTATTTATATTTACTTCGGACCTGGAACCCCTCAACTGAAGCTAGCCAACTAACTACCAGCTTCAGCAAAACATTGCTAGCGGTCTTCAGCTAACCGGTCATCAGCTAACCTTTAGCTCGGAAAGCTCTCGCCAGTTCGAACAACGCGACTCTAACCAGAGCATAACGGACCTATTTATTATTTTATTTTATTTTTCATCCCCGGATTCCCATCGCAAACGGAACATTTTGAGCTCCTGGGCTACAATATCCAGACCCACGACCGGTCCATCGATGTCACTGCATGAAGAGGAATAAACAGATACCCCCATCGCGACGTCCCCAAAGGCTAACTCTCTAGCCCTTGCTATCTCCTTGCTTGCAAATTCGGCCTGCTAACTGCTAGCTTGTTTAGCCCGGTCCGCTAACTGCTACCGTGTTTAGCACCGTCTACTAACTGTTAGCTTGTTAGCACAGGCCTGCTAACCGTCTGAATCGCCGCGTCCCAAACACTCACTGAACCCATATTTACTTTCTATCCCTTTTCGATTTTTAATTTGTTTATACCTTCCGGTAACCTGCCTCACCCAATGTGATACGGAACCGCTATTATCTTTACATTTTTAGAACACACTCAAGAACCTCCAGAAGCTAACCAGCTAACTGGCTACAAGCTATTTGGTCATTGTTAGTTTTCTAACCTGGATAACACTCGCCAGTCCAGCTTCCCTGCCCCATCCACCGCTGCCCCTTGGACACTGATCACTTGGCTACATAGCTGATGCATGCTGGACTGTCCATTAATCACGGTAATCCATTCTGCTTGTTTATGTTTTATCTGTCGGCCCCAGCCGCACTTAGGCTCTGTGTGTAGTTAATCCGACCCTCTCTGCCTAATCAATCGCCATTCTACCTGCTGTTGTTGTGCTAGCTGATTAGCTGTTGTCTCACCTACTGTTTTAGCTAGCTCTCCCAATTCAACACCTGTGATTACTGTATGCCTCGCTGTATGTCTCTCTCAAATGTCAATATGCCTTGTATACTGTTGTGCAGGTTAGTTATCATTGTTTTAGTTTACAATGGAGCCCCTAGTTCCACTCTTTATACCCCTGTTACCTCCTTTGTCCCACCCCCCACACATGCGGTGACCTCACCCATTACAACCAGCATGTCCAGAGATACAACCTCCCTCATCATCACCCAGTGCCTGGGCTTACCTCCGCTGTACCCGCACCCCACCATACCCCTGTTTGCGCATTATGCCCTGAATATATTCTACCATGCCCAGAAACCTGCTCCTCTTATTCTCTGTCCCCAACGCCCTAGGCGACCAGTTTTGATAGCCTTCAGCCGCACCCTCATACTACTCCTTCTCTGTTCCGCGGGTGATGTGGAGGTAAACCCAGGCCCTGCATGTCCCCAGGCACCCTCATTTGTTGACTTCTGTGATCGAAAAAGCCTGGGTTTCATGCATGTCAACATCAGAAGCCTCCTCCCTAAGTTTGTCTTACTCACTGCTCTAGCACACTCTGCTAACCCTGATGTCCTTGCCGTGTCTGAATCCTGGCTCAGGAAGGCCACCAAAAATTCTGAGATTTCCATACCCAACTATAACATCTTCCGTCAAGATAGAACTGCCAAAGGAGGAGGAGTTGCAGTCTACTGCAGAGATAGCCTGCAAAGTAATGTCATACTTTCCAGGTCCATACCCAAACAGTTCGAACTACTAATTTTGAAAATTACTCTCTCCAGAAATAAGTCTCTCACTGTTGCCGCCTGCTACCGACCCCCCTCAGCTCCCAGCTGTGCCCTGGACACCATTTGTGAATTGATCGCCCCCCATCTAGCTTCAGAGTTTGTTCTGTTAGGTGACCTAAACTGGGATATGCTTAACACCCCGGCAGTCCTACAATCTAAGCTAGATGCCCTCAATCTCACTCAAATCATCAAGGAACCCACCAGGTACAACCCTAACTCCGTAAACAAGGGCACCCTCATTGACGTCATCCTGACCAACTGGCCCTCCAAATACACCTCCGCTGTCTTCAACCAGGATCTCAGCGATCACTGCCTCATTGCCTGTATCCGCTACGGAGCCGCAGTCAAACGACCACCCCTCATCACTGTCAAACGCTCCCTAAAACACTTCTGTGAGCAGGCCTTTCTAATCGACCTGGCCCGGGTATCCTGGAAGGACATTGACCTCATCCCGTCAGTTGAGGATGCCTGGTCTTTCTTTAAAAGTAACTTCCTCACCATTTTAGATAAGCATGCTCCGTTCAAAAAATGCAGAACTAAGAACAGATATAGCCCCTGGTTCACTCCAGACCTGACTGCCCTCGACCAGCACAAAAACATCCTGTGGCGGACTGCACTAACATCGAACAGTCCCCGCGATATGCAACTGTTCAGGGAAGTCAGGAACCAATACACACAGTCAGTCAGGAAAGCTAAAGCCAACTTCTTCAGGCAAAAGTTTGCATCCTGTAGCTCCAACTCCAAAAAGTTCTGGGACACTGTGAAGTCCATGGAGAACAAGAGCACCTCCTCCCAGCTGCCCACTGCACTGAGGCTAGGTAACACGGTCACCACCGATAAATCCATGATTATCGAAAACTTCAACAAGCATTTCTCAACGGCTGGCCATGCCTTCCGCCTGGCTACTCCAACCTCGTCCAACAGCCCCCCCCCCCCCCCCCGCAGCTACTCGCCCAAGCCTCTCCAGGTTCTCCTTTACCCAAATCCAGATAGCAGATGTTCTGAAAGAGCTGCAAAACCTGGACCCGTACAAATCAGCTGGGCTTGACAATCTGGACCCTCTATTCCTGAAACTATCCGCCGCCATTGTCGCAACCCCTATTACCAGCCTGTTCAACCTCTCTTTCATATCGTCTGAGATCCCCAAGGATTGGAAAGCTGCCGCAGTCATCCCCCTCTTCAAAGGGGGCGACACCCTGGACCCAAACTGTTACAGACCAATATCCATCCTGCCCTGCCTATCTAAGGTCTTCGAAAGCCAAGTCAACAAACAGATCACTGACCATCTTGAATCCCACCGTACCTTCTCCGCTGTGCAATCTGGTTTCCGAGCCGGTCACGGGTGTACCTCAGCCACGCTCAAGGTACTAAACGATATCATAACCGCCATCGATAAAAGACAGTACTGTGCAGCCGTCTTCATAGACCTTGCCAAGGCTTTCGACTCTGTCAATCACCGTATTCTTATTGGCAGACTCAGTAGCCTCGGTTTTTCGGATGACTGCCTTGCCTGGTTCACCAATTACTTTGCAGACAGAGTTCAGTGTGTCAAATCGGAGGGCATGCTGTCCGGTCCTCTGGCAGTCTCTATGGGGGTGCCACAGGGTTCAATTCTCGGGCCGACTCTTTTCTCTGTATATATCAATGATGTTTCTCATGCTGCGGGCGATTCCCTGATCCACCTCTACGCAGACGACACCATTCTATATACTTCCGGCCCGTCCTTGGACACTGTGCTATCTAACCTCCAAACGAGCTTCAATGCCATACAGCACTCCTTCCGTGGCCTCCAACTGCTCTTAAACGCTAGTAAAACCAAATGCATGCTTTTCAACCGTACGCTGCCTGCACCCGCACGCCTGACCAGCATCACCACCCTGGATGGTTCCGACCTTGAATATGTGGACATCTATAAGTACCTAGGTGTCTGGCTAGACTCTAAACTCTCCTTCCAGACCCATATCAAACATCTCCAATCGAAAATCAAATCAAGAGTCGGCTTTCTATTCCGCAACAAAGCCTCCTTCACTCACGCCGCCAAACTTACCCTAGTAAAACTGACTATCCTACCGATCCTCGACTTCGGCGATGTCATCTACAAAATTGCTTCCAACACTCTACTCAGCAAACTGGATGCAGTTTATCACAGTGCCATCCGTTTTGTCACTAAAGCACCTTATACCACCCACCACTGCGACTTGTATGCTCTAGTCGGCTGGCCCTCGCTACATATTCGTCGCCAGACCCACTGGCTCCAGGTCATCTACAAGTCCATGCTAGGTAAAGCTCCGCCTTATCTCAGTTCACTGGTTACGATGGCAACACCCATCCGTAGCACGCGCTCCAGCAGGTGTATCTCACTGATCATCCCTAAAGCCAACACCTCATTTGGCCGCCTTTCGTTCCAGTTCTCTGCTGCCTGTGATTGGAACGAATTGCAAAAATCGCTGAAGTTGGAGACTTTTATCTCCCTCACCAACTTCAAACATCTGCTATCTGAGCAGCTAACCGATCGCTGCAGCTGTACATAGTCTATTGGTAAATAGCCCACCCATTTTCACCTACCTCATCCCCATACTGTTTTTATTTATTTATTTTTCTGCTCTTTTGCACACCAATATCTCTACCTTTACATAACCATCTGATCATTTATCACTCCAGTGTTAATCTGCATAATTGTAATTATTTGCCTACCTTCTCATGCCTTTTGCACACAATGTATATATAGACTCCCCTTTTTTCTACTGTGTTATTGACTTGTTAATTGTTTACTCCATGTGTAACTCTGTGTTGTCTGTTCACACTGCTATGCCTTATCTTGGCCAGGTCGCAGTTGCAAATGAGAACTTGTTCTCAACTAGCCTACCTGGTTAAATAAAGGTGAAATAAAAAAAAAAATAAAAAAAAATAAAAATAAAAAAAACGTTTCCCACATAGATATGACCTGAACCAGTCGAAGGCAACGCTGCAGATTCTCACCCACGTCTCCAGCCGGTCAACAAGGATGTTATGATCAATGGTGTCAAACGTGGCACTGAGATCCAAAAGAACTAGAATAGCGCATTCACCAGCATCGGCAGCCAATAGAAGGACATTACTCATTTTCAATAAAGCAGATTCCGTGCTGTAAAAGTGAGCGGGAGCCCAACTGGAATTTTTCAAATAAGTTGTTCATACAGAAATGAGCCACCAGCTGCTTGAAAACTACTTTTTTAACATCGTGGACAAAAAAGGATCGGCGATCGGTCTATAATTATTCAGTGAGGAGGGGTCTAGATTGAGCTTTTTAAGGAGAGGTTGGATTAGATCAGTTTTAAAGTAGGCTGGAACGGAGACAGAGGTCAGTGAACTATTTATAATAGACAGAATGTTGGGGCCAACAGTAGACATAACCTCGTTACTAGTCTGGTAGGATAATGTCCAAGGGGCAAGAGGAGGTCTTCATGTGAGCAACTGTGTCAAGGAGGGACTCAAAGGCTATTTGCTCAAAGGAGCTAAAATAAGCAGTAGATGGTCTCAGAGTATTGCCTCAAGTGCCTCCTGACCAGAAATGCTGGTATGTGGCTGACTACTGTCAATCTGTGTTCTAATATTTTCTGTAAAGAATCGTAAAAACTATTCGCAGGATACGAGGGCGCCACCGACAAAACGCTCAGTTGTCTTAAAAATGATTTTTGAGTTGGGGATCAGGGTAGAGAAGTAGTTTGCTCTTGCATCTTTCATCAGATCCGTCATTATCTCATAGAATAGTTGAAGTTTGCAGTCTTTCCATTTACATTCATCCTTTCTAAGTTCACTTTTTAAAGCACGAGTGTGGTCATTTTACCAGGGTGAGACACTGACAGACAATGTATTGTTTTTAACAGATGCCAGTTAGTAGCCTGCCATTATGCAATTTAACCCTCAAGCTACCGATTGGGGTCATTTTGACCCCAAATACATTTATTTTATCCACTTGTTAACAAATCAAAATCATTGTTTAGTGTGTCTATCAATATGGACTTTGGGGTCCTTTTGACCTCAGCCCAAAACAACAAATTCCACCTATAGTAATTTGATAAATAGGACCTTCATTTTAATATTGTTTTCTCTGGAGGCATAATTAGAACTTATCCATACCACCAGAGGGTGGAGGACTTGTATCGGCAACCCATGTACGTACTCACCTAAGATTGTACTTTTATGCACCATGTATCGTATGACTGTGTACACAACCAAAACTACCTTATTTTCTTGTGCATTTGGTCCATAGCCCCTACTACTCCCTTTGTTTCACTGAACAACAATGCTAATGCTGGCTGTGGGGTAAGATAATAAAGAAAACACAAGACATATTTTTGGTCAATGTCTCTCTGGATAACATTTTGAAGTGAATTTAATAATTTTTTTGTCAATAATATTAAGTATATTCCAAAACTGCCCCGTTAAATTTCAGTATTTTTTACCAGATAAACATGACAACATTTATATTTTCTTCAAGATTCTGAAAACGAAATGATACTACAATCAAATGATGGTAAATTAGCTTTTTAGTGCTCATGCAGATTGTACTTTGGAAAAAATATGTACATTATATAAAGTAAAAATAGATATTTTCGTTTGACAGAATATACAACTTAACTGTAATTTTGATTGATAACATTAATTACATGTCTAATGTTGTTTTGATAAGAAATAAGTTGATATTTTGATGTGATTGTTGCTTTTTCCAATAGTTTGTTCTTGGGGTCAAATTGACAGTTAGTCATCGATGTATATAAAATATGTTGGTAGCTTGAGAGGTAAAACAATAGAGGAAAAGGGATGACGGTGCACTGGCAAAGTAAAACTAAACGACAACCATACAGTGAAAACCAACTGATCCACATTAGGTTCCGCTAGCATGCCTAGTTGCACAGCCCAACCAGCCTGTGAAACCTGCGGGGAGCCGAGAGGCTGTGTAGAGCCCTTGTAGAGCCTGGCCAGAGTGGCAGAGCAGAGGCCTGGTGATACTGAGTCCCAGTGGCAGGGGCATGCAGGGAGAAGAAGAAGAGAGCCGAGGAGAGGGGTAATAAATCACAGCCAGTGGCAGTCAGATAAACGGCCTTCTGAAGCTGATTGGGAGGAGAAACTGTTGTGACGAGTGTGTTGTGGTGAAGAGGCATGTGCGACCTATGTGAATAAGGGTCACCTCTCCTCTGACGGAGCTCCAAACAGCTCCCTAGCTCTTAATTTACCCTGAGAAGCCATTACAGCACCCCTCCCTCTCTTTCTCCTCCTCCCTCCATCTCTCACAGAGCAACATGCCTTCTCCAGGACCTCAATGACCCTTTAGCACACACTTATAAATTAGTTCACATCTTGAGACAGGCCTCCCTCCCTTCCACTCCCAAATGTGTTAACTCCTGATCAAACACTCTCACACACATACACACAGTAACTTCAGTTCAGCAGAATAGCCCCTCTGCTGGTGGTTTGTATACTCTCCCAGTGGTTTAGAGAGATTTAGAATTGCGAGAAGAATATGGTACCTCTTCTTTTGCTTTCATGTTATATGGATAGGGAGAGAGGTAGAGTGAGGATATGGAGACGGAGAGAGAGCGAGAGAAGGAAGGGTGGATTTATTATGAACTAAGGGATACTGTAGTTAAGGAGTTGAATCATAAGCAGGCAGCAGGCAGGTATAGAGCTATATGTTGAGAAATGAGCTACACTGTTATCACTGGTTCATCTGGCAGTGCCTTAGTGGCTCCCTTCCCTGAGTGACGCCTGTCATTGATACATTATCAGCTGTCCACAGTGGCCAACAACACCCCCGCCACCACCTGCTCAAGTCTCTCTCTCTCTCTCTCTCATTCTCTCTCGCTCTCTCACTCTCTCGCTCTCTGTCTCTGGCTCTTTCTACCATGTCTCTCTCTCTCTCTCCCTCTCTCTACCATGTCTCTCTCTCTACCATGTGTCTCTCTATATCATGCACCTCTCTCTCTCTCTATTCCAACTCTCTCTACCATGTCTCTCTCTCTACCATGTCTCTCTCTCCACTTTGTCTCTCTATCTATGTGTCCATGCTCCAATTGTTCCTCTGTCTCTGCTCTAAACCCCTCTCTCTCTCCATATCCTCCTCTCTCCACCTCTCTCCTTATCCTAGCATTTCCTTCCCATTCCCCTCTCTCCAGATTAGATAGCACGGGTGTTTGTGTGCCTTCTCCCAGTGGACAGCCCCAATGTGAGGGTGGGCGGGGGGGACGTGAGAGGTTCCATTTTCTATTGAAAAAACATGCCTGTGGGGCCAGCGGGCAGAGACTGGAAATGCAATCTAGGTCTTTCATTTGACACCTGCTGCTGTGTGGAGAGTGATGGGGGAGGGGCTATTGTTGTATGGGGGGGGGGGGGGCTCTACAGTGAATGTTATCATTCTCTGGAGAACCATGACCCCCACACCTTGGCGAAAACAGGTTCCAACTGCCAGCTCAGGGAGTAGTATTAATTCTAGACAAACACCCCTCTAGCGTCTCCCATACTCCCCTACCTCTCCCTACTAAGTTACAAACTACAAAGAGTTTCAAATTGGTTTGGATCTGTACAATTCTTACAGTTATATCAAAGATTCCATTATTCTGAGCTTTTTTGATATACACTTCTTTATAAAAAAAAATAGTAATCAAAAAGATCTATGATGAATTTAGAGTACGAGTATTGTGTAATCAAGCATGCAAAAATCCCAATGGTGGCATATTCTATACAACTGGCATATATGGCAGCCTGCGAGTGTCTAACTCATCCTCTGTTCCTAGTGTGTAGGAGGTGTGGAGAGGGAGGTGACACGTATAGGTTGTCTCACCATCTTGCCTCAGACCTGACTGCCCTGTAGGGGATGTAGATGGGAAGTTCCTAGAACATTATTCACCACAGGGGAGAGAGGAGAGGAGGAGGGAGAGAGGGAGAGGTGGAGAGATGGAGAGAGGGGAAGGGAGAGGTGGAGAGAGGAGAGGAGGAGGGAGAGAGGGAGAGGTGGAGAGATGGAGAGAGGGGGAGGGAGAGGTGGATGGATGGAGAGAGAGGAAGGGAGAGGTGGAGAGATGGAGAGAGAGGAAGGGAGAGGTGGAGGGATGGAGAGAGAGGAAGGGAGAGGTGGAGAGATGGAGAGAGAGGAAGGGAGAGGTGGAGGGATGGAGAGAGAGGAAGGGAGAGGTGGATGGATGGAGAAAGAGGGAGGGAGGAAAATGAGCATCTCCGGCAGCGTCAGTGTCTACAGTGAGGAGGTAATTAGGGAGCTGTCACTTGTTCCTGTCAGCCACCACTCCCGCTGAAACATCCAACGTGTGCGTGTGGTTGGTGGTGGGGGCTTGTGTGTCAGTATGTGTGTATGTGTTTGTGTGTACGTGTGAGGGTGCATGTGTATATGAACATGTCTGTAAGGAGAGTGTGGAGGGTGCAGTCAGTGGGAGCTGAATTCAAATGAGAAAGAGAGAGAGCAAAAAACAGCAAAAAATAAACAGATAAAATGGTAGTCATAGTGGATAAATACACTGCACACAAAAGTATGTGGACATCCCTTCAAATTAGTGGATTTGACTATTTCAGCCACACCCGTTACTGACAGGTGTATAAAACCGAGCACGAAGCCATGCAATCTCCATAGACAAACATTGGCAGGAGAATGCTCAATGACTTTCAATGTGGCACAATCATATGATGCCACCTTTCCAACAAATGAGTTTGTCAGAATTCTGCCCTGCTAGAGCTGCCCCGGTTAAATGTACTTGTGAAGTGGAAACGTCTAGGAGCAACAGCGGCTCAGCCGTGAAGTGGTAGGCCATACAAGCTCCCAAAACGGGACCGCCAAGTGCTAAAGAAAGTAGCACGTAAAAATCATCTGTCCTATGATGAAGCACTTGCTACCAAGTTCCAAACTGCCTCTGGAAGCAATGTCAGCAAAATAACTGTTAGTCGGGAGCTTCATGAAATGGGTTCCCATGGCCGAGCAGCACACAAGCCTAAGAACACCATGTGCAATGCCAGGCGTTGGCTAGAGTGGTGTAAAGCTCACCGCCATTGGATTCTGGAGCAGTGAAAATGCATTCTCTGGAGTCTGGGTTTGGCAGATGCCAGGAGAACGCTACCTGCCCAAACACATAGTGCCAACTGTAACGTTTGGTGGAGGAGGAATAATGGTCTGGGGCTGTTTGTCATAGTTCAGGCTAGACCCCTTAGTTCCAGTGAGGGAAATCTTAACGTTACGGCATACAATGACATTCTAGACGATTCTGTGCTTCCAACTTTGTGGAAACAGTTTGGGGAGGACCCATTCCTGTTTCAGCATGACAATGCCCCCATGCACAAAGAGAGTTCCATGCAGAAATAGTTTGTCGAGATCAGAGTGGAAGAACTTGACTGGCCTGTGCAAAGCCCTGACCTCCACCGAACACCTTTGGAATTAGTTTGAACCAGGCCTAATCGCCCAACATCCATGTCACTCCTCACTAATGCTCTTGTGGCTGAATGGAAGCAAGTCCACGCAGCAATGTTCCAACATCTAGTAGAAAGTCTTCCAAAAAGCTTTCTTTCAATTCTATACGTTGCAATGGGCAGAGCATTTTTTTGCAGTTTTAAGCGAAGCTGCAAACACATGATACCACGCATTTTCGCAGGAATGACTGTAATTCCTCCTCTATTCAGCTATCCATTGAGGTCCACCTGACTGGAGCAGAGTATTACTGTAACGTTAGTACAGGGTTGTTGTAAAATTAGAGTGCCGTTTAATTTTGAACTGGGTTTACAATGTTTCCTCAGAGCTATAGGATGATTATATGATACATGACTCCCAGAATATACTAAACACACACACACACATGCACATACATGCACTCTCCCACTCACTTCAACACACCCTGCCGTGCGATTCTAATCTCAAAATAACAACGGTGTAGTCTAAATGTCTAATCAATCCACTAGTCATACCCATAGAGGGGATGAACATTTACTTGACAAGTCCTCATGCAGGCAGGGAGGGAGTGACATGCACACACACACACACACACACACACACAGATTTTACTCACACACAATATTACAATATTCCGGACTCTGATATTGCTCGTTCTGCTATATCTTCATTTCTTGTTTCTTCTTCTTTTTTTTCTTGGGATTATTTGTGTATTATTCTTGTACTGTTGGACATTTACTGCTGGAGCTAGATACACAAGCATTTCACTGCACCTGCTGTGACATCTGCTAATCTGTGTATGCAACAAATACACGTACACACTGAACATGCACACACACATGCAAGCACACACACACTGCTGACAGACCACAAACGTAGCAATGCTGACGATGATGGATGGAGCTCCTAGCAGCCAGTGAAATCTACCTTGGCCTGAACAGCCCAGACAAGTGGTTTGTCTACTGTAACAGGGCTATGGTGATTTTCGTCAGTAACATGGTGAACACTCATCTCGCATGGAGTTTGTGAGGTGTGGAAATTTGGTAATGATTGCCTCACAAATTAAACATGGAAGAGCGATTCAAAGAACAGACACTAAGCTATTATAATAGGATCCAGATGCAACCATGTTAGGGTCACTTTCAAGTGTATTGACAAGGAGATACAGAACGTCTGTCATGAGTGTCATTATGCAGATAACAAGATGGTGACAAAAACACCATCTCTTTCGACAGTGACTATTTAGGCCAAGATAATAACCCCAACATCAACAATTTGTAGAAACTTTAAACCACATTGGTTTTCTAGATGCTTCGTTCAGTGTAAACAAGTCTGCTCTGCGACGCAACAGAGTGAAATGTGCCATTCTCACTGGGCTGGCCCATAAAACACTCATTAGGGTACCTCAGACGTATTTGCACGGCGAGGGGCTGCCATTAAACACATCACAAGGCCTAATAAATGCATTATTTAAAAGCTGCGCTCCAATTACTAATTGATTAGAGTCGAGCGACTCATCAAAAACGCAGAAGCGGCCGCTTCAAATCAAAATACACATGATTTATACATGAAAGGCTTTAAAAGAGATAAGTTCTCAGCTAATCAGTCATAAATGTTTTAAAAAGCCACATTTTTTACTCTGAGAAAGTTGAGGGGTCTGTCATAATACAATGTTGTTTTAGTGTGGTGCAGGGTGGAGCTTGGTATGGGTTGCTGTTTGGTGTGGTGCGTGTGATGTGATGTGGTGCGGGCGGGTGGGTGGTGTGAGGTGATGTGTGATGTGGTGCGGGGTGGTGTGTGTGGTGTGAGGTGATGTGTGTTGTGGTGCGGGGTGGTGTGGTGTGTCTGGTGTGAGGTGATGTGTGATGAGGTGCGTGGGTCTGTGTGTGTGTGTGTGTGTGTGTGCGAGAGGTAATGTGTGGTGTGGTGTGGTGTGATGTGATGTGTGTGTGTGAGGTGATGTGTGGTGTGGGGTGATGTGTGTGAGGTAATGTGTGGTGTGGTGTGGTGTGGGGTGATGTGTGTGTGTGTGAGGTAATGTGTGGTGTGGTGTGGGGTGGGGTGATGTGTGTGTGTGTGTGTGAGATGATGTGTGGTGTGTGTGTGTGTGTGTGTGTGTGTGTGTGTGTGTGTGTGTGTGTGTGTGTGTGTGTGTGTGTGTGTGTGTGTGTGTGTGTGTGTGTGT